>NW_027473447.1:0-334635 GCF_050947335.1 Megachile rotundata | reverse complement strand
TATGATTGTGATTGTATGATTGTGATTGTATGATTGTGATGGTATGATGGTGATAGTATGATTGTGATTGTATGATTGTGATTGTATGATTGTGATTGTATGATTGTGATTGTATGATTGTATTTGGGAGATTGTAGTTGTATGATTGCGATTGTATGAATGCGATTGTATGATTGTGATTGTATGATTGCGATTGTATGATTGTGATTGTATGATTGCGATTGTATGATTGCGATTGTATGATTGCGATTGTATGATTGCGATTGTATGATTGTGATTGTATGATTGTGATAGTATGATTGTGATTGTATGACTGTGATTGTATGTCTGTGATTGTATGGTTGTGATTGTATGATTGTGATTGTAAGATTGTGATTGTATGACTGTGATTGTATGAATGTGATTGTATGATTGTGATTGTATGATTGTATTTGGGAGATTGTAGTTGTATGATTTCGATTGTATGATTGTGATTGTATGATTGTGATGTATGTTTGTAATTGTATGATTATGATTGTATGATTCTGATTGTATGATTGTGATGGTATGATTGTGATTGTATGATTGCGATTGTATGATTGCGATAGTATGATTGTGATTGTATGATTGTGATTGTATGATTGTGATTGTATGATTGTGATTGTATGATTGTCATTGTCTGATTATGATTGTATGATTGTGATTGTATGATTGTGCTTGTATGATTGTGATAGTATGATTGTGATTGCATGATTGTGATTGCATGATTGTGATTGTATGATTGTGATAGTATGATTGTGATTGTATGATTGTGAATGTATGATTGTGATTTTATGATTGTGATTGTATGATTGTGATAGTATGGTTGTGATTGTATGATTGTGATTGTATGATTGTGATTGTGTGATTGTATTTGGGAGATTGTAATTGTATGATTGCGATTTTATGATTGCGATTGTATGCTGGTGACTGTATTATTGTGATTGTATGATTGTGATTGTATGACTGTGATTGTATGATTGTGATTGTATTGTTTGTGATTGTAAAATTGTGATTGTATGATTGTGACTGTATGATTGTGATTGTATGATTGTGATAGTAAGATTGTGATTGTATGACTGTGATTGTATGAATGTGATTGTATGATTGTGATTGTATGATTGTGATTGTATGATTGTGATAGTATGATTGTGATTGTATGATTGTGATTGTATGATTGTGATTGTATGATTGTGATTGTATGATTGTGATTGTATGATTGTGATTGTATGATTGTATTTGGGATGATTGTGATTGTATGATTGTGATTGTATGATTGTATTTGGGAGATTGTAGTTGTATGATTTCGATTGTATGATTGTGATTGTATGATTGTGATGTATGATTGTAATTGTATTATTATGATTGTATGATTCTGATTGTATGATTGCGATGGTATGATTGTGATTGTATGATTGCGATCGTATGATTGTGATTGTATGATTATGATTGTATGATTGTGATTGTATGATTGCGATTGTATGATTGTGATTGTATGATTATGATTGTATGATTGTGATTGTATGATTGTGATTGTATGATTGTGATTGTATGATTGTGATTGTATGATTATGATTGTATGATTGTGATTGTATGATTGCGATTGTATGATTGTGATTGTATGATTATGATTCTATTTTTGTGATTGTATGATTGTGATTGTACGATTGCGATTGTATTATTGTGATTGTATGATTGTGATAGTATGGTTGTGATTGTATGATTGTGATTGTATGATTGCGATTGTATGATTGTAATTGTATGATTGTGATTGTATGATTGTGATTGTATGATTGTGATTGTATGATTGTGATAGTATGATTGTGATTGTAAGATTGTGATTGTATGACTGTGATTGTATGATTGTGATTGTATGATTGTGATTGTATGATTATGATTGTATGATTGTGATTGTATGATTGTATTTGGGAGATTGTATTTTGGAGATTGTAATTGTAGGATTGCGATTGTATGATTGTGATTGTATGATTGTATTTGGGAGATTGTAGTTGTATGATTTCGATTGTATGATTGTGATTGTATGATTGTGATGTATGATTGTAATTGTATGATTATGACTGTATGATTCTGATTGTATGATTGTGATGGTATGATTGTGATTGTATGATTGCGATCGTATGATTGTGATTGTATGATTATGATTGTATGATTGTGATTGTATGATTGCGATTGTATGATTGTGATTGTATGATTATGATTGTATTTTTGTGATTGTATGATTGTGATTGTATGATTGTGATTGTATGATTGTGATTGTATGATTGCGATTGTATGATTGTGATTGTATGATTGTGATTGTATGATTGTGATTGTATGATTGTGATTGTATGATTGTATTTGGGAGATTGTAGTTGTATGATTTCGATTGTATGATTGTGATTGTATGATTGTGATGTATGATTGTAATTGTATGATTATGATTGTATGATTCTGATTGTATGATTGTGATTGTATGATTGCGATTGTATGATTGTGATTGTATGATTGTGATTGTATGATTGTGATTGTATGATTGTGATTGTATGATTGTGTTTGGGAGATTGTAGTTTTATGATTTCGATTGTATGATTGTGTTTGTATGATTGTGATGTATGATTGTAATTGTATGATTATGATTGTATGATTGTGATTGTATGATTGTGATGGTATGATTGTGATTGTATGATTGCGATCGTATGATTGTGAGGGTATGATTATGATTGTATGATTGTGATTGTATGATTGCGATTGTATGATTGTGATTGTATGATTGTGATTGTATGATTGTGATAGCATGATTGTGATTGTATGATTGTGATTGTATGATTGTGATTGTATGATTGTGATAGTATGATTGTGATTGTAAGATTGTGATTGTATGACTGTGATTGTATGATTGTGATTGTGCGATTGTGATTGTACGATTGTGATTGTACGATTGTGATTGTAGGATTGTGATTGTATGATTATGATTGAATGATTGTGATTGCATGATTGTGACTGTGTCATTGTGATTGCATGACTTTGAATGTATGATTGTGATTGTATGATTGTGATTGTATGATTGTGATTGTATGATTGTGATAGTATGATTGTGATTGTAAGATTGTGATTGTATGACTGTGATTGTATGATTGTGATTGTATGATTGCGATTGTATGATTATGATTGTATGATTGTGATTATATGATTGTATTTGGGAGATTGTATTTTGGAGATTGTAATTGTAGGATTGCGATTGTATGATTGTGATTGTATGATTGTATTTGGGAGATTGTAGTTGTATGATTGCGATTGTATGAATGTGATTGTATGATTGTGATGTATGATTGTAATTGTATGATTATGATTGTATGATTGTGATTGTATGATTGTGATGGTATGATTGTGATTGTATGATTGCGATCGTATGATTGTGATTGTATGATTATGATTGTATGATTGTGATTGTATGATTGCGATTGTATCATTGTGATTGTATGATTATGATTGTATTTTTGTGATTGTATGATTGTGATTGTATGATTGTGATTGTATGGTTGTGATTGTATGATTGTGATTGTATGATTGCGATTGTATGAATGCGATTGTATGATTGTGATTGTATGATTGCGATTGTATGATTGTGATTGTATGATTGTGATTGTGTGATTGTGATTGTATGATTGTGATTGTATGATTGTGATTGTATGATTGTGATTGTATGATTGTGATTGTATGATTGTGATTGTATGATTGTATTTGGGAGATTGTAGTTGTATGATTTCGATTGTATGATTGTGATTGTATGATTGTGATGTATGATTGTAATTGTATGATTATGATTGTATGATTCTGATTGTATGATTGTGATGGTATGATTGTGATTGTATGATTGCGATTGTATGATTGTGATTGTATGATTGTGATTGTATGATTGTGATTGTATGATTGTGATTGTATGATTGTGTTTGGGAGATTGTAGTTTTATGATTTCGATTGTATGATTGTGATTGTATGATTGTGATGTATGATTGTAATTGTATGATTATGATTGTATGATTGTGATTGTATGATTGTGATGGTATGATTGTGATTGTATGATTGCGATCGTATGATTGTGAGGGTATGATTATGATTGTATGATTGTGATTGTATGGTTGTGATAGTATGATTGTGATTGTAAGATTGTGATTGTATGACTGTGATTGTATGATTGTGATTGTATGATTGTGATTGTATGATTATGATTGTATGATTGTGATTATATGATTGTATTTGGGAGATTGTATTTTGGAGATTGTAATTGTAGGATTGCGATTGTATGATTGTGATTGTATGATTGTATTTGGGAGATTGTAGTTGTATGATTGCGATTGTATGAATGTGATTGTATGATTGTGTCTGTATGATTGTGATTGTATGATTGTGATTGTATGATTGTGATTGTATGATTGTGATTGTATGATTGTGATTGTATGATTGTGATTGTATGATTGTGATAGTATGATTGTGATTGTATGATTGTGATTGTATGATTGTGATTGTATGATTGTGATTGTATGATTGTGATTGTATGATTGTATTTGAGAGATTGTAGTTGTATGATTGCGATTGTATGATTGCGATTGTATGATTGCGATTGTATGATTGTAATTGTATGATTGTGATAGTATGATTGTGATTGTATGACTGTGATTGTATGTCTGTGATTGTATGATTGTGATTGTATGATTGTGATTGTAAGATTGTGATTGTATGACTGTGATTGTATGATTGTGATTGTATGATTGTGATTATATGATTGTATTTGGGAGATTGTATTTTGGAGATTGTAATTGTAGGATTGCGATTGTATGATTGTGATTGTATGATTGTATTTGGGAGATTGTAGTTGTATGATTGCGATTGTATGAATGTGATTGTATGATTGTGTCTGTATGATTGTGATTGTATGATTGTGATTGTATGATTGTGATTGTATGATTGTGATTGTATGATTGTGATTGTATGATTGTGATTGTATGATTGTGATTGTATGATTGTATTTGGGAGATTGTAGTTGTATGATTTCGATTGTATGATTGTGATTGTATGATTGTGATGTATGATTGTAATTGTATGATTATGATTGTATGATTGTGATTGTATGATTGTGATGGTATGATTGTGATTGTATGATTGCGATCGTATGATTGTGAGGGTATGATTATGATTGTATGATTGTGATTGTATGATTGCGATTGTATGATTGTGATTGTATGATTGTGATTGTATGATTGTGATAGCATGATTGTGATTGTATGATTGTGATTGTATGATTGTGATTGTATGATTGTGATAGTATGATTGTGATTGTAAGATTGTGATTGTATGACTGTGATTGTATGATTGTGATTGTGCGATTGTGATTGTACGATTGTGATTGTACGATTGTGATTGTAGGATTGTGATTGTATGATTATGATTGAATGATTGTGATTGCATGATTGTGACTGTGTGATTGTGATTGCATGATTTTGAATGTATGATTGTGATTGTATGATTGTGATTGTATGATTGTGATTGTATGATTGTGATTGTATGACTGTGATTGTATGATTGTATTTGGGAGATTGTATTTTGGAGATTGTAATTGTAGGATTGCGATTGTATGATTGTGATTGTATGATTGTGATTGTATGATTGTGATTGTATGATTGTGATTGTATGATTGTGATTGTATGATTGTGATTGTATGATTGTGATTGTATGATTGTGATTGTATGATTGTGATTGTATGATTGTGATTGTATGATTGTGATTGTATGATTGTGATTGTATGATTGTGATTGTATGAGTGTGATTGTATGATTGTGATTGTATGATTGTGATTGTATGATTGTGATTGTATGATTGTATTTGGGAGATTGTAGTTGTATGATTGCGATTGTATGAATGTGATTGTATGATTGTGATGTATGATTGTAATTGTATGATTATGATTGTATGATTGTGATTGTATGATTGTGATGGTATGATTGTGATTGTATGATTGCGATCGTATGATTGTGATTGTATGATTATGATTGTATGATTGTAATTGTATGATTGCGATTGTATCATTGTGATTGTATGGTTATGATTGTATTTTTGTGATTGTATGATTGTGATTGTATGATTGTGATTGTATGATTGTGATTGTATGATTGCGATTGTATGAATGCGATTGTATGATTGTGATTGCATGATTGTGATTGTATGATTGTGATTGTATGATATTGATTGTATGATTGTGATTGTAGGATTGTGATTGTATGATTGTAATAGTATGATTGTGATTGTATGATTGTGATTGCATGATTGTGATTGTATGATTGTGATTGCATTATTTTGAATGTATGATTGTGATTGTATGATTGTGATTGTATGATTGTGATTGTATGATTGTGATTGTATGATTGTGATTGTATGATTGTGATTGTATGATTGGGATTGTATGATTGTGATTGTATGATTGTGATTGCATGATTGTGATTGTATGATTGTGATAGTATGGTTGTGATTGTATGATTGTGATTGTATGATTGCGATTGTATGATTGTAATTGTATGATTGTGATTGTATGATTGTGATTGTATGATTGTGATTGTATGATTGTGATTGTATGATTGTGATTGTATGATTGTGATTGTATGATTGCGATTGTATGATTGTGATTGTATGATTATGATTCTATTTTTGTGATTGTATGATTGTGATTGTACGATTGCGATTGTATTATTGTGATTGTATGATTGTGATAGTATGGTTGTGATTGTATGATTGTGATTGTATGATTGCGATTGTATGATTGTAATTGTATGATTGTGATTGTAAGATTGTGATTGTATGACTGTGATTGTATGATTGTGATTGTATGATTGTGATTGTATGATTATGATTGTATGATTGTGATTGTATGATTGTATTTGGGAGATTGTATTTTGGAGATTGTAATTGTAGGATTGCGATTGTATGATTGTGATTGTATGATTGTATTTGGGAGATTGTAGTTGTATGATTTCGATTGTATGATTGTGATTGTATGATTGTGATGTATGATTGTAATTGTATGATTATGACTGTATGATTCTGATTGTATGATTGTGATGGTATGATTGTGATTGTATGATTGCGATCGTATGATTGTGATTGTATGATTATGATTGTATGATTGTGATTGTATGATTGCGATTGTATGATTGTGATTGTATGATTATGATTGTATTTTTGTGATTGTATGATTGTGATTGTATGATTGTGATTGTATGATTGTGATTGTATGATTGCGATTGTATGATTGTGATTGTATGATTGTGATTGTATGATTGTGATTGTATGATTGTGATTGTATGATTGTATTTGGGAGATTGTAGTTGTATGATTTCGATTGTATGATTGTGATTGTATGATTGTGATGTATGATTGTAATTGTATGATTATGATTGTATGATTCTGATTGTATGATTGTGATTGTATGATTGCGATTGTATGATTGTGATTGTATGATTGTGATTGTATGATTGTGATTGTATGATTGTGATTGTATGATTGTGTTTGGGAGATTGTAGTTTTATGATTTCGATTGTATGATTGTGTTTGTATGATTGTGATGTATGATTGTAATTGTATGATTATGATTGTATGATTGTGATTGTATGATTGTGATGGTATGATTGTGATTGTATGATTGCGATCGTATGATTGTGAGGGTATGATTATGATTGTATGATTGTGATTCTATGATTGCGATTGTATGATTGTGATAGTATGATTGTGATTGTAAGATTGTGATTGTATGACTGTGATTGTATGATTGTGATTGTGCGATTGTGATTGTACGATTGTGATTGTACGATTGTGATTGTAGGATTGTGATTGTATGATTATGATTGAATGATTGTGATTGCATGATTGTGACTGTGTCATTGTGATTGCATGACTTTGAATGTATGATTGTGATTGTATGATTGTGATTGTATGATTGTGATTGTATGATTGTGATAGTATGATTGTGATTGTAAGATTGTGATTGTATGACTGTGATTGTATGATTGTGATTGTATGATTGTGATTGTATGATTATGATTGTATGATTGTGATTATATGATTGTATGATTGTGATTATATGATTGTATTTGGGAGATTGTATTTTGGAGATTGTAATTGTAGGATTGCGATTGTATGATTGTGATTGTATGATTGTATTTGGGAGATTGTAGTTGTATGATTGCGATTGTATGAATGTGATTGTATGATTGTGATGTATGATTGTAATTGTATGATTATGATTGTATGATTGTGATTGTATGATTGTGATGGTATGATTGTGATTGTATGATTGCGATCGTATGATTGTGATTGTATGATTATGATTGTATGATTGTGATTGTATGATTGCGATTGTATCATTGTGATTGTATGATTATGATTGTATTTTTGTGATTGTATGATTGTGATTGTATGATTGTGATTGTATGGTTGTGATTGTATGATTGTGATTGTATGATTGCGATTGTATGAATGCGATTGTATGATTGTGATTGTATGATTGCGATTGTATGATTGTGATTGTATGATTGTGATTGTGTGATTGTGATTGTATGATTGTGATTGTATGATTGTGATTGTATGATTGTGATTGTATGATTGTGATTGTATGATTGTATTTGGGAGATTGTAGTTGTATGATTTCGATTGTATGATTGTGATTGCATGATTGTGATGTATGATTGTAATTGTATGATTATGATTGTATGATTCTGATTGTATGATTGTGATGGTATGATTGTGATTGTATGATTGCGATTGTATGATTGTGATTGTATGATTGTGATTGTATGATTGTGATTGTATGATTGTGTTTGGGAGATTGTAGTTTTATGATTTCGATTGTATGATTGTGATTGTATGATTGTGATGTATGATTGTAATTGTATGATTATGATTGTATGATTGTGATTGTATGATTGTGATGGTATGATTGTGATTGTATGATTGCGATCGTATGATTGTGAGGGTATGATTATGATTGTATGATTGTGATTGTATGATTGTGATAGTATGATTGTGATTGTAAGATTGTGATTGTATGACTGTGATTGTATGATTGTGATTGTATGATTGTGATTGTATGATTATGATTGTATGATTGTGATTATATGATTGTATTTGGGAGATTGTATTTTGGAGATTGTAATTGTAGGATTGCGATTGTATGATTGTGATTGTATGATTGTATTTGGGAGATTGTAGTTGTATGATTGCGATTGTATGAATGTGATTGTATGATTGTGTCTGTATGATTGTGATTGTATGATTGTGATTGTATGATTGTGATTGTATGATTGTGATTGTATGATTGTGATTGTATGATTGTGATTGTATGATTGTGATAGTATGATTGTGATTGTATGATTGTGATTGTATGATTGTGATTGTATGATTGTGATTGTATGATTGTGATTGTATGATTGTATTTGAGAGATTGTAGTTGTATGATTGCGATTGTATGATTGCGATTGTATGATTGCGATTGTATGATTGCGATTGTATGATTGTAATTGTATGATTGTGATAGTATGATTGTGATTGTATGACTGTGATTGTATGTCTGTGATTGTATGATTGTGATTGTATGATTGTGATTGTAAGATTGTGATTGTATGATTGTGATTGTATGATTGTGATTGTATGATTGTGATTGTATGATTGTGATTGTATGATTGTGATTGTATGATTGTATTTGGGAGATTGTAGTTGTATGATTTCGATTGTATGATTGTGATTGTATGATTGTGATGTATGATTGTAATTGTATGATTATGATTGTATGATTCTGATTGTATGATTGTGATGGTATGATTGTGATTGTATGATTGCGATTGTATGATTGTGATTGTATGATTGTGATTGTATGATTGTGATTGTATGATTGTGATTGTATGATTGTGTTTGGGAGATTGTAGTTTTATGATTTCGATTGTATGATTGTGATTGTATGATTGTGATGTATGATTGTAATTGTATGATTATGATTGTATGATTGTGATTGTATGATTGTGATGGTATGATTGTGATTGTATGATTGCGATCGTATGATTGTGAGGGTATGATTATGATTGTATGATTGTGATTGTATGATTGCGATTGTATGATTGTGATTGTATGATTGTGATTGTATGATTGTGATAGCATGATTGTGATTGTATGATTGTGATTGTATGATTGTGATTGTATGATTGTGATAGTATGATTGTGATTGTAAGATTGTGATTGTATGACTGTGATTGTATGATTGTGATTGTGCGATTGTGATTGTACGATTGTGATTGTACGATTGTGATTGTAGGATTGTGATTGTATGATTATGATTGAATGATTGTGATTGCATGATTGTGACTGTGTGATTGTGATTGCATGATTTTGAATGTATGATTGTGATTGTATGATTGTGATTGTATGATTGTGATTGTATGATTGTGATTGTATGACTGTGATTGTATGATTGTATTTGGGAGATTGTATTTTGGAGATTGTAATTGTAGGATTGCGATTGTATGATTGTGATTGTATGATTGTGATTGTATGATTGTGATTGTATGATTGTGATTGTATGATTGTGATTGTATGATTGTGATTGTATGATTGTGATTGTATGATTGTGATTGTATGAGTGTGATTGTATGATTGTGATTGTATGACTGTGATTGTATGACTGTGATTGTATGATTGTGATTGTATGATTGTGATTGTAAGATTGTGATTGTATGACTGTGATTGTATGATTGTGATTGTATGATTGTGATTGTATGAATGTGATGGTATGATGGTGATAGTATGATTGTGATTGTATGATTGTGATTGTATGATTGTGATTGTATGATTGTGATTGTATGATTGTATTTGGGAGATTGTAGTTGTATGATTTCGATTGTATGATTGTGATTGTATGATTGTGATGTATGTTTGTAATTGTATGATTATGATTGTATGATTCTGATTGTATGATTGTGATGGTTTGATTGTGATTGTATGATTGCGATTGTATGATTGCGATAGTATGATTGTGATTGTATGATTGTGATTGTATGATTGTGATTGTATGATTGTGATTGTATGATTGTCATTGTCTGATTATGATTGTATGATTGTGATTGTATGATTGTGCTTGTATGATTGTGATAGTATGATTGTGATTGCATGATTGTGATTGCATGATTGTGATTGTATGATTGTGATAGTATGATTGTGATTGTATGATTGTGAATGTATGATTGTGATTGTATGATTGTGATTGTATGATTGTGATAGTATGGTTGTGATTGTATGATTGTGATTGTATGATTGTGATTGTGTGATTGTATTTGGGAGATTGTAATTGTATGATTGCGATTTTATGATTGCGATTGTATGCTGGTGACTGTATTATTGTGATTGTATGATTGTGATTGTATGACTGTGATTGTATGATTGTGATTGTATTGTTTGTGATTGTAAAATTGTGATTGTATGATTGTGACTGTATGATTGTGATTGTATGATTGTGATAGTAAGATTGTGATTGTATGACTGTGATTGTATGAATGTGATTGTATGATTGTGATTGTATGATTGTGATTGTATGATTGTGATAGTATGATTGTGATTGTATGATTGTGATTGTATGATTGTGATTGTATGATTGTGATAGCATGATTGTGATTGTATGATTGTGATTGTATGATTGTGATTGTATGATTGTGATAGTATGATTGTGATTGTAAGATTGTGATTGTATGACTGTGATTGTATGATTGTGATTGTGCGATTGTGATTGTACGATTGTGATTGTACGATTGTGATTGTAGGATTGTGATTGTATGATTATGATTCAATGATTGTGATTGCATGATTGTGACTGTGTCATTGTGATTGCATGACTTTGAATGTATGATTGTGATTGTATGATTGTGATTGTATGATTGTGATTGTATGATTGTGATTGTATGATTGTGATAGTATGATTGTGATTGTAAGATTGTGATTGTATGACTGTGATTGTATGATTGTGATTGTATGATTGTGATTGTATGATTATGATTGTATGATTGTGATTATATGATTGTATTTGGGAGATTGTATTTTGGAGATTGTAATTGTAGGATTGCGATTGTATGATTGTGATTGTATGATTGTATTTGGGAGATTGTAGTTGTATGATTGCGATTGTATGAATGTGATTGTATGATTGTGATGTATGATTGTAATTGTATGATTATGATTGTATGATTGTGATTGTATGATTGTGATGGTATGATTGTGATTGTATGATTGCGATCGTATGATTGTGATTGTATGATTATGATTGTATGATTGTGATTGTATGATTGCGATTGTATCATTGTGATTGTATGATTATGATTGTATTTTTGTGATTGTATGATTGTGATTGTATGATTGTGATTGTATGGTTGTGATTGTATGATTGTGATTGTATGATTGCGATTGTATGAATGCGATTGTATGATTGTGATTGTATGATTGCGATTGTATGATTGTGATTGTATGATTGTGATTGTGTGATTGCGATTGTATGATTGCGATTGTATGATTGCGATTGTATGATTGCGATTGTATGATTCTGATCGTATGATTGTGATTGTATGATTGTGATAGTATGATTGTGATTGTATGACTGTGATTGTATGTCTGTGATTGTATGATTGTGATTGTATGATTGTGATTGTAAGATTGTGATTGTATGACTGCGATTGTATGAATGTGATTGTATGATTGTGATTGTATGATTGTGATTGTATGATTGTGATAGTATGATTGTGATTGTATGATTGTGATTGTATGATTGTGATTGTATGATTGTGATTGTATGATTGTGATTGTATGATTGTGATTGTATGATTGTGATTGTATGATTGTGATTGTATGATTGTGATTGTATGATTGTGATTGTATGATTGTGATTGTATGATTGTATTTGGGAGATTGTAGTTGTATGATTTCGATTGTATGATTGTGATTGTATGATTGTGATGTATGATTGTAATTGTATGATTATGATTGTATGATTCTGATTGTATGATTGTGATGGTATGATTGTGATTGTATGATTGCGATTGTATGATTGTGATTGTATGATTGTGATTGTATGATTGTGATTGTATGATTGTGATTGTATGATTGTGTTTGGGAGATTGTAGTTTTATGATTTCGATTGTATGATTGTGATTGTATGATTGTGATGTATGATTGTAATTGTATGATTATGATTGTATGATTGTGATTGTATGATTATGATTGTATGATTGTGATTGTATGATTGCGATTGTATGATTGTGATTGTATGATTGTGATTGTATGATTGTGATAGCATGATTGTGATTGTATGATTGTGATTGTATGATTATGATTGTATGATTGTGATTGTATGATTGCGATTGTATGATTGTGATTGTATGATTGTGATTGTATGATTGTGATAGCATGATTGTGATTGTATGATTGTGATTGTATGATTGTGATTGTATGATTGTGATAGTATGATTGTGATTGTAAGATTGTGATTGTATGACTGTGATTGTATGATTGTGATTGTGCGATTGTGATTGTACGATTGTGATTGTACGATTGTGATTGTAGGATTGTGATTGTATGATTATGATTGAATGATTGTGATTGCATGATTGTGACTGTGTGATTGTGATTGCATGATTTTGAATGTATGATTGTGATTGTATGATTGTGATTGTATGATTGTGATTGTATGATTGTGATTGTATGACTGTGATTGTATGATTGTATTTGGGAGATTGTATTTTGGAGATTGTAATTGTAGGATTGCGATTGTATGATTGTGATTGTATGATTGTGATTGTATGATTGTGATTGTATGATTGTGATTGTATGATTGTGATTGTATGATTGTGATTGTATGATTGTGATTGTATGATTGTGATTGTATGATTGTGATTGTATGATTGTGATTGTATGAGTGTGATTGTATGATTGTGATTGTATGACTGTGATTGTATGACTGTGATTGTATGATTGTGATTGTATGATTGTGATTGTAAGATTGTGATTGTATGACTGTGATTGTATGATTGTGATTGTATGATTGTGATTGTATGATTGTGATGGTATGATGGTGATAGTATGATTGTGATTGTATGATTGTGATTGTATGATTGTGATTGTATGATTGTGATTGTATGATTGTATTTGGGAGATTGTAGTTGTATGATTGCGATTGTATGAATGTGATTGTATGATTGTGATGTATGATTGTAATTGTATGATTATGATTGTATGATTGTGATTGTATGATTGTGATGGTATGATTGTGATTGTATGATTGCGATCGTATGATTGTGATTGTATGATTATGATTGTATGATTGTAATTGTATGATTGCGATTGTATCATTGTGATTGTATGGTTATGATTGTATTTTTGTGATTGTATGATTGTGATTGTATGATTGTGATTGTATGATTGTGATTGTATGATTGCGATTGTATGAATGCGATTGTATGTTTGTGATTGCATGATTGTGATTGTATGATTGTGATTGTATGATATTGATTGTATGATTGTGATGGTATGATTGTGATTGTATGATTTCGATCGTATGATTGTGATTGTATGATTATGATTGTATGATTGTGATTGTATGATTGCGATTGTATCATTGTGATTGTATGATTATGATTGTATTTTTGTGATTGTATGATTGTGATTGTATGATTGTGATTGTATGATTGTGATTGTATGATTGTGATTGTATGATTGCGATTGTATGAATGCGATTGTATGATTGTGATTGTATGATTGCGATTGTATGATTGTGATTGTATGATTGCGATTGTATGATTGCGATTGTATGATTGCGATTGTATGATTGCGATTGTATGATTGTGATTGTATGATTGTGATAGTATGATTGTGATTGTATGACTGTGATTGTATGTCTGTGATTGTATGATTGTGATTGTATGATTGTGATTGTAAGATTGTGATTGTATGACTGTGATTGTATGAATGTGATTGTATGATTGTGATTGTATGATTGTATTTGGGAGATTGTAGTTGTATGATTTCGATTGTATGATTGTGATTGTATGATTGTGATGTATGTTTGTAATTGTATGATTATGATTGTATGATTCTGATTGTATGATTGTGATGGTATGATTGTGATTGTATGATTGCGATTGTATGATTGCGATAGTATGATTGTGATTGTATGATTGTGATTGTATGATTGTGATTGTATGATTGTGATTGTATGATTGTCATTGTCTGATTATGATTGTATGATTGTGATTGTATGATTGTGCTTGTATGATTGTGATAGTATGATTGTGATTGCATGATTGTGATTGCATGATTGTGATTGTATGATTGTGATAGTATGATTGTGATTGTATGATTGTGAATGTATGATTGTGATTTTATGATTGTGATTGTATGATTGTGATAGTATGGTTGTGATTGTATGATTGTGATTGTATGATTGTGATTGTGTGATTGTATTTGGGAGATTGTAATTGTATGATTGCGATTTTATGATTGCGATTGTATGCTGGTGACTGTATTATTGTGATTGTATGATTGTGATTGTATGACTGTGATTGTATGATTGTGATTGTATTGTTTGTGATTGTAAAATTGTGATTGTATGATTGTGACTGTATGATTGTGATTGTATGATTGTGATAGTAAGATTGTGATTGTATGACTGTGATTGTATGAATGTGATTGTATGATTGTGATTGTATGATTGTGATTGTATGATTGTGATAGTATGATTGTGATTGTATGATTGTGATTGTATGATTGTGATTGTATGATTGTGATTGTATGATTGTGATTGTATGATTGTGATTGTATGATTGTGATTGCATGATTGTGATTGTATGATTGTGATTGTATGATTGTATTTGGGAGATTGTAGTTGTATGATTTCGATTGTATGATTGTGATTGTATGATTGTGATGTATGATTGTAATTGTATTATTATGATTGTATGATTCTGATTGTATGATTGCGATGGTATGATTGTGATTGTATGATTGCGATCGTATGATTGTGATTGTATGATTATGATTGTATGATTGTGATTGTATGATTGTGATTGTATGGTTGTGATTGTATGATTGCGATTGTATGATTGCGATTGTATGATTGCGATTGTATGATTCTGATCGTATGATTGTGATTGTATGATTGTGATAGTATGATTGTGATTGTATGACTGTGATTGTATGTCTGTGATTGTATGATTGTGATTGTATGATTGTGATTGTAAGATTGTGATTGTATGACTGCGATTGTATGAATGTGATTGTATGATTGTGATTGTATGATTGTGATTGTATGATTGTGATAGTATGATTGTGATTGTATGATTGTGATTGTATGATTGTGATTGTATGATTGTGATTGTATGATTGTGATTGTATGATTGTGATTGTATGATTGTGATTGTATGATTGTGATTGTATGATTGTGATTGTATGATTGTGATTGTATGATTGTGATTGTATGATTGTGATTGTATGATTGTATTTGGGAGATTGTAGTTGTATGATTTCGATTGTATGATTGTGATTGTATGATTGTGATGTATGATTGTAATTGTATGATTATGATTGTATGATTCTGATTGTATGATTGTGATGGTATGATTGTGATTGTATGATTGCGATTGTATGATTGTGATTGTATGATTGTGATTGTATGATTGTGATTGTATGATTGTGATTGTATGATTGTGTTTGGGAGATTGTAGTTTTATGATTTCGATTGTATGATTGTGATTGTATGATTGTGATGTATGATTGTAATTGTATGATTATGATTGTATGATTGTGATTGTATGATTATGATTGTATGATTGTGATTGTATGATTGCGATTGTATGATTGTGATTGTATGATTGTGATTGTATGATTGTGATAGCATGATTGTGATTGTATGATTGTGATTGTATGATTATGATTGTATGATTGTGATTGTATGATTGCGATTGTATGATTGTGATTGTATGATTGTGATTGTATGATTGTGATAGCATGATTGTGATTGTATGATTGTGATTGTATGATTGTGATTGTATGATTGTGATAGTATGATTGTGATTGTAAGATTGTGATTGTATGACTGTGATTGTATGATTGTGATTGTGCGATTGTGATTGTACGATTGTGATTGTACGATTGTGATTGTAGGATTGTGATTGTATGATTATGTTTGAATGATTGTGATTGCATGATTGTGACTGTGTGATTGTGATTGCATGATTTTGAATGTATGATTGTGATTGTATGATTGTGATTGTATGATTGTGATTGTATGATTGTGATTGTATGACTGTGATTGTATGATTGTATTTGGGAGATTGTATTTTGGAGATTGTAATTGTAGGATTGCGATTGTATGATTGTGATTGTATGATTGTGATTGTATGATTGTGATTGTATGATTGTGATTGTATGATTGTGATTGTATGATTGTGATTGTATGATTGTGATTGTATGATTGTGATTGTATGATTGTGATTGTATGATTGTGATTGTATGAGTGTGATTGTATGATTGTGATTGTATGACTGTGATTGTATGACTGTGATTGTATGATTGTGATTGTATGATTGTGATTGTAAGATTGTGATTGTATGACTGTGATTGTATGATTGTGATTGTATGATTGTGATTGTATGATTGTGATGGTATGATGGTGATAGTATGATTGTGATTGTATGATTGTGATTGTATGATTGTGATTGTATGATTGTGATTGTATGATTGTATTTGGGAGATTGTAGTTGTATGATTGCGATTGTATGAATGCGATTGTATGATTGTGATTGTATGATTGCGATTGTATGATTGTGATTGTATGATTGCGATTGTATGATTGCGATTGTATGATTGCGATTGTATGATTGCGATTGTATGATTGTGATTGTATGATTGTGATAGTATGATTGTGATTGTATGACTGTGATTGTATGTCTGTGATTGTATGGTTGTGATTGTATGATTGTGATTGTAAGATTGTGATTGTATGACTGTGATTGTATGAATGTGATTGTATGATTGTGATTGTATGATTGTATTTGGGAGATTGTAGTTGTATGATTTCGATTGTATGATTGTGATTGTATGATTGTGATGTATGTTTGTAATTGTATGATTATGATTGTATGATTCTGATTGTATGATTGTGATGGTATGATTGTGATTGTATGATTGCGATTGTATGATTGCGATAGTATGATTGTGATTGTATGATTGTGATTGTATGATTGTGATTGTATGATTGTGATTGTATGATTGTCATTGTCTGATTATGATTGTATGATTGTGATTGTATGATTGTGCTTGTATGATTGTGATAGTATGATTGTGATTGCATGATTGTGATTGCATGATTGTGATTGTATGATTGTGATAGTATGATTGTGATTGTATGATTGTGAATGTATGATTGTGATTTTATGATTGTGATTGTATGATTGTGATAGTATGGTTGTGATTGTATGATTGTGATTGTATGATTGTGATTGTGTGATTGTATTTGGGAGATTGTAATTGTATGATTGCGATTTTATGATTGCGATTGTATGCTGGTGACTGTATTATTGTGATTGTATGATTGTGATTGTATGACTGTGATTGTATGATTGTGATTGTATTGTTTGTGATTGTAAAATTGTGATTGTATGATTGTGACTGTATGATTGTGATTGTATGATTGTGATAGTAAGATTGTGATTGTATGACTGTGATTGTATGAATGTGATTGTATGATTGTGATTGTATGATTGTGATTGTATGATTGTGATAGTATGATTGTGATTGTATGATTGTGATTGTATGATTGTGATTGTATGATTGTGATTGTATGATTGTGATTGTATGATTGTGATTGTATGATTGTGATTGCATGATTGTGATTGTATGATTGTGATTGTATGATTGTATTTGGGAGATTGTAGTTGTATGATTTCGATTGTATGATTGTGATTGTATGATTGTGATGTATGATTGTAATTGTATTATTATGATTGTATGATTCTGATTGTATGATTGCGATGGTATGATTGTGATTGTATGATTGCGATCGTATGATTGTGATTGTATGATTATGATTGTATGATTGTGATTGTATGATTGCGATTGTATGATTGTGATTGTATGATTATGATTGTATGATTGTGATTGTATGATTGTGATTGTATGATTGTGATTGTATGATTGTGATTGTATGATTATGATTGTATGATTGTGATTGTATGATTGCGATTGTATGATTGTGATTGTATGATTATGATTCTATTTTTGTGATTGTATGATTGTGATTGTACGATTGCGATTGTATTATTGTGATTGTATGATTGTGATAGTATGGTTGTGATTGTATGATTGTGATTGTATGATTGCGATTGTATGATTGTAATTGTATGATTGTGATTGTATGATTGTGATTGTATGATTGTGATTGTATGATTGTGATAGTATGATTGTGATTGTAAGATTGTGATTGTATGACTGTGATTGTATGATTGTGATTGTATGATTGTGATTGTATGATTATGATTGTATGATTGTGATTGTATGATTGTATTTGGGAGATTGTATTTTGGAGATTGTAATTGTAGGATTGCGATTGTATGATTGTGATTGTATGATTGTATTTGGGAGATTGTAGTTGTATGATTTCGATTGTATGATTGTGATTGTATGATTGTGATGTATGATTGTAATTGTATGATTATGACTGTATGATTCTGATTGTATGATTGTGATGGTATGATTGTGATTGTATGATTGCGATCGTATGATTGTGATTGTATGATTATGATTGTATGATTGTGATTGTATGATTGCGATTGTATGATTGTGATTGTATGATTATGATTGTATTTTTGTGATTGTATGATTGTGATTGTATGATTGTGATTGTATGATTGTGATTGTATGATTGCGATTGTATGATTGTGATTGTATGATTGTGATTGTATGATTGTGATTGTATGATTGTGATTGTATGATTGTATTTGGGAGATTGTAGTTGTATGATTTCGATTGTATGATTGTGATTGTATGATTGTGATGTATGATTGTAATTGTATGATTATGATTGTATGATTCTGATTGTATGATTGTGATTGTATGATTGCGATTGTATGATTGTGATTGTATGATTGTGATTGTATGATTGTGATTGTATGATTGTGATTGTATGATTGTGTTTGGGAGATTGTAGTTTTATGATTTCGATTGTATGATTGTGTTTGTATGATTGTGATGTATGATTGTAATTGTATGATTATGATTGTATGATTGTGATTGTATGATTGTGATGGTATGATTGTGATTGTATGATTGCGATCGTATGATTGTGAGGGTATGATTATGATTGTATGATTGTGATTGTATGATTGCGATTGTATGATTGTGATTGTATGATTGTGATTGTATGATTGTGATAGCATGATTGTGATTGTATGATTGTGATTGTATGATTGTGATTGTATGATTGTGATAGTATGATTGTGATTGTAAGATTGTGATTGTATGACTGTGATTGTATGATTGTGATTGTGCGATTGTGATTGTACGATTGTGATTGTACGATTGTGATTGTAGGATTGTGATTGTATGATTATGATTGAATGATTGTGATTGCATGATTGTGACTGTGTCATTGTGATTGCATGACTTTGAATGTATGATTGTGATTGTATGATTGTGATTGTATGATTGTGATTGTATGATTGTGATAGTATGATTGTGATTGTAAGATTGTGATTGTATGACTGTGATTGTATGATTGTGATTGTATGATTGCGATTGTATGATTATGATTGTATGATTGTGATTATATGATTGTATTTGGGAGATTGTATTTTGGAGATTGTAATTGTAGGATTGCGATTGTATGATTGTGATTGTATGATTGTATTTGGGAGATTGTAGTTGTATGATTGCGATTGTATGAATGTGATTGTATGATTGTGATGTATGATTGTAATTGTATGATTATGATTGTATGATTGTGATTGTATGATTGTGATGGTATGATTGTGATTGTATGATTGCGATCGTATGATTGTGATTGTATGATTATGATTGTATGATTGTGATTGTATGATTGCGATTGTATCATTGTGATTGTATGATTATGATTGTATTTTTGTGATTGTATGATTGTGATTGTATGATTGTGATTGTATGGTTGTGATTGTATGATTGTGATTGTATGATTGCGATTGTATGAATGCGATTGTATGATTGTGATTGTATGATTGCGATTGTATGATTGTGATTGTATGATTGTGATTGTGTGATTGTGATTGTATGATTGTGATTGTATGATTGTGATTGTATGATTGTGATTGTATGATTGTGATTGTATGATTGTGATTGTATGATTGTATTTGGGAGATTGTAGTTGTATGATTTCGATTGTATGATTGTGATTGTATGATTGTGATGTATGATTGTAATTGTATGATTATGATTGTATGATTCTGATTGTATGATTGTGATGGTATGATTGTGATTGTATGATTGCGATTGTATGATTGTGATTGTATGATTGTGATTGTATGATTGTGATTGTATGATTGTGATTGTATGATTGTGTTTGGGAGATTGTAGTTTTATGATTTCGATTGTATGATTGTGATTGTATGATTGTGATGTATGATTGTAATTGTATGATTATGATTGTATGATTGTGATTGT
Source organism: Megachile rotundata (assembly GCF_050947335.1). Taxonomy (NCBI): domain Eukaryota; kingdom Metazoa; phylum Arthropoda; class Insecta; order Hymenoptera; family Megachilidae; genus Megachile; species Megachile rotundata. The sequence continues at coordinate 312,858 of NW_027473447.1, read as the reverse complement.
ATGATTGTGATGGTATGATTGTGATTGTATGATTGCGATCGTATGATTGTGAGGGTATGATTATGATTGTATGATTGTGATTGTATGATTGTGATAGTATGATTGTGATTGTAAGATTGTGATTGTATGACTGTGATTGTATGATTGTGATTGTATGATTGTGATTGTATGATTATGATTGTATGATTGTGATTATATGATTGTATTTGGGAGATTGTATTTTGGAGATTGTAATTGTAGGATTGCGATTGTATGATTGTGATTGTATGATTGTATTTGGGAGATTGTAGTTGTATGATTGCGATTGTATGAATGTGATTGTATGATTGTGTCTGTATGATTGTGATTGTATGATTGTGATTGTATGATTGTGATTGTATGATTGTGATTGTATGATTGTGATTGTATGATTGTGATTGTATGATTGTGATAGTATGATTGTGATTGTATGATTGTGATTGTATGATTGTGATTGTATGATTGTGATTGTATGATTGTGATTGTATGATTGTATTTGAGAGATTGTAGTTGTATGATTGCGATTGTATGATTGCGATTGTATGATTGCGATTGTATGATTGTAATTGTATGATTGTGATAGTATGATTGTGATTGTATGACTGTGATTGTATGTCTGTGATTGTATGATTGTGATTGTATGATTGTGATTGTAAGATTGTGATTGTATGACTGTGATTGTATGATTGTGATTGTATGATTGTGATTATATGATTGTATTTGGGAGATTGTATTTTGGAGATTGTAATTGTAGGATTGCGATTGTATGATTGTGATTGTATGATTGTATTTGGGAGATTGTAGTTGTATGATTGCGATTGTATGAATGTGATTGTATGATTGTGTCTGTATGATTGTGATTGTATGATTGTGATTGTATGATTGTGATTGTATGATTGTGATTGTATGATTGTGATTGTATGATTGTGATTGTATGATTGTGATTGTATGATTGTATTTGGGAGATTGTAGTTGTATGATTTCGATTGTATGATTGTGATTGTATGATTGTGATGTATGATTGTAATTGTATGATTATGATTGTATGATTGTGATTGTATGATTGTGATGGTATGATTGTGATTGTATGATTGCGATCGTATGATTGTGAGGGTATGATTATGATTGTATGATTGTGATTGTATGATTGCGATTGTATGATTGTGATTGTATGATTGTGATTGTATGATTGTGATAGCATGATTGTGATTGTATGATTGTGATTGTATGATTGTGATTGTATGATTGTGATAGTATGATTGTGATTGTAAGATTGTGATTGTATGACTGTGATTGTATGATTGTGATTGTGCGATTGTGATTGTACGATTGTGATTGTACGATTGTGATTGTAGGATTGTGATTGTATGATTATGATTGAATGATTGTGATTGCATGATTGTGACTGTGTGATTGTGATTGCATGATTTTGAATGTATGATTGTGATTGTATGATTGTGATTGTATGATTGTGATTGTATGATTGTGATTGTATGACTGTGATTGTATGATTGTATTTGGGAGATTGTATTTTGGAGATTGTAATTGTAGGATTGCGATTGTATGATTGTGATTGTATGATTGTGATTGTATGATTGTGATTGTATGATTGTGATTGTATGATTGTGATTGTATGATTGTGATTGTATGATTGTGATTGTATGATTGTGATTGTATGATTGTGATTGTATGATTGTGATTGTATGATTGTGATTGTATGATTGTGATTGTATGATTGTGATTGTATGAGTGTGATTGTATGATTGTGATTGTATGATTGTGATTGTATGATTGTGATTGTATGATTGTATTTGGGAGATTGTAGTTGTATGATTGCGATTGTATGAATGTGATTGTATGATTGTGATGTATGATTGTAATTGTATGATTATGATTGTATGATTGTGATTGTATGATTGTGATGGTATGATTGTGATTGTATGATTGCGATCGTATGATTGTGATTGTATGATTATGATTGTATGATTGTAATTGTATGATTGCGATTGTATCATTGTGATTGTATGGTTATGATTGTATTTTTGTGATTGTATGATTGTGATTGTATGATTGTGATTGTATGATTGTGATTGTATGATTGCGATTGTATGAATGCGATTGTATGATTGTGATTGCATGATTGTGATTGTATGATTGTGATTGTATGATATTGATTGTATGATTGTGATTGTAGGATTGTGATTGTATGATTGTAATAGTATGATTGTGATTGTATGATTGTGATTGCATGATTGTGATTGTATGATTGTGATTGCATTATTTTGAATGTATGATTGTGATTGTATGATTGTGATTGTATGATTGTGATTGTATGATTGTGATTGTATGATTGTGATTGTATGATTGTGATTGTATGATTGGGATTGTATGATTGTGATTGTATGATTGTGATTGCATGATTGTGATTGTATGATTGTGATAGTATGGTTGTGATTGTATGATTGTGATTGTATGATTGCGATTGTATGATTGTAATTGTATGATTGTGATTGTATGATTGTGATTGTATGATTGTGATTGTATGATTGTGATTGTATGATTGTGATTGTATGATTGTGATTGTATGATTGCGATTGTATGATTGTGATTGTATGATTATGATTCTATTTTTGTGATTGTATGATTGTGATTGTACGATTGCGATTGTATTATTGTGATTGTATGATTGTGATAGTATGGTTGTGATTGTATGATTGTGATTGTATGATTGCGATTGTATGATTGTAATTGTATGATTGTGATTGTAAGATTGTGATTGTATGACTGTGATTGTATGATTGTGATTGTATGATTGTGATTGTATGATTATGATTGTATGATTGTGATTGTATGATTGTATTTGGGAGATTGTATTTTGGAGATTGTAATTGTAGGATTGCGATTGTATGATTGTGATTGTATGATTGTATTTGGGAGATTGTAGTTGTATGATTTCGATTGTATGATTGTGATTGTATGATTGTGATGTATGATTGTAATTGTATGATTATGACTGTATGATTCTGATTGTATGATTGTGATGGTATGATTGTGATTGTATGATTGCGATCGTATGATTGTGATTGTATGATTATGATTGTATGATTGTGATTGTATGATTGCGATTGTATGATTGTGATTGTATGATTATGATTGTATTTTTGTGATTGTATGATTGTGATTGTATGATTGTGATTGTATGATTGTGATTGTATGATTGCGATTGTATGATTGTGATTGTATGATTGTGATTGTATGATTGTGATTGTATGATTGTGATTGTATGATTGTATTTGGGAGATTGTAGTTGTATGATTTCGATTGTATGATTGTGATTGTATGATTGTGATGTATGATTGTAATTGTATGATTATGATTGTATGATTCTGATTGTATGATTGTGATTGTATGATTGCGATTGTATGATTGTGATTGTATGATTGTGATTGTATGATTGTGATTGTATGATTGTGATTGTATGATTGTGTTTGGGAGATTGTAGTTTTATGATTTCGATTGTATGATTGTGTTTGTATGATTGTGATGTATGATTGTAATTGTATGATTATGATTGTATGATTGTGATTGTATGATTGTGATGGTATGATTGTGATTGTATGATTGCGATCGTATGATTGTGAGGGTATGATTATGATTGTATGATTGTGATTCTATGATTGCGATTGTATGATTGTGATTGTATGATTGTGATTGTATGATTGTGATAGCATGATTGTGATTGTATGATTGTGATTGTATGATTGTGATTGTATGATTGTGATAGTATGATTGTGATTGTAAGATTGTGATTGTATGACTGTGATTGTATGATTGTGATTGTGCGATTGTGATTGTACGATTGTGATTGTACGATTGTGATTGTAGGATTGTGATTGTATGATTATGATTGAATGATTGTGATTGCATGATTGTGACTGTGTCATTGTGATTGCATGACTTTGAATGTATGATTGTGATTGTATGATTGTGATTGTATGATTGTGATTGTATGATTGTGATAGTATGATTGTGATTGTAAGATTGTGATTGTATGACTGTGATTGTATGATTGTGATTGTATGATTGTGATTGTATGATTATGATTGTATGATTGTGATTATATGATTGTATGATTGTGATTATATGATTGTATTTGGGAGATTGTATTTTGGAGATTGTAATTGTAGGATTGCGATTGTATGATTGTGATTGTATGATTGTATTTGGGAGATTGTAGTTGTATGATTGCGATTGTATGAATGTGATTGTATGATTGTGATGTATGATTGTAATTGTATGATTATGATTGTATGATTGTGATTGTATGATTGTGATGGTATGATTGTGATTGTATGATTGCGATCGTATGATTGTGATTGTATGATTATGATTGTATGATTGTGATTGTATGATTGCGATTGTATCATTGTGATTGTATGATTATGATTGTATTTTTGTGATTGTATGATTGTGATTGTATGATTGTGATTGTATGGTTGTGATTGTATGATTGTGATTGTATGATTGCGATTGTATGAATGCGATTGTATGATTGTGATTGTATGATTGCGATTGTATGATTGTGATTGTATGATTGTGATTGTGTGATTGTGATTGTATGATTGTGATTGTATGATTGTGATTGTATGATTGTGATTGTATGATTGTGATTGTATGATTGTATTTGGGAGATTGTAGTTGTATGATTTCGATTGTATGATTGTGATTGCATGATTGTGATGTATGATTGTAATTGTATGATTATGATTGTATGATTCTGATTGTATGATTGTGATGGTATGATTGTGATTGTATGATTGCGATTGTATGATTGTGATTGTATGATTGTGATTGTATGATTGTGATTGTATGATTGTGTTTGGGAGATTGTAGTTTTATGATTTCGATTGTATGATTGTGATTGTATGATTGTGATGTATGATTGTAATTGTATGATTATGATTGTATGATTGTGATTGTATGATTGTGATGGTATGATTGTGATTGTATGATTGCGATCGTATGATTGTGAGGGTATGATTATGATTGTATGATTGTGATTGTATGATTGTGATAGTATGATTGTGATTGTAAGATTGTGATTGTATGACTGTGATTGTATGATTGTGATTGTATGATTGTGATTGTATGATTATGATTGTATGATTGTGATTATATGATTGTATTTGGGAGATTGTATTTTGGAGATTGTAATTGTAGGATTGCGATTGTATGATTGTGATTGTATGATTGTATTTGGGAGATTGTAGTTGTATGATTGCGATTGTATGAATGTGATTGTATGATTGTGTCTGTATGATTGTGATTGTATGATTGTGATTGTATGATTGTGATTGTATGATTGTGATTGTATGATTGTGATTGTATGATTGTGATTGTATGATTGTGATAGTATGATTGTGATTGTATGATTGTGATTGTATGATTGTGATTGTATGATTGTGATTGTATGATTGTGATTGTATGATTGTATTTGAGAGATTGTAGTTGTATGATTGCGATTGTATGATTGCGATTGTATGATTGCGATTGTATGATTGCGATTGTATGATTGTAATTGTATGATTGTGATAGTATGATTGTGATTGTATGACTGTGATTGTATGTCTGTGATTGTATGATTGTGATTGTATGATTGTGATTGTAAGATTGTGATTGTATGACTGTGATTGTATGATTGTGATTGTATGATTGTGATTATATGATTGTATTTGGGAGATTGTATTTTGGAGATTGTAATTGTAGGATTGCGATTGTATGATTGTGATTGTATGATTGTATTTGGGAGATTGTAGTTGTATGATTGCGATTGTATGAATGTGATTGTATGATTGTGTCTGTATGATTGTGATTGTATGATTGTGATTGTATGATTGTGATTGTATGATTGTGATTGTATGATTGTGATTGTATGATTGTGATTGTATGATTGTATTTGGGAGATTGTAGTTGTATGATTTCGATTGTATGATTGTGATTGTATGATTGTGATGTATGATTGTAATTGTATGATTATGATTGTATGATTCTGATTGTATGATTGTGATGGTATGATTGTGATTGTATGATTGCGATTGTATGATTGTGATTGTATGATTGTGATTGTATGATTGTGATTGTATGATTGTGATTGTATGATTGTGTTTGGGAGATTGTAGTTTTATGATTTCGATTGTATGATTGTGATTGTATGATTGTGATGTATGATTGTAATTGTATGATTATGATTGTATGATTGTGATTGTATGATTGTGATGGTATGATTGTGATTGTATGATTGCGATCGTATGATTGTGAGGGTATGATTATGATTGTATGATTGTGATTGTATGATTGCGATTGTATGATTGTGATTGTATGATTGTGATTGTATGATTGTGATAGCATGATTGTGATTGTATGATTGTGATTGTATGATTGTGATTGTATGATTGTGATAGTATGATTGTGATTGTAAGATTGTGATTGTATGACTGTGATTGTATGATTGTGATTGTGCGATTGTGATTGTACGATTGTGATTGTACGATTGTGATTGTAGGATTGTGATTGTATGATTATGATTGAATGATTGTGATTGCATGATTGTGACTGTGTGATTGTGATTGCATGATTTTGAATGTATGATTGTGATTGTATGATTGTGATTGTATGATTGTGATTGTATGATTGTGATTGTATGACTGTGATTGTATGATTGTATTTGGGAGGTTGTATTTTGGAGATTGTAATTGTAGGATTGCGATTGTATGATTGTGATTGTATGATTGTGATTGTATGATTGTGATTGTATGATTGTGATTGTATGATTGTGATTGTATGATTGTGATTGTATGATTGTGATTGTATGATTGTGATTGTATGATTGTGATTGTATGATTGTGATTGTATGATTGTGATTGTATGAGTGTGATTGTATGATTGTGATTGTATGATTGTGATTGTATGATTGTATTTGGGAGATTGTAGTTGTATGATTGCGATTGTATGAATGTGATTGTATGATTGTGATGTATGATTGTAATTGTATGATTATGATTGTATGATTGTGATTGTATGATTGTGATGGTATGATTGTGATTGTATGATTGCGATCGTATGATTGTGATTGTATGATTATGATTGTATGATTGTAATTGTATGATTGCGATTGTATCATTGTGATTGTATGGTTATGATTGTATTTTTGTGATTGTATGATTGTGATTGTATGATTGTGATTGTATGATTGTGATTGTATGATTGCGATTGTATGAATGCGATTGTATGATTGTGATTGCATGATTGTGATTGTATGATTGTGATTGTATGATATTGATTGTATGATTGTGATTGTAGGATTGTGATTGTATGATTGTAATAGTATGATTGTGATTGTATGATTGTGATTGCATGATTGTGATTGTATGATTGTGATTGCATTATTTTGAATGTATGATTGTGATTGTATGATTGTGATTGTATGATTGTGATTGTATGATTGTGATTGTATGATTGTGATTGTATGATTGTGATTGTATGATTGGGATTGTATGATTGTGATTGTATGATTGTGATTGCATGATTGTGATTGTATGATTGTGATAGTATGATTGTGATTGTATGATTGTGATTGTATGATTGTGATAGTATGATTGTGATTGTATGATTGTGATTGTATGATTGTGATTGTATGATTGTGATTGTATGATTGTATTTGGGAGATTGTATTTGGGAGATTGTAATTGTATGATTGCGATTGTATGATTGTCATTGTATGATTGTCGTTGTCTGATTATGATTGTATGATTGTGATTGCATGATTGTGATTGCATGATTGTCGTTGTCTGATTATGATTGTATGATTGTGATTGCATGATTGTGATTGCATGATTGTGATTGTATGATTGTGATAGTATGATTGTGATTGTATGATTGTGATTGTATGATTGTGATTGTATGATTGTGATTGTATGATTGTGATTGTATGATTGTGATTGTATGATTGTGATTGTATGATTGTGATAGTATGATTGTGATTGTAAGATTGTGATTGTATGACTGTGATTGTATGATTGTGATTGTATGATTGTGATTATATGATTGTGATTGTATAATTATGATTGTATGATTGTGATTGTATGATTATGATTGTACGGTTGTGTTTGTATGATTGTGATGGTATGATTGCGATTGTATGATTGCGATAGTATGATTGTGATTGTATGATTGTGATTGTATGATTGTGATTGTATGATTGTGATTGTATGATTGTAATTGTATGATTGTGATTGTATGATTGTCATTGTCTGATTATGATTGTATGATTGTGATTGCATGATTGTGATTGCATGATTGTGATTGTATGATTGTGATAGTATGATTGTGATTGTATGATTGTGAATGTATGATTGTGATTGTATGATTGTGATTGTATGATTGTGATTGTATGATTGTGATTGTATGATTGTGATTGTATGATTGTGATTGTATGATTGCCATTGTATGATTGTGATTGTATGATTGTATTTGGGAGATTGTAATTGGGAGATTGTAATTGTATGATTGTGATTGTATGATTGTGATTGTATGATTGTGATTGTATGATTGTATTTGGGAGATTGTATTTGGGAGATTGTAATTGTATGATTGCCATTGTATGATTGTGATTGTATGATTGTCATTGTCTGATTATGATTGTATGTTTGTGATTGCATGATTGTGATTGCATGATTGTGATTGTATGATTGTGATAGTATGATTGTGATTGTATGATTGTGATTGTATGATTGTGATTGTATGATTGTGATTGTATGATTGTGATTGTATGATTGTGATTGTATGATTGTGATTGTATGATTGTGATAGTATGATTGTGATTGTAAGATTGTGATTGTATGACTGTGATTGTATGATTGTGATTGTATGATTGTGATTGTATGATTGTGATTGGATAATTATGATTGTATGATTGTGATTGTATGATTATGATTGTACGGTTGTGTTTGTATGATTGTGATGGTATGATTGCGATTGTATGATTGCGATAGTATGATTGTGATTGTATGATTGTGATTGTATGATTGGGATTGTATGATTGTGATTGCATGATTGTGATTGTATGATTGTGATAGTATGATTGTGATTGTATGATTGTGATTGTATGATTGTGATAGTATGATTGTGATTGTATGATTGTGATTGTATGATTGTGATTGTATGATTGTGATTGTATGATTGTGATAGTATGATTGTGATTGTATGATTGTGATTGTATGATTGTGATTGTATGATTGTATTTGGGAGATTGTATTTGGGAGATTGTAATTGTATGATTGTGATTGTATGATTGTGATTGTATGATTGTCATTGTCTGATTATGATTGTATGATTGTGATTGCATGATTGTGATTGCATGATTGTGATTGTATGATTGTGATAGTATGATTGTGATTGTATGATTGTGATTGTATGATTGTGATTGTATGATTGTGATTGTATGATTGTGATTGTATGATTGTGATTGTATGATTGTGATTGTATGATTGTGATACTATGATTGTGATTGTAAGATTGTGATTGTATGACTGCGATTGTATGATTGTGATTGTATGATTGTGATTATATGATTGTGATTGTATAATTATGATTGTATGATTGGGATTGTATGATTATGATTGTACGGTTGTGTTTGTATGATTGTGATGGTATGATTGCGATTGTATGATTGCGATAGTATGATTGTGATTGTATGATTGTGATTGTATGATTGTGATTGTATGATTGTGATTGTATGATTGTAATTGTATGATTGTGATTGTATGATTGTCATTGTCTGATTATGATTGTATGATTGTGATTGCATGATTGTGATTGCATGATTGTGATTGTATGATTGTGATAGTATGATTGTGATTGTATGATTGTGAATGTATGATTGTGATTGTATGATTGTGATTGTATGATTGTGATTGTATGATTGTGATTGTATGATTGTGATTGTATGATTGTGATTGTATGATTGCGATTGTATGATTGTGATTGTATGATTGTATTTGGGAGATTGTATTTGGGAGATTGTAATTGTATGATTGCGATTGTATGATTGTGATTGTATGATTGTGATCGTATGATTGTGATCGTATGATTGCGATCGTATGATTTTGATTGTATGATTGTCATTGTATGATTGTGATTGTATCATTGTGATTGCATGATTGTGATTGTATGATTATGATTGTACGTTTGTGTTCGTTTGATTGTGATGGTATGATTGCGATTGTATGATTGCGATAGTATGATTGTGATTGTATGATTGTGATTGCATGATTGTGATTGTATGATTGTCATTGTCTGATTATTATTGTATGATTGTGATTGCATGATTGTGATTGCATGATTGTGATTGTATGATTGTGATAGTATGATTGTGATTGTATGATTGTGAATGTATGATTGTGATTGTATGATTGTGATTGTATGATTGTGATTGTATGATTGTGATTGTATGATTGCGATTGTATGATTGTGATTGTATGATTGTATTTGGGAGATTGTATTTGGGAGATTGTAACTGTATGATTGCGATTGTATGATTGTGATTGTATGATTGTGATTGTATGATTTTGATTGTATGATTGTGATAGTATGATTGTGATTGCATGATTGTGATTGCATGATTGTGATTGTATGATTGTGATAGTATGATTGTGATTGTATGATTGTGATTGTATGATTGTGATTGTATGATTGTGATTGTATGATTGTGATTGTATGATTGTGATTGTATGATTGTGATTGTATGATTGTGATTGTATGATTGTGACTGTGTGATTGTGATTGCATGATTTTGAATGTATGATTGTGATTGTATGATTGTGATTGTATGATTGTGATTGTATGATTGTGATTGTATGATTGTGATTGTATGATTGTGATTGTATGATTGTGATAGTATGATTGTGATTGTATGATTGTGATTGTATGATTGTGATTGTATGATTGTGATTGTATGATTGTGATTGTATGATTGTGATTGTATGATTGTGATAGTATGATTGTGATTGCATGATTGTGATTGCATGATTGTGATTGTATGATTGTGATAGTATGACTGTGATTGTACGATTGTGAATGTATGATTGTGATTGTATGGTTGTGATTGTATGATTGTGATTGTATGATTGTGATTGTATGATTGTGATTGCATGATTGTGATTGTATGATTGTGATTGTATGATTGTGATTGTATGATTGCGATTGTATGATTGTGATTGTATGATTGTATTTGGGAGATTGTATTTGGGAGTTTGTAATTGTATGATTGCGATTGTATGATTGTGATTGTATGATTGTGATTGTATGATTTTGATTGTATGATTGTGATAGTATGATTGTAATTGAATGATTATGATTGTATGATTGTGATTGTATGATTGTGATTGTATGATTGTGATGGTATGATTGTGATTGTATGATTGCGATAGTATGATTGTGATTGTATGATTGTGATTGTATGATTGTGATTGTATGATTGCGATTGTATGATTGTGATTGTATGACTGTGATTGTATGATTGTGATTGTATGATTGTGATTGTAAGATTGTGATTGTATGACTGTGATTGTATGATTGTGATTGTATGATTGTGATTGCATGATTGTGATTGTATGATGGTGATAGTATGATTGTGATTGTATGATTGTGATTGTATGATTGTGATTGTATGATTGTGATTGTATGATTGTATTTGGGAGATTGTAGTTGTATGATTGCGATTGTATGATTGTGATTGTATGATTGTGATTGTATGATTGTGATTGTATGATTGTATTTGGGAGATTGTAGTTGTATGATTTCGATTGTATGATTGTGATTGTATGATTGTGATTGTATGATTGTGATTGTATGATTGTGATTGTATGATTGTGATCGTATGATTGTGATCGTATGATTGCGATCGTATGATTTTGATTGTATGATTGTCATTGTATGATTGTGATTGTATCATTGTGATTGTATGATTGTGATTGTATGATTATGATTGTACGGTTGTGTTTGTTTGATTGTGATGGTATGATTGCGATTGTATGATTGCGATAGTATGATTGTGATTGTATGATTGTGATTGTATGATTGTGATTGTATGATTGTGATTGTATGATTGTGATTGTATGATTGTCATTGTCTGATTATGATTGTATGATTGTGATTGCATGATTGTGATTGCATGATTGTGATTGTATGATTGTGATAGTATGATTGTGATTGTATGATTGTGAATGTATGATTGTGATTGTATGATTGTGATTGTATGATTGTGATTGTATGATTGTGATTGTATGATTGTGATTGTATGATTGCGATTGTATGATTTTGATTGTATGATTGTATTTGGGAGATTGTATTTGGGAGATTGTAATTGTATGATTGCGATTGTATGATTGTGATTGTATGATTGTGATTGTATGATTTTGATTGTATGATTGTGATAGTATGATTGTGATTGCATGATTGTGATTGCATGATTGTGATTGTATGAATGTGATTGTATGATTGTGATGTATGATTGTAATTGTATGATTATGATTATATGATTGTGATTGTATGATTGTGATGGTATGATTGTGATTGTATGATTGCGATCGTATGATTGTGATTGTATGATTATGATTGTATGATTGTGATTGTATGATTGCGATTGTATGATTGTGATTGCATGATTGTGATTGTATGATTGTGATTGTATGATATTGATTGTATGATTGTGATTGTAGGATTGTGATTGTATGATTGTAATAGTATGATTGTGATTGTATGATTGTGATTGCATGATTGTGATTGTATGATTGTGATTGCATTATTTTGAATGTATGATTGTGATTGTATGATTGTGGTTGTATGATTGTGATAGTATGATTGTGATTGTATGATTGTGATTGTATGATTGTGATTGTATGATTGTGATTGTATGATTGTGATTGTATGATTGTGATTGTATGATTGTATTTGGGAGATTGTATTTGGGAGATTGTAATTGTATGATTGCGATTGTATGATTGTGATTGTATGATTGTCGTTGTCTGATTATGATTGTATGATTGTGATTGCATGATTGTGATTGCATGATTATGATTGTATGATTGTGATAGTATGATTGTGATTGTATGATTGTGATTGTATGATTGTGATTGTATGATTGTGATTGTATGATTGTGATTGTATGATTGTGATTGTATGATTGTGATTGTATGATTGTGATAGTATGATTGTGATTGTAAGATTGTGATTGTATGACTGTGATTGTATGATTGTGATTGTATGATTGTGATTATATGATTGTGATTGTATAATTATGATTGTATGATTGTGATTGTATGATTATGATTGTACGGTTGTGTTTGTATGATTGTGATGGTATGATTGCGATTGTATGATTGCGATAGTATGATTGTGATTGTATGATTGTGATTGTATGATTGTGATTGTATGATTGTAATTGTATGATTGTGATTGTATGATTGTCATTGTCTGATTATGATTGTATGATTGTGATTGCATGATTGTGATTGCATGATTGTGATTGTATGATTGTGATGGTATGATTGTGATTGTATGATTGTGATTGTATGATTGTGATTGTATGATTGTATTTGGGATATTGTAGTTTTATGATTTCGATTGTATGATTGTGATTGTATGATTGTGATGTGTGATTGTAATTGAATGATTATGATTGTATGATTGTGATTGTATGATTGTGATGGTATGATTGTGATTGTATGATTGCGATCGTATGATTGTGAGGGTATGATTATGATTGTATGATTGTGATTGTATGATTGCGATTGTATGATTGTGATTGTATGATTGTGATTGTATGATTGTGATAGCATGATTGTGATTGTATGATTGTGATTGTATGATTGTGATTGTATGATTGTGATAGTATGATTGTGATTGTAAGATTGTGATTGTATGACTGTGATTGTATGATTGTGATTGTGCGATTGCGATTGTATGATTGTGATTGTATGATTGTGATTGTATGATTGTGATGGTATGATTGTGATTGTATGATTGTGATTGTATGATTGTGATTGTATGATTGTATTTGGGAGATTGTAGTTTTATGATTTCGATTGTATGATTGTGATTGTATGATTGTGATGTATGATTGTAATTGAATGATTATGATTGTATGATTGTGATTGTATGATTGTGATGGTATGATTGTGATTGTATGATTGCGATCGTATGATTGTGAGGGTATGATTATGATTGTATGATTGTGATTGTATGATTGCGATTGTATGATTGTGATTGTATGATTGTGATTGTATGATTGTGATAGCATGATTGTGATTGTATGATTGTGATTGTATGATTGTGATTGTATGATTGTGATAGTATGATTGTGATTGTAAGATTGTGATTGTATGACTGTGATTGTATGATTGTGATTGTGCGATTGTGATTGTACGATTGTGATTGTACGATTGTGATTGTACGATTGTGATTGTATGATTATGATTGAATGATTGTGATTGCATGATTGTGACTGTGTGATTGTGATTGCATGATTTTGAATGTATGATTGTGATTGTATGATTGTGATTGTATGATTGTGATTGTATGATTGTGATTGTATGATTGTATTTGGGAGATTGTATTTTGGAGATTGTATTTTGGAGATTGTAATTGTAGGATTATGATTGTATGATTGTGATTGTATGATTGTGATTGTATGATTGTGATTGTATGATTGTGATTGTATGATTGTGATTGTATGAGTGTGATTGTATGATTGTGATTGTATGACTGTGATTGTATGACTGTGATTGTATGATTGTGATTGTATGATTGTGATTGTAAGATTGTGATTGTATGATGGTGATAGTATGATTGTGATTGTATGATTGTGATTGTATGATTGTGATTGTATGATTGTGATTGTATGATTATGATTGTACGGTTGTGTTTGTATGATTGTGATGGTATGATTGCGATTGTATGATTGCGATAGTATGATTGTGATTGTATGATTGTGATTGTATGATTGTGATTGTATGATTGTAATTGTATGATTGTGATTGTATGATTGTCATTGTCTGATTATGATTGTATGATTGTGATTGCATGATTGTGATTGCATGATTGTGATTGTATGATTGTGATAGTATGATTGTGATAGTATGATTGTGATTGTATGATTGTGAATGTATGATTGTGATTGTATGATTGTGATTGTATGATTGTGATTGTATGATTGTGATTGTATGATTGTGATTGTATGATTGTGATTGTATGATTGTGATTGTATGATTGTGATTGTATGATTGTGATTGTATGATTGTGATTGTATGATTGCCATTGTATGATTGTGATTGTATGATTGTATTTGGGAGATTGTATTTGGGAGATTGTAATTTTATGATTGCGATTGTATGATTGTGATTGTATGATTGTGATTGTATGATTGTGATTGTATGACTGTGATTGTATGATTGTGATTGTATGATTGTGATTATATGATTGTGATTGTATAATTATGATTGTATGATTGTGATGGTATGATTGTGATTGTATGATTGCGATCGTATGATTGTGATTGTATGATTATGATTGTATGATTGTGATTGTATGATTGCGATTGTATGATTGTGATTGTATGATTATGATTGTATTTTTGTGATTGTATGATTGTGATTGTATGATTGTGATTGTATGATTGTGATTGTATGATTGTGATTGTATGATTGTGATTGTATGATTGTGATTGTATGATTGTGATTGTATGATTGCGATTGTATGATTGTGATTGTATGATTGTGATTGTATGATTGTGATGGTATGATTGTGATTGTATGATTGTGATTGTATGATTGTGATTGTATGATTGTATTTGGGATATTGTAGTTTTATGATTTCGATTGTATGATTGTGATTGTATGATTGTGATGTATGATTGTAATTGAATGATTATGATTGTATGATTGTGATTGTATGATTGTGATGGTATGATTGTGATTGTATGATTGCGATCGTATGATTGTGAGGGTATGATTATGATTGTATGATTGTGATTGTATGATTGCGATTGTATGATTGTGATTGTATGATTGTGATTGTATGATTGTGATAGCATGATTGTGATTGTATGATTGTGATTGTATGATTGTGATTGTATGATTGTGATAGTATGATTGTGATTGTAAGATTGTGATTGTATGACTGTGATTGTATGATTGTGATTGTGCGATTGCGATTGTATGATTGTGATTGTATGATTGTGATTGTATGATTGTGATGGTATGATTGTGATTGTATGATTGTGATTGTATGATTGTGATTGTATGATTGTATTTGGGAGATTATAGTTTTATGATTTCGATTGTATGATTGTGATTGTATGATTGTGATGTATGATTGTAATTGAATGATTATGATTGTATGATTGTGATTGTATGATTGTGATGGTATGATTGTGATTGTATGATTGCGATCGTATGATTGTGAGGGTATGATTATGATTGTATGATTGTGATTGTATGATTGCGATTGTATGATTGTGATTGTATGATTGTGATTGTATGATTGTGATAGCATGATTGTGGTTGTATGATTGTGATTGTATGATTGTGATTGTATGATTGTGATAGTATGATTGTGATTGTAAGATTGTGATTGTATGACTGTGATTGTATGATTGTGATTGTGCGATTGTGATTGTACGATTGTGATTGTACGATTGTGATTGTACGATTGTGATTGTATGATTATGATTGAATGATTGTGATTGCATGATTGTGACTGTGTGATTGTGATTGCATGATTTTGAATGTATGATTGTGATTGTATGATTGTGATTGTATGATTGTGATTGTATGATTGTGATTGTATGATTGTGATTGTATGATTGTATTTGGGAGATTGTATTTTGGAGATTGTAATTGTAGGATTATGATTGTATGATTGTGATTGTATGATTGTGATTGTATGATTGTGATTGTATGATTGTGATTGTATGAGTGTGATTGTATGATTGTGATTGTATGACTGTGATTGTATGACTGTGATTGTATGATTGTGATTGTATGATTGTGATTGTAAGATTGTGATTGTATGACTGTGATTGTATGATTGTGATTGTATGGTTGTGATTGTATGATTGTGATTGTATGATGGTGATAGTATGATTGTGATTGTATGATTGTGATTGTATGATTGTGATTGTATGATTGTGATTGTATGATTGTGATTGTATGATTGTGATTGTATGATTGTGATTGTATGATTGTGATTGTATGATTGTGATTGTATGATTGTGATTGTATGATTGTGATTGTATGATTGTGATTGTATGATTGTGATTGTATGATTGTGATTGTATGATTGTATTTGGGAGATTGTAGTTGTATGATTGCGATTGTATGAATGTGATTGTATGATTGTGATGTATGATTGTAATTGTATGATTATGATTGTATGATTGTGATTGTATGATTGTGATGGTATGATTGTGATTGTATGATTGCGATCGTATGATTGTGATTGTATGATTATGATTGTATGATTGTAATTGTATGATTGCGATTATATCATTGTGATTGTATGGTTATGATTGTATTTTTGTGATTGTATGATTGTGATTGTATGATTGTGATTGTATGATTGTGATTGTATGATTGCGATTGTATGAATGCGATTGTATGATTGTGATTGCATGATTGTGATTGTATGATTGTGATAGTATGATTGTGATTGTATGATTGTGATTGTATGATTGTGATTGTATGATTGTGATTGTATGATTGTATTTGGGAGATTGTATTTGGGAGATTGTAATTGTATGATTGCGATTGTATGATTGTGATTGTATGATTGTCATTGTCTGATTATGATTGTATGATTGTGATTGCATGATTGTGATTGCATGTTGTGATTGTATGATTGTGATAGTATGATTGTGATTGTATGATTGTGATTGTATGATTGTGATTGTATGATTGTGATTGTATGATTGTGATTGTATGATTGTGATTGTATGATTGTGATAGTATGATTGTGATTGTAAGATTGTGATTGTATGACTGTGATTGTATGATTGTGATTGTATGATTGTGATTGTATGATTGTGATTGGATAATTATGATTGTATGATTGTGATTGTATGATTATGATTGTACGGTTGTGTTTGTATGATTGTGATGGTATGATTGCGATTGTATGATTGCGATAGTATGATTGTGATTGTATGATTGTGATTGTATGATTGGGATTGTATGATTGTGATTGTATGATTGTGATTGCATGATTGTGATTGTATGATTGTGATAGTATGATTGTGATTGTATGATTGTGATTGTATGATTGTAATAGTATGATTGTGATTGTATGATTGTGATTGTATGATTGTGATTGTATGATTGTGATTGTATGATTGTGATAGTATGATTGTGATTGTATGATTGTGATTGTATGATTGTGATTGTATGATTGTGATTGTATGATTGTATTTGGGAGATTGTATTTGGGAGATTGTAATTGTATGATTGTGATTGTATGATTGTGATTGTATGATTGTCATTGTCTGATTATGATTGTATGATTGTGATTGCATGATTGTGATTGCATGATTGTGATTGTATGATTGTGATAGTATGATTGTGATTGTATGATTGTGATTGTATGATTGTGATTGTATGATTGTGATTGTATGATTGTGATTGTATGATTGTGATTGTATGATTGTGATTGTATGATTGTGATAGTATGATTGTGATTGTAAGATTGTGATTGTATGACTGTGATTGTATGATTGTGATTGTATGATTGTGATTATATGATTGTGATTGTATAATTATGATTGTATGATTGTGATTGTATGATTATGATTGTACGGTTGTGTTTGTATGATTGTGATGGTATGATTGCGATTGTATGATTGCGATAGTATGATTGTGAT
This sequence comes from Megachile rotundata, assembly GCF_050947335.1. NCBI lineage: Eukaryota > Metazoa > Arthropoda > Insecta > Hymenoptera > Megachilidae > Megachile > Megachile rotundata. The sequence goes on along the minus strand of NW_027473447.1, from coordinate 293,873 downwards.
TGTATGATTGTGATTGTATGATTGTGATTGTATGATTGTAATTGTATGATTGTGATTGTATGATTGTCATTGTCTGATTATGATTGTATGATTGTGATTGCATGATTGTGATTGCATGATTGTGATTGTATGATTGTGATAGTATGATTGTGATTGTATTATTGTGAATGTATGATTGTGATTGTATGATTGTGATTGTATGATTGTGATTGTATGATTGTGATTGTATGATTGTGATTGTATGATTGCGATTGTATGATTGTGATTGTATGATTGTATTTGGGAGATTGTATTTGGGAGATTGTAATTGTATGATTGCGATTGTATGATTGTGATTGTATTATTGTGATCGTATGATTGTGATCGTATGATTGCGATCGTATGATTTTGATTGTATGATTGTCATTGTATGATTGTGATTGTATCATTGTGATTGTATGATTGTGATTGTATGATTATGATTGTACGGTTGTGTTCGTTTGATTGTGATGGTATGATTGCGATTGTATGATTGCGATAGTATGATTGTGATTGTATGATTGTGATTGTATGATTGTGATTGCATGATTGTGATTGTATGATTGTCATTGTCTGATTATTATTGTATGATTGTGATTGCATGATTGTGATTGCATGATTGTGATTGTATGATTGTGATAGTATGATTGTGATTGTATGATTGTGAATGTATGATTGTGATTGTATGATTGTGATTGTATGATTGTGATTGTATGATTGTGATTGTATGATTGTGATTGTATGATTGCGATTGTATGATTGTGATTGTATGATTGTATTTGGGAGATTGTATTTTGGAGATTGTAATTGTATGATTGCGATTGTATGATTGTGATTGTATGATTGTGATTGTATGATTTTGATTGTATGATTGTGATAGTATGATTGTGATTGCATGATTGTGATTGCATGATTGTGATTGTATGATTGTGATAGTATGATTGTGATCGTATGATTGTGATCGTATGATTGCGATCGTATGATTGTGATTGTATGATTGTATTTGGGAGATTGTATTTGGGAGATTGTAATTGTATGATTGCGATTGTATGATTGTGATTGTATGATTGTGATCGTATGATTGTAATTGAATGATTATGATTGTATGATTGTGATTGTATGATTGTGATGGTATGGTTGTGATTGTATGATTGTGATTGTATGATTGTGATTGTATGATTGTGATTGCATGATTGTGATTGTATGATTGTGATTGTATGATTGTGATTGTATGATTGCGATTGTATGATTGTGATTGCATGATTGTATTTGGGAGATTGTATTTGGGAGTTTGTAATTGTATGATTGCGATTGTATGATTGTGATTGTATGATTGTGATTGTATGATTTTGATTGTATGATTGTGATAGTATGATTGTAATTGAATGATTATGATTGTATGATTGTGATTGTATGATTGTGATGGTATGATTGTGATTGTATGATTGCGATAGTATGATTGTGATTGTATGATTGTGATTGTATGATTGTGATTGTATGATTGTGATTGTATGATTGCGATTGTATGATTGTGATTGTATGACTGTGATTGTATGATTGTGATTGTATGATTGTGATTGTAAGATTGTGATTGTATGACTGTGATTGTATGATTGTGAATGTATGATTGTGATTGTATGATTGTGATTGTATGATGGTGATAGTATGATTGTGATTGTATGATTGTGATTGTATGATTGTGATTGTATGATTGTATTTGGGAGATTGTAGTTGTATGATTGCGATTGTATGATTGTGATTGTATGATTGTGATTGTATGATTGTGATTGTATGATTGTGATTGTATGATTGTATTTGGGAGATTGTAGTTGTATGATTTCGATTGTATGATTGTGATTGTATGATTATGATTGAATGATTGTGATTGCATGATTGTGACTGTGTGATTGTGATTGCATGATTTTGAATGTATGATTGTGATTGTATGATTGTGATTGTATGATTGTGATTGTATGATTGTGATTGTATGACTGTGATTGTATGATTGTATTTGGGAGATTGTATTTTGGAGATTGTAATTGTAGGATTGCGATTGTATGATTGTGATTGTATGATTGTGATTGTATGATTGTGATTGTATGATTGTGATTGTATGATTGTGATTGTATGATTGTGATTGTATGATTGTGATTGTATGATTGTGATTGTATGATTGTGATTGTATGAGTGTGATTGTATGATTGTCATTGTCTGATTATGATTGTATGATTGTGATTGCATGATTGTGATTGCATGATTGTGATTGTATGATTGTGATAGTATGATTGTGATTGTATGATTGTGAATGTATGATTGTGATTGTATGATTGTGATTGTATGATTGTGATTGTATGATTGTGATTGTATGATTGTGATTGTATGATTGCGATTGTATGATTGTGATTGTATGATTGTATTTGGGAGATTGTATTTGGGAGATTGTAATTGTATGATTGCGATTGTATGATTGTGATTGTATGATTGTGATTGTATGATTTTGATTGTATGATTGTGATAGTATGATTGTGATTGCATGATTGTGATTGCATGATTGTGATTGTATGAATGTGATTGTATGATTGTGATGTATGATTGTAATTGTATGATTATGATTATATGATTGTGATTGTATGATTGTGATGGTATGATTGTGATTGTATGATTGCGATCGTATGATTGTGATTGTATGATTATGATTGTATGATTGTGATTGTATGATTGCGATTGTATCATTGTGATTGTATGGTTATGATTGTATTTTTGTGATTGTATGATTGTGATTGTATGATTGTGATTGTATGATTGTGATTGTATGATTGCGATTGTATGAAACCAATTGTATGATTGTGATTGCATGATTGTGATTGTATGATTGTGATTGTATGATATTGATTGTATGATTGTGATTGTAGGATTGTGATTGTATGATTGTAATAGTATGATTGTGATTGTATGATTGTGATTGCATGATTGTGATTGTATGATTGTGATTGTATCATTGTGATTGTATGATTGTGATTGTATGATTATGATTGTACGGTTGTGTTTGTTTGATTGTGATGGTATGATTGCGATTGTATGATTGCGATAGTATGATTGTAATTGTATGATTGTGATTGTATGATTGTGATTGTATGATTGTGATTGTATGATTGTCATTGTCTGATTATGATTGTATGATTGTGATTGCATGATTGTGATTGCATGATTGTGATTGTATGATTGTGATAGTATGATTGTGATTGTATGATTGTGAATGTATGATTGTGATTGTATGATTGTGATTGTATGATTGTGATTGTATGATTGTGATTGTGTGATTGTGATTGTATGATTGCGATTGTATGATTGTGATTGTATGATTGTATTTGGGAGATTGTATTTGGGAGATTGTAATTGTATGATTGCGATTGTATGATTGTGATTGTATGATTGTGATTGTATGATTTTGATTGTATGATTGTGATAGTATGATTGTGATTGCATGATTGTGATTGCATGATTGTGATTGTATGAATGTGATTGTATGATTGTGATGTATGATTGTAATTGTATGATTATGATTATATGATTGTGATTGTATGATTGTGATGGTATGATTGTGATTGTATGATTGCGATCGTATGATTGTGATTGTATGATTATGATTGTATGATTGTGATTGTATGATTGCGATTGTATCATTGTGATTGTATGGTTATGATTGTATTTTTGTGATTGTATGATTGTGATTGTATGATTGTGATTGTATGATTGTGATTGTATGATTGTGATTGTATGGTTGTGATTCTATGATTGCGATTGTATGAATGCGATTGTATGATTGTGATTGCATGATTGTGATTGTATGATTGTGATTGTATGATATTGATTGTATGATTGTGATTGTAGGATTGTGATTGTATGATTGTAATAGTATGATTGTGATTGTATGATTGTGATTGCATGATTGTGATTGTATGATTGTGATTGCATTATTTTGAATGTATGATTGTGATTGTATGATTGGGATTGTATGATTGTGATTGTATGATTGTGATTGCATGGTTGTGATTGTATGATTGTGATAGTATGATTGTGATTGTATGATTGTGATTGTATGATTGTGATTGTATGATTGTGATAGTATGATTGTGATTGTATGATTGTGATTGTATGATTGTGATTGTATGATTGTATTTGGGAGATTGTATTTGGGAGATTGTATTTGGGAGATTGTAATTGTATGATTGCGATTGTATGATTGTGATTGTATGATTGTCATTGTCTGATTATGATTGTATGATTGTGATTGCATGATTGTGATTGCATGATTGTGATTGTATGATTGTGATAGTATGATTGTGATTGTATGATTGTGATTGTATGATTGTGATTGTATGATTGCGATTGTATGATTGCGATAGTATGATTGTGATTGTATGATTGTGATTGTATGATTGTGATTGTATGATTGTAATTGTATGATTGTGATTGTATGATTGTCATTGTCTGATTATGATTGTATGATTGTGATTGCATGATTGTGATTGCATGATTGTGATTGTATGATTGTGATATTATGATTGTGATAGTATGATTGTGATTGTAAGATTGTGATTGTATGATTGTGATTGTATGATTATGATTGTATGATTGTGATTGTATGATTGTATTTGGGAGATTGTATTTTGGAGATTGTAATTGTAGGATTGCGACTGTATGATTGTGATTGTATGATTGTGATTGTATGATTGTGATTGTATGATTGTGATTGTATGATTGTGACTGTGTGATTGTGATTGCATGATTTTGAATGTATGATTGTGATTGTATGATTGTGATTGTATGATTGTGATTGTATGATTGTGATTGTATGATTGTGATTGTATGATTGTGATAGTATGATTGTGATTGTAAGATTGTGATTGTATGATTGTGATTGTATGATTATAATTGTATGATTGTGATTGTATGATTGTATTTGGGAGATTGTATTTTGGAGATTGTAATTGTAGGATTGCGACTGTATGATTGTGATTGTATGATTGTGATTGTATGATTGTGATTGTATGATTGTGATTGTATGATTGTGATTGTATGATTGTGATTGTATGATTGTGATTGTATGATTGTGATTGTATGATTGTGATTGTATGATTGTCATTGTCTGATTATGATTGTATGATTGTGATTGCATGATTGTGATTGCATGATTGTGATTGTATGATTGTGATAGTATGATTGTGATTGTATGATTGTGAATGTATGATTGTGATTGTATGACTGTGATTGTATGATTGTGATTGTATGATTGTGATTGTATGATTGTGATTGTATGATTGCGATTGTATGATTGTGATTGTATGATTGTGATTGTATGATTGTGATTGTATGATTGTGATTGTATGATTGTGATTGTATGATTGTGATTGTATGATTGTGATTGTATGATTGTGATTGTATGATTGTCATTGTATGATTGCGATTGTATGATTTTGATTGTATGATTGTGATTGTATGATTGCGATTGTATGATTGTGATTGTATGATTGTATTTGGGAGATTGTATTTGGGAGATTGTAATTGTATGATTGCGATTGTATGATTGTGATTGTATGATTGTGATTGTATGATTTTGATTGTATGATTGTGATAGTATGATTGTGATTGCATGATTGTGATTGCATGATTGTGATTGTATGATTGTGATAGTATGATTGTGATTGTATGATTGTGATTGTATGATTGTGATTGTATGATTGTGATTGTATGATTGTGATTGTATGATTGTGATTGTATGATTGTGATGGTATGATTGTGATTGTATGATTGTGACTGTGTGATTGTGATTGCATGATTTTGAATGTATGATTGTGATTGTATGATTGTGATTGTATGATTGTGATTGTATGATTGTGATTGTATGATTGTGATAGTATGATTGTGATTGTAAGATTGTGATTGTATGATTGTGATTGTATGATTATGATTGTATGATTGTGATTGTATGATTGTATTTGGGAGATTGTATTTTGGAGATTGTAATTGTAGGATTGCGATTGTATGATTGTGATTGTATGATTGTGATTGTATGATTGTGATTGTATGATTGTGATTGTATGATTGTGATTGTATGATTGTGACTGTATGATTGTGATTGTATGATTGTGATTGTATGATTGTGATAGTATGATTGTGATTGTAAGATTATGATTGTATGATTGTGATTGTATGATTGTGATTGTATGATTGCGATTGTATGATTGTGGTTGTATGATTACGATTGTATTATTGTGATTGTATGATTATGATTGTATGGTTGTGATTGTATGATTGTGATTGTATGACTGTGATTGTATGATTGTGATTGTATGATTGCGATTGTATGATTGTGATTGTATGATTGTATTTGGGAGATTGTATTTGGGAGTTTGTAATTGTATGATTGCGATTGTATGATTGTGATTGTATGATTGTGATTGTATAATTTTGGTTGTATGATTGTGATAGTATGATTGTAATTGAATGATTATGATTGTATGATTGTGATTGTATGATTGTGATGGTATGATTGTGATTGTATGATTGCGATAGTATGATTGTGATTGTATGATTGTGATTGTGTGATTGTGATTGTATGATTGCGATTGTATGATTGTGGTTGTATGATTACGATTGTATTATTGTGATTGTATGATTATGATTGTATGGTTGTGATTGTATGATTGTGACTGTATGACTGTGATTGTACGATTTTGATTGTATGATTGTGATTGTATGATTGTATTTGGGAGATTGTATTTGGGAGATTGTAATTGTATGATTGCGATTGTATGATTGTGGTTGTATGATTGTGATTGTATGATTGTGATTGTATGATTGTGATTGTGTGATTGTGATTGTGTGATTGTGATTGTATGATTGCGATTGTATGGTTGTGATTGTATGATTGTGATCGTATGATTGTGATTGTATGATTGCGATTGTATGATTTTGATTGTATGATTGTGATAGTATCATTGTAATTGTATGATTATGATTGTATGATTGTGATTGTATGATTGTGATTGTATGACTGTGATTGTATGACTGTGATTGTATGATTGTGATTGTATGATTGTGATTGTAAGATTGTGATTGTATGACTGTGATTGCATGATTGTGATTGTATGATTGTGATTGTATGATTGTGATTGTATGATGGTGATAGTATGATTGTGATTGTATGATTGTGATTGTATGATTGTGATTGTATGATTGTATTTGGGAGATTGTAGTTGTATGATTGCGATTGTATGATTGTGATTGTATGATTGTGATTGTATGATTGTGATTGTATGATTGTATTTGGGAGATTGTAGTTGTATGATTTCGATTGTATGATTGTGATTGTATGATTGTGATTGTATGATTGTGATTGTATGATTGTGATCGTATGATTGTGATCGTATGATTGCGATCGTATGATTTTGGTTGTATGATTGTGATTGTATGATTGTGATTGTATGATTGTTATTGTGTGATTGTGATTGTGTGATTGTGATTGTATGATTGCGATTGTATGATTGTGATGGTATGATTGTGATTGTATGATTGCGATCGTATGATTGTGATTGTATGATTATGATTGTATGATTGTGATTGTATGATTGCGATTGTATCATTGTGATTGTATGGTTATGATTGTATTTTTGTGATTGTATGATTGTGATTGTATGATTGTGATTGTATGATTGTGATTGTATGATTGTGATTGTATGATTGTGATTGTATGATTGCGATTGTATGAATGCGATTGTATGATTGTGATTGCATGATTGTGATTGTATGATTGTGATTGTATGATATTGATTTTATGATTGTGATTGTAGGATTGTGATTGTATGATTGTAATAGTATGATTGTGATTGTATGATTGTGATTGCATGATTGTGATTGTATGATTGTGATTGCATTATTTTGAATGTATGATTGTGATTGTATGATTGTGATTGTATGATTGTGATTGTATGATTGTGATTGTATGATTGTGATTGTATGATTGTGATTGTATGATTGTGATTGAATGATTGTGATTGTATGATTGGGATTGTATGATTGTGATTGTATGATTGTGATTGCATGATTGTGATTGTATGATTGTGATAGTATGATTGTGATTGTATGATTGTGATTGTATGATTGTGATTGTATGATTGTGATAGTATGATTGTGATTGTATGATTGTGATTGTATGATTGTGATTGTATGATTGTATTTGGGAGATTGTATTTGGGAGATTGTAATTGTATGATTGCGATTGTATGATTGTGATTGTATGATTGTCATTGTCTGATTATGATTCTATGATTGTGATTGCATGATTGTGATTGTATGATTGTGATAGTATGATTGTGATTGTATGATTGTGATTGTATGATTGTGATTGTATGATTGTGATTGTATGATTGTGATTGTATGATTGTGATTGTATGATTGTGATTGTATGATTGTGATTGTATGATTGTGATAGTATGATTGTGATTGTAAGATTGTGATTGTATGACTGTGATTGTATGATTGTGATTGTATGATTGTGATTGTATGATTGTGATTGTATAATTATGATTGTATGATTGTGATTGTATGATTATGATTGTACGGTTGTGTTTGCATGATTGTGATGGTATGATTGCGATTGTATGATTGCGATAGTATGATTGTGATTGTATGATTGTGATTGTATGATTGTGATTGTATGATTGTAATTGTATGATTGTGATTGTATGATTGTCATTGTCTGATTATGATTGTATGATTGTGATTGCATGATTGTGATTGCATGATTGTGATTGTATGATTGTGATAGTATGATTGTGATTGTATGATTGTGAATGTATGATTGTGATTGTATGATTGTGATTGTATGATTGTGATTGTATGATTGTGATTGTATGATTGTGATTGTATGATTGTGATTGTATGATTGCGATTGTATGATTGTGATTGTATGATTGCATTTGGGAGATTGTAATTGTATGATTGCGATTGTATGATTGTGATTGTATGATTGTGATCGTATGATTGTGATCGTATGATTGCGATCGTATGATTTTGATTGTATGATTGTCATTGTATGATTGTGATTGTATCATTGTGATTGTATGATTGTGATTGTATGATTATGATTGTACGGTTGTGTTTGTTTGATTGTGATGGTATGATTGCGATTGTATGATTGCGTTAGTATGATTGTGATTGTATGATTGTGATTGTATGATTGTGATTGTATGATTGTGATTGTATGATTGTGATTGTATGATTGTCATTGTCTGATTATGATTGTATGATTGTGATTGCATGATTGTGATTGCATGATTGTGATTGTATGATTGTGATAGTATGATTGTGATTGTATGATTGTGAATGTATGATTGTGATTGTATGATTGTGATTGTATGATTGTGATTGTATGATTGTGATTGTATGATTGCGATTGTATGATTGTGATTGTATGATTGTATTTGGGAGATTGTATTTGGGAGATTGTAATTGTATGATTGCGATTGTATGATTGTGATTGTATGATTATCATTGTCTGATTATGATTGTATGATTGTGATTGCATGATTGTGATTGCATGATTGTGATTGTATGATTGTGATAGTATGATTGTGATTGTATGATTGTGATTGTATGATTGTGATTGTATGATTGTGATTGTATGATTGTGATTGTATGATTGTGATTGTATGATTGTGATAGTATGATTGTGATTGTAAGATTGTGATTGTATGACTGTGATTGTATGATTGTGATTGTGCGATTATGATTGTACGATTGTGGTTGTACGATTGTGATTGTAGGATTGTGATTGTATGATTATGATTGAATGATTGTGATTGCATGATTGTGACTGTGTGATTGTGATTGCATGATTTTGAATGTATGATTGTGATTGTATGATTGTGATTGTATGATTGTGATTGTATGATTGTGATAGTATGATTGTGATTGTAAGATTGTGATTGTATGACTGTGATTGTATGATTGTGATTGTATGATTGTGATTGTATGATTATGATTGTATGATTGTGATTGTATGATTGTATTTGGGAGATTGTATTTTGGAGATTGTAATTGTAGGATTGCGATTGTATGATTGTGATTGTATGATTGTGATTGAATGATTGTGATTGTATGATTGCGATTGTATGATTGCGATTGTATGATTATGATTGTATGATTGTGATTGTATGATTGTGATTGTATGGTTGTGACTGTATGATTGTGATGGTATGATTGCGATTGTATGATTGCGATAGTATGATTGTGATTGTATGATTGTGGTTGGATGATTGTGATTGTATGATTGTGACTGTATGATTGTAATTGTATGATTGTGATTGTGTGATTGCGATTGTATGATTGCGATTGTATGATTGTGATTGTATGAGTGTGATTGTATGATTGTGATTGTATGGCTGCGATTGTATGACTGTGATTGTATGATTGTGATTGTATGATTGTGATTGTAAGATTGTGACTGTATGACTGTGATTGTATGATTGTGATTGTATGATTGTGATTGTATGATTGTATTTGGGAGATTGTATTTGGGAGATTGTAATTGTATGATTGCGATTGTATGATTGTGATTGTATGATTGTCATTGTCTGATTATGATTGTATGATTGTGATTGCATGATTGTGATTGCATGATTGTGATTGTATGATTGTGATAGTATGATTGTGATTGTATGATTGTGATTGTATGATTGTGATTGTATGATTGTGATTGTATGATTGTGATTGTATGATTGTGATTGTATGATTGTGATTGTATGATTGTGATTGTATGATTGTGATAGTATGATTGTGATTGTAAGATTGTGATTGTATGACTGTGATTGTATGATTGTGATTGTATGATTGTGATTGTATGATTGTGATTGTATAATTATGATTGTATGATTGTGATTGTATGATTATGATTGGACGGTTGTGTTTGCATGATTGTGATGGTATGATTGCGATTGTATGATTGCGATAGTATGATTGTGATTGTATGATTGTGATTGTATGATTGTGATTGTATGATTGTAATTGTATGATTGTGATTGTATGATTGTCATTGTCTGATTATGATTGTATGATTGTGATTGCATGATTGTGATTGCATGATTGTGATTGTATGATTGTGATAGTATGATTGTGATTGTATGATTGTGAATGTATGATTGTGATTGTATGATTGCGATTGTATGATTGTGATAGTATGATTGTGATTGTATGATTGTGATTGTATGATTGTGATTGTATGATTGTGATTGTATGATTGTGATTGTATGATTGTGATTGTATGATTGTGATGGTATGATTGTGATTGTATGATTGTGACTGTGTGATTGTGATTGCATGATTTTGAATGTATGATTGTGATTGTATGATTGTGATTGTATGATTGTGATTGTATGATTGTGATTGTATGATTGTGATAGTATGATTGTGATTGTAAGATTGTGATTGTATGATTGTGATTGTATGATTATGATTGTATGATTGTGATTGTATGATTGTATTTGGGAGATTGTATTTTGGAGATTGTAATTGTAGGATTGCGATTGTATGATTGTGATTGTATGATTGTGATTGTATGATTGTGATTGTATGATTGTGATTGTATGATTGTGATTGTATGACTGTGATTGTATGATTGTGATAGTATGATTGTGATTGTAAGATTATGATTGTATGATTGTGATTGTATGATTGTGATTGTATGATTGTGATAGTATGATTGTGATTGCATGATTGTGATTGCATGATTGTGATTGTATGATTGTGATGGTATGATTGTGATTGTATGATTGCGATAGTATGATTGTGATTGTATGATTGTGATTGTGTGATTGTGATTGTATGATTGCGATTGTATGATTGTGGTTGTATGATTACGATTGTATTATTGTGATTGTATGATTATGATTGTATGTTTGTGATTGTATGATTGTGATTGTATGACTGTGATTGTATGATTGTGATTGTATGATTGCGATTGTATGATTGTGATTGTATGATTGTATTTGGGAGATTGTATTTGGGAGTTTGTAATTGTATGATTGCGATTGTATGATTGTGATTGTATGATTGTGATTGTATGATTTTGGTTGTATGATTGTGATAGTATGATTGTAATTGAATGATTATGATTGTATGATTGTGATTGTATGATTGTGATGGTATGATTGTGATTGTATGATTGCGATAGTATGATTGTGATTGTATGATTGTGATTGTGTGATTGTGATTGTATGATTGCGATTGTATGATTGTGGTTGTATGATTACGATTGTATTATTGTGATTGTATGATTATGATTGTATGGTTGTGATTGTATGATTGTGACTGTATGACTGTGATTGTACGATTTTGATTGTATGATTGTGATTGTATGATTGTATTTGGGAGATTGTATTTGGGAGATTGTAATTGTATGATTGCGATTGTATGATTGTGATTGTATGATTGTGATTGTATGATTGTGATTGTATGATTGTGATTGTATGATTGTGATTGTGTGATTGTGATTGTGTGATTGTGATTGTATGATTGCGATTGTATGGTTGTGATTGTATGATTGTGATCGTATGATTGTGATTGCATGATTGCGATTGTATGATTTTGATTGTATGATTGTGATAGTATCATTGTAATTGTATGATTGTGATTGTATGATGGTGATAGTATGATTGTGATTGTATGATTGTGATTGTATGATTGTGATTGTATGATTGTATTTGGGAGATTGTAGTTGTATGATTGCGATTGTATGATTGTGATTGTATGATTGTGATTGTATGATTGTGATTGTATGATTGTATTTGGGAGATTGTAGTTGTATGATTTCGATTGTATGATTGTGATTGTATGATTGTGATTGTATGATTGTGATTGTATGATTGTGATCGTATGATTGTGATCGTATGATTGCGATCGTATGATTTTGGTTGTATGATTGTGATTGTATGATTGTGATTGTATGATTGTGATTGTATGATTGTGATTGTATGATTGCGATTGTATGATTGTGATTGTATGATTGTATTTGGGAGATTGTATTTGGGAGATTGTAATTGTATGATTGCGATTGTATGATTGTGATTGTATGATTGTGATTGTATGATTTTGATTGTACGATTGTGATAGTATGATTGTGATTGTATGATTGTGATTGTATGATTGTGATTGTATGATTGTGATTGTATGATTGTGATTGTATGATTGTGATTGTATGATTGTGATTGTATGATTGTGATTGTATGATTGTGACTGTGTGATTGTGATTGCATGATTTTGAATGTATGATTGTGATTGTATGATTGTGATTGTATGATTGTGATTGTATGATTGTGATTGTATGATTGTGATTGTATGATTGTGATAGTATGATTGTGATTGTATGATTGTGATTGTATGATTGTGATTGTATGATTATGATTTTATGATTGTGATTGTATGATTGTATTTGGGAGATTGTATTTTGGAGATTGTAATTGTAGGATTGCGATTGTATGATTGTGATTGTATGATTGTGATTGTATGATTGTGATTGTATGATTGTGATTGTATGATTGTGATTGTATGATTGTGATTGTATCATTGTGATTGTATGATTGTGATTGTATGATTGTGATTGTATGATTGTGATTGTATGATTGTGATTGTATGATTGTGATAGTATGATTGTGATTGTAAGATTATGATTGTATGATTGTGATTGTATGATTGTGATTGTATGATTGTGATAGTATGATTGTGATTGCATGATTGTGATTGCATGATTGTGATTGTATGATTGTGATAGTATGACTGTGATTGTACGATTGTGAATGTATGATTGTGATTGTATGGTTGTGATTGTATGATTGTGATTGTATGATTGTGATTGTATGATTGTGATTGCATGATTGTGATTGTATGATTGTGATTGTATGATTGTGATTGTATGATTGCGATTGTATGATTGTGATTGCATGATTGTATTTGGGAGATTGTATTTGGGAGTTTGTAATTGTATGATTGCGATTGTATGATTGTGATTGTATGATTGTGATTGTATGATTTTGATTGTATGATTGTGATAGTATGATTGTAATTGAATGATTATGATTGTATGATTGTGATTGTATGATTGTGATGGTATGATTGTGATGGTATGATTGTGATTGTATGATTGCGATAGTATGATTGTGATTGTATGATTGTGATTGTATGATTGTGATTGTATGATTGCGATTGTATGATTGTGATTGTATGACTGTGATTGTATGATTGTGATTGTATGATTGTGATTGTAAGATTGTGATTGTATGACTGTGATTGTATGATTGTGATTGTATGATTGTGATTGTATGATTGTGATTGTATGATGGTGATAGTATGATTGTGATTGTATGATTGTGATTGTATGATTGTGATTGTATGATTGTATTTGGGAGATTGTAGTTGTATGATTGCGATTGTATGATTGTGATTGTATGATTGTGATTGTATGATTGTGATTGTATGATTGTGATTGTATGATTGTATTTGGGAGATTGTAGTTGTATGATTTCGATTGTATGATTGTGATTGTATGATTGTGATTGTATGATTGTGATCGTATGATTGTGATCGTATGATTGCGATCGTATGATTTTGATTGTATGATTGTCATTGTATGATTGTGATTGTATCATTGTGATTGTATGATTGTGATTGTATGATTATGATTGTACGGTTGTGTTTGTTTGATTGTGATGGTATGATTGCGATTGTATGATTGCGATAGTATGATTGTGATTGTATGATTGTGATTGTATGATTGTGATGGTATGATTGTGATTGTATGATTGCGATCGTATGATTGTGATTGTATGATTATGATTGTATGATTGTGATTGTATGATTGCGATTGTATCATTGTGATTGTATGGTTATGATTGTATTTTTGTGATTGTATGATTGTGATTGTATGATTGTGATTGTATGATTGTGATTGTATGATTGCGATTGTATGAATGCAATTGTATGATTGTGATTGCATGATTGTGATTGTATGATTGTGATTGTATGATATTGATTGTATGATTGTGATTGTAGGATTGTGATTGTATGATTGTAATAGTATGATTGTGATTGTATGATTGTGATTGCATGATTGTGATTGTATGATTGTGATTGTATCATTGTGATTGTATGATTGTGATTGTATGATTATGATTGTACGGTTGTGTTTGTTTGATTGTGATGGTATGATTGCGATTGTATGATTGCGATAGTATGATTGCGATAGTATGATTGTAATTGTATGATTGTGATTGTATGATTGTGATTGTATGATTGTGATTGTATGATTGTCATTGTCTGATTATGATTGTATGATTGTGATTGCATGATTGTGATTGCATGATTGTGATTGTATGATTGTGATAGTATGATTGTGATTGTATGATTGTGAATGTATGATTGTGATTGTATGATTGTGATTGTATGATTGTGATTGTATGATTGTGATTGTATGATTGTGATTGTATGATTGCGATTGTATGATTGTGATTGTATGATTGTATTTGGGAGATTGTATTTGGGAGATTGTAATTGTATGATTGCGATTGTATGATTGTGATTGTATGATTGTGATTGTATGATTTTGATTGTATGATTGTGATAATATGATTGTGATTGCATGATTGTGATTGCATGATTGTGATTGTATGAATGTGATTGTATGATTGTGATGTATGATTGTAATTGTATGATTATGATTATATGATTGTGATTGTATGATTGTGATGGTATGATTGTGATTGTATGATTGCGATCGTATGATTGTGATTGTATGATTATGATTGTATGATTGTGATTGTATGATTGCGATTGTATCATTGTGATTGTATGGTTATGATTGTATTTTTGTGATTGTATGATTGTGATTGTATGATTGTGATTGTATGATTGTGATTGTATGGTTGTGATTCTATGATTGCGATTGTATGAATGCGATTGTATGATTGTGATTGCATGATTGTGATTGTATGATTGTGATTGTATGATATTGATTGTATGATTGTGATTGTAGGATTGTGATTGTATGATTGTAATAGTATGATTGTGATTGTATGATTGTGATTGCATGATTGTGATTGTATGATTGTGATTGCATTATTTTGAATGTATGATTGTGATTGTATGATTGGGATTGTATGATTGTGATTGTATGATTGTGATTGCATGGTTGTGATTGTATGATTGTGATAGTATGATTGTGATTGTATGATTGTGATTGTATGATTGTGATTGTATGATTGTGATAGTATGATTGTGATTGTATGATTGTGATTGTATGATTGTGATTGTATGATTGTATTTGGGAGATTGTATTTGGGAGATTGTATTTGTGAGATTGTAATTGTATGATTGCGATTGTATGATTGTGATTGTATGATTGTCATTGTCTGATTATGATTGTATGATTGTGATTGCATGATTGTGATTGCATGATTGTGATTGTATGATTGTGATAGTATGATTGTGATTGTATGATTGTGATTGTATGATTGTGATTGTATGATTGCGATTGTATGATTGCGATAGTATGATTGTGATTGTATGATTGTGATTGTATGATTGTGATTGTATGATTGTAATTGTATGATTGTGATTGTATGATTGTCATTGTCTGATTATGATTGTATGATTGTGATTGCATGATTGTGATTGCATGATTGTGATTGTATGATTGTGATATTATGATTGTGATAGTATGATTGTGATTGTAAGATTGTGATTGTATGATTGTGATTGTATGATTATGATTGTATGATTGTGATTGTATGATTGTATTTGGGAGATTGTATTTTGGAGATTGTAATTGTAGGATTGCGACTGTATGATTGTGATTGTATGATTGTGATTGTATGATTGTGATGGTATTATTGTGATTGTATGATTGTGACTGTGTGATTGTGATTGCATGATTTTGAATGTATGATTGTGATTGTATGATTGTGATTGTATGATTGTGATTGTATGATTGTGATTGTATGATTGTGATAGTATGATTGTGATTGTAAGATTGTGATTGTATGATTGTGATTGTATGATTATGATTGTATGATTGTGATTGTATGATTGTATTTGGGAGATTGTATTTTGGAGATTGTAATTGTAGGATTGCGATTGTATGATTGTGATTGTATGATTGTGATTGTATGATTGTGATTGTATGATTGTGATTGTATGATTGTGATTGTATGATTGTGACTGTATGATTGTGATTGTATGATTGTGATTGTATGATTGTGATAGTATGATTGTGATTGTAAGATTATGATTGTATTATTGTGATTGTATGATTGTGATTGTATGATTGTGATAGTATGATTGTGATTGCATGATTGTGATTGCATGATTGTGATTGTATGATTGTGATGGTATGATTGTGATTGTATGATTGCGATAGTATGATTGTGATTGTATGATTGTGATTGTGTGATTGTGATTGTATGATTGCGATTGTATGATTGTGGTTGTATGATTACGATTGTATTATTGTGATTGTATGATTATGATTGTATGGTTGTGATTGTATGATTGTGATTGTATGACTGTGATTGTATGATTGTGATTGTATGATTGCGATTGTATGATTGTGATTGTATGATTGTATTTGGGAGATTGTATTTGGGAGTTTGTAATTGTATGATTGCGATTGTATGATTGTGATTGTATGATTGTGATTGTATAATTTTGGTTGTATGATTGTGATAGTATGATTGTAATTGAATGATTATGATTGTATGATTGTGATTGTATGATTGTGATGGTATGATTGTGATTGTATGATTGCGATAGTATGATTGTGATTGTATGATTGTGATTGTGTGATTGTGATTGTATGATTGCGATTGTATGATTGTGGTTGTATGATTACGATTGTATTATTGTGATTGTATGATTATGATTGTATGGTTGTGATTGTATGATTGTGACTGTATGACTGTGATTGTACGATTTTGATTGTATGATTGTGATTGTATGATTGTATTTGGGAGATTGTAGTTGTATGATTTCGATTGTATGATTGTGATTGTATGATTGTGATTGTATGATTGTGATTGTATGATTGTGATCGTATGATTGTGATCGTATGATTGCGATCGTATGATTTTGGTTGTATGATTGTGATTGTATGATTGTGATTGTATGATTGTTATTGTGTGATTGTGATTGTGTGATTGTGATTGTATGATTGCGATTGTATGATTGTGATGGTATGATTGTGATTGTATGATTGCGATCGTATGATTGTGATTGTATGATTATGATTGTATGATTGTGATTGTATGATTGCGATTGTATCATTGTGATTGTATGGTTATGATTGTATTTTTGTGATTGTATGATTGTGATTGTATGATTGTGATTGTATGATTGTGATTGTATGATTGTGATTGTATGATTGCGATTGTATGAATGCGATTGTATGATTGTGATTGCATGATTGTGATTGTATGATTGTGATTGTATGATATTGATTTTATGATTGTGATTGTAGGATTGTGATTGTATGATTGTAATAGTATGATTGTGATTGTATGATTGTGATTGCATGATTGTGATTGTATGATTGTGATTGCATTATTTTGAATGTATGATTGTGATTGTATGATTGTGATTGTATGATTGTGATTGTATGATTGTGATTGTATGATTGTGATTGTATGATTGTGATTGTATGATTGTGATTGAATGATTGTGATTGTATGATTGGGATTGTATGATTGTGATTGTATGATTGTGATTGCATGATTGTGATTGTATGATTGTGATAGTATGATTGTGATTGTATGATTGTGATTGTATGATTGTGATTGTATGATTGTGATAGTATGATTGTGATTGTATGATTGTGATTGTATGATTGTGATTGTATGATTGTATTTGGGAGATTGTATTTGGGAGATTGTAATTGTATGATTGCGATTGTATGATTGTGATTGTATGATTGTCATTGTCTGATTATGATTGTATGATTGTGATTGCATGATTGTGATTGCATGATTGTGATTGTATGATTGTGATAGTATGATTGTGATTGTATGATTGTGATTGTATGATTGTGATTGTATGATTGTGATTGCATTATTTTGAATGTATGATTGTGATTGTATGATTGTGATTGTATGATTGTGATTGTATGATTGTGATTGTATGATTGTGATTGTATGATTGTGATTGTATGATTGTGATTGTATGATTGTGATTGAATGATTGTGATTGTATGATTGGGATTGTATGATTGTGATTGTATGATTGTGATTGCATGATTGTGATTGTATGATTGTGATAGTATGATTGTGATTGTATGATTGTGATTGTATGATTGTGATTGCATGATTGTGATTGTATGATTGTGATAGTATGATTGTGATTGTATGATTGTGATTGTATGATTGTGATTGTATGATTGTATTTGGGAGATTGTATTTGGGAGATTGTAATTGTATGATTGCGATTGTATGATTGTGATTGTATGATTGTCATTGTCTGCTTATGATTGTATGATTGTGATTGCATGATTGTGATTGCATGATTGTGATTGTATGATTGTGATAGTATGATTGTGATTGTATGATTGTGATTGTATGATTGTGATTGTATGATTGTGATTGTATGATTGTGATTGTATGATTGTGATTGTATGATTGTGATTGTATGATTGTGATTGTATGATTGTGATAGTATGATTGTGATTGTAAGATTGTGATTGTATGACTGTGATTGTATGATTGTGATTGTATGATTGTGATTGTATGATTGTGATTGTATAATTATGATTGTATGATTGTGATTGTATGATTATGATTGTACGGTTGTGTTTGCATGATTGTGATGGTATGATTGCGATTGTATGATTGCGATAGTATGATTGTGATTGTATGATTGTGATTGTATGATTGTGATTGTATGATTGTAATTGTATGATTGTGATTGTATGATTGTCATTGTCTGATTATGATTGTATGATTGTGATTGCATGATTGTGATTGCATGATTGTGATTGTATGATTGTGATAGTATGATTGTGATTGTATGATTGTGAATGTATGATTGTGATTGTATGATTGTGATTGTATGATTGTGATTGTATGATTGTGATTGTATGATTGTGATTGTATGATTGTGATTGTATGATTGCGATTGTATGATTGTGATTGTATGATTGCATTTGGGAGATTGTAATTGTATGATTGCGATTGTATGATTGTGATTGTATGATTTTGATCGTATGATTGTGATCGTATGATTGCGATCGTATGATTTTGATTGTATGATTGTCATTGTATGATTGTGATTGTATCATTGTGATTGTATGATTGTGATTGTATGATTATGATTGTACGGTTGTGTTTGTTTGATTGTGATGGTATGATTGCGATTGTATGATTGCGTTAGTATGATTGTGATTGTATGATTGTGATTGTATGATTGTGATTGTATGATTGTCATTGTCTTATTATGATTGTATGATTGTGATTGCATGATTGTGATTGCATGATTGTGATTGTATGATTGTGATAGTATGATTGTGATTGTATGATTGTGAATGTATGATTGTGATTGTATGATTGTGATTGTATGATTGTGATTGTATGATTGTGATTGTATGATTGCGATTGTATGATTGTGATTGTATGATTGTATTTGGGAGATTGTATTTGGGAGATTGTAATTGTATGATTGCGATTGTACGATTGTGGTTGTACGATTGTGATTGTAGGATTGTGATTGTATGATTATGATTGAATGATTGTGATTGCATGATTGTGACTGTGTGATTGTGATTGCATGATTTTGAATGTATGATTGTGATTGTATGATTGTGATTGTATGATTGTGATTGTATGATTGTGATAGTATGATTGTGATTGTAAGATTGTGATTGTATGACTGTGATTGTATGATTGTGATTGTATGATTGTGATTGTATGATTATGATTGTATGATTGTGATTGTATGATTGTATTTGGGAGATTGTATTTTGGAGATTGTAATTGTAGGATTGCGATTGTATGATTGTGATTGTATGATTGTGATTGTATGATTGTGATTGCATGATTGTATTTGGGAGATTGTAGTTGTATGATTGCGATTGTATGAATGTGATTGTATGATTGTGATGGTATGATTGTGATTGTATGATTGCGATTGTATGATTGTGATTGTATGATTGTGATTGTGTGATTGCGATTGTATGATTGCGATTGTATGATTGCGATTGTATGATTGCGATTGTATGATTCTGATTGTATGATTGTGATTGTATGATTGTGATAGTATGATTGTGATCGTATGATTGTGATCGTATGATTGCGATCGTATGATTTTGATTGTATGATTGTCATTGTATGATTGTGATTGTATCATTGTGATTGTATGATTGTGATTGTATGATTATGATTGTACGGTTGTGTTTGTTTGATTGTGATGGTATGATTGCGATTGTATGATTGCGATAGTATGATTGTGATTGTATGATTGTGATTGTATGATTGTGATTGTATGATTGTGATTGTATGATTGTCATTGTCTGATTATGATTGTATGATTGTGATTGCATGATTGTGATTGTATGATTGTGATTGTATGATTGTGATTGTATGATTGCGATTGTATGATTGCGATTGTATGATTGCGATTGTATGATTGTGATTGTATGATTGTGATTGTATGATTGTGATTGTATGATTGTGATTGTATGATTGTGATTGTATGATTGTCATTGTCTGATTATGATTGTATGATTGTGATTGCATGATTGTGATTGCATGATTGTGATTGTATGATTGTGATAGTATGATTGTGATTGTATGATTGTGAATGTATGATTGTGATTGTATGATTGTGATTGTATGATTGTGATTGTATGATTGTGATTGTATGATTGTGATTGTATGATTGCGATTGTATGATTGTGATTGTATGATTGTATTTGGGAGATTGTATTTGGGAGATTGTAATTGTATGATTGCGATTGTATGATTGTGATTGTATGATTGTGATTGTATGATTTTGATTGTATGATTGTGATAGTATGATTGTGATTGCATGATTGTGATTGCATGATTGTGATTGTATGAATGTGATTGTATGATTGTGATGTATGATTGTAATTGTATGATTATGATTGTATGATTGTGGTTGTATGGTTGTGATTCTATGATTGCGATTGTATGAATGCGATTGTATGATTGTGATTGCATGATTGTGATTGTATGATTGTGATTGTATGATATTGATTGTATGATTGTGATTGTAGGATTGTGATTGTATGATTGTAATAGTATGATTGTGATTGTATGATTGTGATTGCATGATTGTGATTGTATGATTGTGATTGCATTATTTTGAATGTATGATTGTGATTGTATGATTGGGATTGTATGATTGTGATTGTATGATTGTGATTGCATGATTGTGATTGTATGATTGTGATAGTATGATTGTGATTGTATGATTGTGATTGTATGATTGTGATTGTATGATTGTGATAGTATGATTGTGATTGTATGATTGTGATTGTATGATTGTGATTGTATGATTGTGATTGTATGATTGTATTTGGGAGATTGTATTTGGGAGATTGTATTTGGGAGATTGTAATTGTATGATTGCGGTTGTATGATTGTGATTGTATGATTGTCATTGTCTGATTATGATTGTATGATTGTGATTGCATGATTGTGATTGCATGATTGTGATTGTATGATTGTGATAGTATGATTGTGATTGTATGATTGTGATTGTATGATTGTGATTGTATGATTGCGATTGTATGATTGCGATAGTATGATTGTGATTGTATGATTGTGATTGTATGATTGTGATTGTATGATTGTAATTGTATGATTGTGATTGTATGATTGTCATTGTCTGATTATGATTGTATGATTGTGATTGCATGATTGTGATTGCATGATTGTGATTGTATGATTGTGATATTATGATTGTGATAGTATGATTGTGATTGTAAGATTGTGATTGTATGATTGTGATTGTATGATTATGATTGTATGATTGTGATTGTATGATTGTATTTGGGAGATTGTATTTTGGAGATTGTAATTGTAGGATTGCGACTGTATGATTGTGATTGTATGATTGTGATTGTATGATTGTGATTGTATGATTGTGATTGTATGATTGTGACTGTGTGATTGTGATTGCATGATTTTGAATGTATGATTGTGATTGTATGATTGTGATTGTATGATTGTGATTGTATGATTGTGATTGTATGATTGTGATTGTATGATTGTGATTGTATGATTGTGATTGTATGATTGTGATTGTATGATTGTGATTGTATGATTGTGATTGTATGATTGTGATAGTATGATTGTGATTGTAAGATTGTGATTGTATGACTGTGATTGTATGATTGTGATTGTATGATTGTGATTGTATGATTGTGATTGTATAATTATGATTGTATGATTGTGATTGTATGATTATGATTGTACGGTTGTGTTTGCATGATTGTGATGGTATGATTGCGATTGTATGATTGCGATAGTATGATTGTGATTGTATGATTGTGATTGTATGATTGTGATTGTATGATTGTAATTGTATGATTGTGATTGTATGATTGTCATTGTCTGATTATGATTGTATGATTGTGATTGCATGATTGTGATTGCATGATTGTGATTGTATGATTGTGATAGTATGATTGTGATTGTATGATTGTGAATGTATGATTGTGATTGTATGATTGTGATTGTATGATTGTGATTGTATGATTGTGATTGTATGATTGTGATTGTATGATTGTGATTGTATGATTGCGATTGTATGATTGTGATTGTATGATTGTATTTGGGAGATTGTAATTGTATGATTGCGATTGTATGATTGTGATTGTATGATTGTGATCGTATGATTGTGATCGTATGATTGCGATCGTATGATTTTGATTGTATGATTGTCATTGTATGATTGTGATTGTATCATTGTGATTGTATGATTGTGATTGTATGATTATGATTGTACGGTTGTGTTTGTTTGATTGTGATGGTATGATTGCGATTGTATGATTGCGTTAGTATGATTGTGATTGTATGATTGTGATTGTATGATTGTGATTGTATGATTGTGATTGTATGATTGTGATTTTATGATTGTCATTGTCTGATTATGATTGTATGATTGTGATTGCATGATTGTGATTGCATGATTGTGATTGTATGATTGTGATAGTATGATTGTGATTGTATGATTGTGAATGTATGATTGTGATTGTATGATTGTGATTGTATGATTGTGATTGTATGATTGTGATTGTATGATTGCGATTGTATGATTGTGATTGTATGATTGTATTTGGGAGATTGTATTTGGGAGATTGTAATTGTATGATTGCGATTGTATGATTGTGATTGTATGATTGTGATTGTATGATTTTGATTGTATGATTGTGATAGTATGATTGTGATTGCATGATTGTGATTGCATGATTGTGATTGTATGATTGTGATAGTATGATTGTGATTGTATGATTGTGGTTGTATGGTTGTGATTCTATGATTGCGATTGTATGAATGCGATTGTATGATTGTGATTGCATGATTGTGATTGTATGATTGTGATTGTATGATATTGATTGTATGATTGTGATTGTAGGATTGTGATTGTATGATTGTAATAGTATGATTGTGATTGTATGATTGTGATTGCATGATTGTGATTGTATGATTGTGATTGCATTATTTTGAATGTATGATTGTGATTGTATGATTGGGATTGTATGATTGTGATTGTATGATTGTGATTGCATGATTGTGATTGTATGATTGTGATAGTATGATTGTGATTGTATGATTGTGATTGTATGATTGTGATTGTATGATTGTGATAGTATGATTGTGATTGTATGATTGTGATTGTATGATTGTGATTGTATGATTGTATTTGGGAGATTGTATTTGGGAGATTGTATTTGGGAGATTGTAATTGTATGATTGCGGTTGTATGATTGTGATTGTATGATTGTCATTGTCTGATTATGATTGTATGATTGTGATTGCATGATTGTGATTGCATGATTGTGATTGTATGATTGTGATAGTATGATTGTGATTGTATGATTGTGATTGTATGATTGTAATTGTATGATTGTGATTGTATGATTGTCATTGTCTGATTATGATTGTATGATTGTGATTGCATGATTGTGATTGCATGATTGTGATTGTATGATTGTGATATTATGATTGTGATAGTATGATTGTGATTGTAAGATTGTGATTGTATGATTGTGATTGTATGATTATGATTGTATGATTGTGATTGTATGATTGTATTTGGGAGATTGTATTTTGGAGATTGTAATTGTAGGATTGCGACTGTATGATTGTGATTGTATGATTGTGATTGTATGATTGTGATTGTATGATTGTGATTGTATGATTGTGACTGTGTGATTGTGATTGCATGATTTTGAATGTATGATTGTGATTGTATGATTGTGATTGTATGATTGTGATTGTATGATTGTGATTGTATGATTGTGATAGTATGATTGTGATTGTAAGATTGTGATTGTATGATTGTGATTGTATGATTATGATTGTTTGATTGTGATTGTATGATTGTATTTGGGAGATTGTATTTTGGAGATTGTAATTGTAGGATTGCGACTGTATGATTGTGATTGTATGATTGTGATTGTATGATTGTGATTGTATGATTGTGATTGTATGATTGTGATTGTATGATTGTGATTGTATGATTGTGATTGTATGATTGTGATTGTATGATTGTGATTGTATGATTGTGATTGTATGATTGTCATTGTCTGATTATGATTGTATGATTGTGATTGCATGATTGTGATTGCATGATTGTGATTGTATGATTGTGATAGTATGATTGTGATTGTATGATTGTGAATGTATGATTGTGATTGTATGACTGTGATTGTATCATTGTGATTGTATGATTGTGATTGTATGATTGTGATTGTATGATTGCGATTGTATGATTGCGATTGTATGATTGTGATTGTATGATTGTGATTGTATGATTGTGATTGTATGATTGTGATTGTATGATTGTGATTGTATGATTGTGATTGTATGATTGTCATTGTCTGATTATGATTGTATGATTGTGATTGCATGATTGTGATTGCATGATTGTGATTGTATGATTGTGATAGTATGATTGTGATTGTATGATTGTGAATGTATGATTGTGATTGTATGACTGTGATTGTATGATTGTGATTGTATGATTGTGATTGTATGATTGTGATTGTATGATTGCGATTGTATGATTGTGATTGTATGATTGTATTTGGGAGATTGTATTTGGGAGATTGTATTTGGGAGATTGTAATTCTATGATTGCGATTGTATGATTGTGATTGTATGATTGTATTTGGGAGATTGTAATTGTATGATTGCGATTGTATGATTGTGATTGTATGATTGTGATCGTATGATTGTGATCGTATGATTGCGATCGTATGATTTTGATTGTATGATTGTCATTGTATGATTGTGATTGTATCATTGTGATTGTATGATTGTGATTGTATGATTATGATTGTACGGTTGTGTTTGTTTGATTGTGATGGTATGATTGCGATTGTATGATTGCGTTAGTATGATTGTGATTGTATGATTGTGATTGTATGATTGTGATTGTATGATTGTGATTTTATGATTGTCATTGTCTGATTATGATTGTATGATTGTGATTGCATGATTGTGATTGCATGATTGTGATTGTATGATTGTGATAGTATGATTGTGATTGTATGATTGTGAATGTATGATTGTGATTGTATGATTGTGATTGTATGATTGTGATTGTATGATTGTGATTGTATGATTGCGATTGTATGATTGTGATTGTATGATTGTATTTGGGAGATTGTATTTGGGAGATTGTAATTGTATGATTGCGATTGTATGATTGTGATTGTATGATTGTGATTGTATGATTTTGATTGTATGATTGTGATAGTATGATTGTGATTGCATGATTGTGATTGCATGATTGTGATTGTATGATTGTGATAGTATGATTGTGATTGTATGATTGTGGTTGTATGGTTGTGATTCTATGATTGCGATTGTATGAATGCGATTGTATGATTGTGATTGCATGATTGTGATTGTATGATTGTGATTGTATGATATTGATTGTATGATTGTGATTGTAGGATTGTGATTGTATGATTGTAATAGTATGATTGTGATTGTATGATTGTGATTGCATGATTGTGATTGTATGATTGTGATTGCATTATTTTGAATGTATGATTGTGATTGTATGATTGTGATTGTATGATTGGGACTGTATGATTGTGATTGTATGATTGTGATTGCATGATTGTGATTGTATGATTGTGATAGTATGATTGTGATTGTATGATTGTGATTGTATGATTGTGATTGTATGATTGTGATAGTATGATTGTGATTGTATGATTGTGATTGTATGATTGTGATTGTATGATTGTATTTGGGAGATTGTATTTGGGAGATTGTATTTGGGAGATTGTAATTGTATGATTGCGGTTGTATGATTGTGATTGTATGATTGTCATTGTCTGATTATGATTGTATGATTGTGATTGCATGATTGTGATTGCATGATTGTGATTGTATGATTGTGATAGTATGATTGTGATTGTATGATTGTGATTGTATGATTGTAATTGTATGATTGTGATTGTATGATTGTCATTGTCTGATTATGATTGTATGATTGTGATTGCATGATTGTGATTGCATGATTGTGATTGTATGATTGTGATATTATGATTGTGATAGTATGATTGTGATTGTAAGATTGTGATTGTATGATTGTGATTGTATGATTATGATTGTATGATTGTGATTGTATGATTGTATTTGGGAGATTGTATTTTGGAGATTGTAATTGTAGGATTGCGACTGTATGATTGTGATTGTATGATTGTGATTGTATGATTGTGATTGTATGATTGTGATTGTATGATTGTGACTGTGTGATTGTGATTGCATGATTTTGAATGTATGATTGTGATTGTATGATTGTGATTGTATGATTGTGATTGTATGATTGTGATTGTATGATTGTGATAGTATGATTGTGATTGTAAGATTGTGATTGTATGATTGTGATTGTATGATTATGATTGTTTGATTGTGATTGTATGATTGTATTTGGGAGATTGTATTTTGGAGATTGTAATTGTAGGATTGCGACTGTATGATTGTGATTGTATGATTGTGATTGTATGATTGTGATTGTATGATTGTGATTGTATGATTGTGATTGTATGATTGTGATTGTATGATTGTGATTGTATGATTGTGATTGTATGATTGTGATTGTATGATTGTGATTGTATGATTGTCATTGTCTGATTATGACTGTATGATTGTGATTGCATGATTGTGATTGCATGATTGTGATTGTATGATTGTGATAGTATGATTGTGATTGTATGATTGTGAATGTATGATTGTGATTGTATGACTGTGATTGTATCATTGTGATTGTATGATTGTGATTGTATGATTGTGATTGTATGATTGCGATTGTATGATTGTGATTGTATGATTGTGATTGTATGATTGTGATTGTATGATTGTGATTGTATGATTGTGATTGTATGATTGTGATTGTATGATTGTGATTGTATGATTGTCATTGTCTGATTATGATTGTATGATTGTGATTGCATGATTGTGATTGCATGATTGTGATTGTATGATTGTGATAGTATGATTGTGATTGTATGATTGTGAATGTATGATTGTGATTGTATGACTGTGATTGTATGATTGTGATTGTATGATTGTGATTGTATGATTGTGATTGTATGATTGCGATTGTATGATTGTGATTGTATGATTGTATTTGGGAGATTGTATTTGGGAGATTGTATTTGGGAGATTGTAATTCTATGATTGCGATTGTATGATTGTGATTGTATGATTGTGATTGTATGATTTTGATTGTATGATTGTGATAGTATGATTGTGATTGCATGATTGTGATTGCATGATTGTGATTGTATGATTGTGATAGTATGATTGTGATTGTATGATTGTGATTGTATGATTGTGATTGTATGATTGTGATAGTATGATTGTGATTGTAAGATTGTGATTGTATGATTGTGATTGTATGATTATGATTGTATGATTGTGATTGTATGATTGTATTTGGGAGATTGTATTTTGGAGATTGTAATTGTAGGATTGCGATTGTATGATTGTGATTGTATGATTGTGATTGTATGATTGTGATTGTATGATTGTGATTGTATGATTGTGATTGTATGATTGTGATTGTATGATTGTGATTGTATGATTGTGATAGTATGATTGTGATTGTATGATTGTGATTGTATGATTGTGATTGTATGATTGTGATAGTATGATTGTGATTGTATGATTGTGATTGTATGATTGTGATTGTATGATTGTATTTGGGAGATTGTATTTGGGAGATTGTAATTGTATGATTGCGATTGTATGATTGTGATTGTATGATTGTCATTGTCTGATTATGATTGTATGATTGTGATTGCATGATTGTGATTGCATGATTGTGATTGTATGATTGTGATAGTATGATTGTGATTGTATGATTGTGATTGTATGATTGTGATTGTATGATTGTGATTGTATGATTGTGATTGTATGATTGTGATTGTATGATTGTGATTGTATGATTGTGATTGTATGATTGTGATAGTATGATTGTGATTGTAAGATTGTGATTGTATGACTGTGATTGTATGATTGTGATTGTATGATTGTGATTGTATGATTGTGATTGTATAATTATGATTGTATGATTGTGATTGTATGATTATGATTGTACGGTTGTGTTTGCATGATTGTGATGGTATGATTGCGATTGTATGATTGCGATAGTATGATTGTGATTGTATGATTGTGATTGTATGATTGTGATTGTATGATTGTAATTGTATGATTGTGATTGTATGATTGTCATTGTCTGATTATGATTGTATGATTGTGATTGCATGATTGTGATTGCATGATTGTGATTGTATGATTGTGATAGTATGATTGTGATTGTATGATTGTGAATGTATGATTGTGATTGTATGATTGTGATTGTATGATTGTGATTGTATGATTGTGATTGTATGATTGTGATTGTATGATTGTGATTGTATGATTGCGATTGTATGATTGTGATTGTATGATTGTATTTGGGAGATTGTAATTGTATGATTGCGATTGTATGATTGTGATTGTATGATTGTGATCGTATGATTGTGATCGTATGATTGCGATCGTATGATTTTGATTGTATGATTGTCATTGTATGATTGTGATTGTATCATTGTGATTGTATGATTGTGATTGTATGATTATGATTGTACGGTTGTGTTTGTTTGATTGTGATGGTATGATTGCGATTGTATGATTGCGTTAGTATGATTGTGATTGTATGATTGTGATTGTATGATTGTGATTGTATGATTGTGATTTTATGATTGTCATTGTCTGATTATGATTGTATGATTGTGATTGCATGATTGTGATTGCATGATTGTGATTGTATGATTGTGATAGTATGATTGTGATTGTATGATTGTGAATGTATGATTGTGATTGTATGATTGTGATTGTATGATTGTGATTGTATGATTGTGATTGTATGATTTTGATTGTATGATTGTGATTGTATGATTGTATTTGGGAGATTGTATTTGGGAGATTGTAATTGTATGATTGCGATTGTATGATTGCTGATTGTATGATTGTGATTGTATGATTTTGATTGTATGATTGTGATAGTATGATTGTGATTGCATGATTGTGATTGCATGATTGTGATTGTATGATTGTGATAGTATGATTGTGATTGTATGATTGTGATTGTATGATTGTGATTGTATGATTGTGATTGTATGATTGTGATTGTATGATTGTGATTATATGATTGTGATAGTATGATTGTGATTGTAAGATTGTGATTGTATGACTGTGATTGTATGATTGTGATTGTGCGATTGTGATTGTACGATTGTGGTTGTACGATTGTGATTGTAGGATTGTGATTGTATGATTATGATTGAATGATTGTGATTGCATGATTGTGACTGTGTGATTGTGATTGCATGATTTTGAATGTATGATTGTGATTGTATGATTGTGATTGTATGATTGTGATTGTATGATTGTGATTGTAGATTGTGATTGTATGATTGTGATAGTATGATTGTGATTGTAAGATTGTGATTGTATGACTGTGATTGTATGATTGTGATTGTATGATTGTGATTGTAATGATTATGATTGATGGATTGTGATTGTATGATTGTATTTGGGAATTGTATTTTGGAGATTGTAATTGTAGGATTGCGATTGTATGATTGTGATTGTATGGATTGTGGATTGTATGATTGCGATTGTATGATTGCGATTGTATGATTATGATTGTATGATTGTGATTGTATGATTGTGATTGTATGGTTGTGACTGTATGATTGTGATGGATGATTGCGATTGTATGATTGCGATAGTATGATTGTGATTGTATGATTGTGGTTGTATGATTGTGATTGTATGATTGTGATTGTATGATTGTGATTGTAAGGATTGTGACTGTATGACTGGTGATTGTATGATTGTGATTGTATGATTGTGATTGTATGATTGTGATTGTATGAATGTGATAGTATGATTGTGATTGTATGATTGTGATAGTATGATTGTGATTGTATGATTGTGATTGTATGATTGTGATTGTATGATTGTGATTGTATGATTGTATTTGGGAGATTGTAGTTGTATGATTGCGATTGTATGAATGTGATTGTATGATTGTGATGGTATGATTGTGATTGTATGATTGCGATCGTTTGATTGTGATTGTATGATTATGATTGTATGATTGTGATTGTATGATTGCGATTGTATCATTGTGATTGTATGATTATGATTGTATTTTTGTGATTGTATGATGTGATTGTATGATTGTGATTGTATGATTGTGATTGTACGATTGTGATTGTATGATTGTGATTGTATGATTGCGATTGTATGAATGCGATTGTATGATTGTGATTGTTTGATTGCGATTGTATGATTGTGATTGTATGATTGTGATTGTGTGATTGCGATTGTATGATGCGATTGTATGATTGCGATGGTATGATTGCGGATTGTATGATTCTGATTGTATGATTGTGATTGTATGATTGTGATAGTATGATTGTGATCGTATGATTGTGATCGTATGATTGCGCATCGTATGATTTTTGATTGTATGATTGTCATTGTATGATTGTGATTGTATCATTGTGATTGTATGATGTGATTGTATGATTATGATTGTACGGTTGTGTTTGTTTGATTGTGATGGTATGATTGCGATTGTATGATTGCGATAGTATGATTGTGATTGTATGATTGTGATTGTATGATTGTGATTGTATGATTGTGATTGTATGATTGTCATTGTCTGATTATGATTGTTGATTGTGATTGCATGTTTGTGATTGCATGATTGTGATTGTATGATTGTGATAGTATGATTGTGATTGTATGATTGTGAATGTATGATAGTGATTGTATGATTGTGATTGTATGATTGTGATTGTATGATTGTGATTGTATGATTGGCGATTGTATGATTGTGATTGTATGATTGTATTTGGGAGAGATTGTATTTGGGAGATTGTAATTGTTGATTGCGATTGTATGATTGTGATTGTATGATTGTGATTGTATGATTATTGATTGTATGATTGTGATAGTATGATTGTGATTGCATGATTGTGATTGCATGATTGTGATTGTATGATTGTGATAGTATGATTGTGATTGTATGATTGTGATTGTATGATTGTGATTGTATGATTGTGATTGTATGATTGTGATTGTATGTTGTGATTGTATGATTGTGATAGTATGATTGTGATTGTAAGATTGTGATTGTATGACTGTGATTGTATGATTGTGATTGTGCGATTGTGATTGTACGATTGTGGTTGTACGATTGTGATTGTAGGATTGTGATTGTATGATTATGATTGAATGATTGTGATTGCATGGACTTGTGACTGTGTGATTGTGATTGCATGATTTTGAATGTATGATTGTGATTGGTATGATTGTGATTGTATGATTGTGATTGTATGATTGTGATAGTATGATTGTGATTGTAGATTGT
Organism: Megachile rotundata; assembly: GCF_050947335.1. Taxonomy (NCBI): domain Eukaryota; kingdom Metazoa; phylum Arthropoda; class Insecta; order Hymenoptera; family Megachilidae; genus Megachile; species Megachile rotundata. The sequence continues at coordinate 260,624 of NW_027473447.1, read as the reverse complement.
GATTGTATGACTGTGATGTATGATTGTGATTGTATGATTGTGATTGTATGATTATGATTGTATGATTGTGATTGTATGATTGTATTTGGGAGATTGTATTTTGGAGATTGTAATTGTAGGATTGCGATTGTATGATTGTGATTGTATGATTGTGATTGTATGATAGTGATTGTATGATTGCGATTGTATGATTGCGATTGTATGATTATGATTGTATGATTGTGATTGTATGATTGTGATTGTATGGTTGTGACTGTATGATTGTGATGGTATGATTGCGATTGTATGATTGCGATAGTATGATTGTGATTGTATGATTGTGGTTGTATGATTGTGATTGTATGATTGTGACTGTATGATTGTAATTGTATGATTGTGATTGTGTGATTGCGATTGTATGATTGCGATTGTATGATTGTTATTGTATGAGTGTGATTGTATGATTGTGATTGTATGGCTGTGATTGTATGACTGTGATTGTATGATTGTGATTGTATGATTGTGATTGTAAGATTGTGACTGTATGACTGTGATTGTATGATTGTGATTGTATGATTGTGATTGTATGATTGTGATTGTATGATTGTGATAGTATGATTGTGATTGTATGATTGTGATTGTATGATTGTGATAGTATGATTGTGATTGTATGATTGTGATTGTATGATTGTGATTGTATGATTGTGATTGTATGATTGTATTTGGGAGATTGTAGTTGTATGATTGCGATTGTATGAATGTGATTGTATGATTGTGATGTATGATTGTAATTGTATGATTATGATTGTATGATTGTGATTGTATGATTGTGATGGTATGATTGTGATTGTATGATTGCGATCGTATGATTGTGATTGTATGATTATGATTGTATGATTGTGATTGTATGATTGCGATTGTATCATTGTGATTGTATGATTATGATTGTATTTTTGTGATTGTATGATTGTGATTGTATGATTGTGATTGTATGATTGTGATTGTATGATTGTGATTGTATGATTGCGATTGTATGAATGCGATTGTATGATTGTGATTGTATGATTGCGATTGTATGATTGTGATTGTATGATTGTGATTGTGTGATTGCGATTGTATGATTGCGATTGTATGATTGCGATTGTATGATTGCGATTGTATGATTCTGATTGTATGATTGTGATTGTATGATTGTGATAGTATGATTGTGATTGTATGACTGTGATTGTATGTCTGTGATTGTATGATTGTGATTGTATGATTGTGATTGTAAGATTGTGATTGTATGACTGTGATTGTATGAATGTGATTGTATGATTGTGATTGTATGATTGTGATTATATGATTGTGATAGTATGATTGTGATTTTATGATTGTGATTGTATGATTGTGATTGTATGATTGTGATTGTATGATTGTGATTGTATGATTGTATTTGGGAGATTGTAGTTGTATGATTTCGATTGTATGATTGTGATTGTATGATTGTGATGTATGATTGTAATTGTATGATTATGATTGTATGATTCTGATTGTATGATTGTGATGGTATGATTGTGATTGTATGATTGCGATCGTATGATTGTGATTGTATGATTATGATTGTATGATTGTGATTGTATGATTGTGATTGTATGATTGTATTTGGGAGATTGTAGTTGTATGATTGCGATTGTATGAATGTGATTGTATGATTGTGATGTATGATTGTAATTGTATGATTATGATTGTATGATTGTGATTGTATGATTGTGATGGTATGATTGTGATTGTATGATTGCGATCGTATGATTGTGATTGTATGATTGCGATTGTATGATTGCGATAGTATGATTGTGATTGTATGATTGTGATTGTATGATTGTGATTGTATGATTGTAATTGTATGATTGTGATTGTATGATTGTCATTGTCTGATTATGATTGTATGATTGTGATTGCATGATTGTGATTGCATGATTGTGATTGTATGATTGTGATATTATGATTGTGATAGTATGATTGTGATTGTAAGATTGTGATTGTATGATTGTGATTGTATGATTATGATTGTATGATTGTGATTGTATGATTGTATTTGGGAGATTGTATTTTGGAGATTGTATTGTAGGATTGCGACTGTATGATTGTGATTGTATGATTGTGATTGTATGATTGTGATTGTATGATTGTGATTGTATGATTGTGACTGTGTGATTGTGATTGCATGATTTTGAATGTATGATTGTGATTGTATGATTGTGATTGTATGATTGTGATTGTATGATTGTGATTGTATGATTGTGATTGTATGATTGTGATAGTATGATTGTGATTGTAAGATTGTGATTGTATGATTGTGATTGTATGATTATAATTGTATGATTGTGATTGTATCATTGTGATTGTATGATTGTGATTGTATGATTATGATTGTACGGTTGTGTTTGTTTGATTGTGATGGTATGATTGCGATTGTATGATTGCGATAGTATGATTGTGATTGTATGATTGCGATTGTATGATTGTGATTGTATGATTGTGATTGTATGATTGTCATTGTCTGATTATGATTGTATGATTGTGATTGCATGATTGTGATTGCATGATTGTGATTGTATGATTGTGATAGTATGATTGTGATTGTATGATTGTGAATGTATGATTGTGATTGTATGATTGTGATTGTATGATTGTGATTGTATGATTGTGATTGTATGATTGCGATTGTATGATTGTGATTGTATGATTGTATTTGGGGGATTGTATTTGGGAGATTGTAATTGTATGATTGCGATTGTATGATTGTGATTGTATGATTGTGATTGTATGATTTTGATTGTATGATTGTGATAGTATGATTGTGATTGCATGATTGTGATTGCATGATTGTGATTGTATGATTGTGATTGTATGATTGTGATTGTATGATTGTGATTGTATGATTGTGATTGTATGATTGCGATTGTATGATTGTGATTGTATGATTGTATTTGGGAGATTGTAATTGTATGATTGCGATTGTATGATTGTGATTGTATGATTGTGATCGTATGATTGTGATCGTATGATTGCGATCGTATGATTTTGATTGTATGATTGTCATTGTATGATTGTGATTGTATCATTGTGATTGTATGATTGTGATTGTATGATTATGATTGTACGGTTGTGTTTGTTTGATTGTGATGGTATGATTGCGATTGTATGATTGCGTTAGTATGATTGTGATTGTATGATTGTGATTGTATGATTGTGATTGTATGATTGTGATTTTATGATTGTCATTGTCTGATTATGATTGTATGATTGTGATTGCATGATTGTGATTGCATGATTGTGATTGTATGATTGTGATAGTATGATTGTGATTGTATGATTGTGAATGTATGATTGTGATTGTATGATTGTGATTGTATGATTGTGATTGTATGATTGTGATTGTATGATTGCGATTGTATGATTGTGATTGTATGATTGTGATTGTATGATTGTGATTGTATGATTGTGATTGTATGATTGTGATTGTATGATTGTGATTGTATGATTGTGATTGTATGATTGTGATTGTATGATTGTGATTGTATGATTGTGATAGTATGATTGTGATTGTAAGATTGTGATTGTATGACTGTGATTGTATGATTGTGATTGTATGATTGTGATTGTATGATTGTGATTGTATGATTGTGATTGTATGATTGTGATAGTATGATTGTGATTGTAAGATTGTGATTGTATGACTGTGATTGTATGATTGTGATTGTATGATTGTGATTGTATGATTGTGATTGTATAATTATGATTGTATGATTGTGATTGTATGATTATGATTGTACGGTTGTGTTTGCATGATTGTGATGGTATGATTGCGATTGTATGATTGCGATAGTATGATTGTGATTGTATGATTGTGATTGTATGATTGTGATTGTATGATTGTAATTGTATGATTGTGATTGTATGATTGTCATTGTCTGATTATGATTGTATGATTGTGATTGCATGATTGTGATTGCATGATTGTGATTGTATGATTGTGATAGTATGATTGTGATTGTATGATTGTGAATGTATGATTGTGATTGTATGATTGTGATTGTATGATTGTGATTGTATGATTGTGATTGTATGATTGTGATTGTATGATTGTGATTGTATGATTGCGATTGTATGATTGTGATTGTATGATTGTATTTGGGAGATTGTAATTGTATGATTGCGATTGTATGATTGTGATTGTATGATTGTGATCGTATGATTGTGATCGTATGATTGCGATCGTATGATTTTGATTGTATGATTGTCATTGTATGATTGTGATTGTATCATTGTGATTGTATGATTGTGATTGTATGATTATGATTGTACGGTTGTGTTTGTTTGATTGTGATGGTATGATTGCGATTGTATGATTGCGTTAGTATGATTGTGATTGTATGATTGTAATTGTATGATTGTGATTGTATGATTGTGATTTTATGATTGTCATTGTCTGATTATGATTGTATGATTGTGATTGCATGATTGTGATTGCATGATTGTGATTGTATGATTGTGATAGTATGATTGTGATTGTATGATTGTGAATGTATGATTGTGATTGTATGATTGTGATTGTATGATTGTGATTGTATGATTGTGATTGTATGATTGCGATTGTATGATTGTGATTGTATGATTGTATTTGGGAGATTGTATTTGGGAGATTGTAATTGTATGATTGCGATTGTATGATTGTGATTGTATGATTGTGATTGTATGATTTTGATTGTATGATTGTGATAGTATGATTGTGATTGCATGATTGTGATTGCATGATTGTGATTGTATGATTGTGATAGTATGATTGTGATTGTATGATTGTGATTGTATGATTGTGATTGTATGATTGTGATTGTATGATTGTGATTGTATGATTGTGATTATATGATTGTGATAGTATGATTGTGATTGTAAGATTGTGATTGTATGACTGTGATTGTATGATTGTGATTGTGCGATTGTGATTGTACGATTGTGGTTGTACGATTGTGATTGTAGGATTGTGATTGTATGATTATGATTGAATGATTGTGATTGCATGATTGTGACTGTGTGATTGTGATTGCATGATTTTGAATGTATGATTGTGATTGTATGATTGTGATTGTATGATTGTGATTGTATGATTGTGATAGTATGATTGTGATTGTAAGATTGTGATTGTATGACTGTGATTGTATGATTGTGATTGTATGATTGTGATTGTATGAATGCGATTGCATGATTGTGATTGCATGATTGTGAATGTATGATTGTGATTGTATGATTGTGATTGTATGATTGTGATTGTATGATTGTGATTGTATGATTGTGATTGTATGATTATGATTGTATGATTGTGATTGTATGATTGTATTTGGGAGATTGTATTTTGGAGATTGTAATTGTAGGATTGCGACTGTATGATTGTGATTGTATGATTGTGATTGTATGATTGTGATTGTATGATTGTGATTGTATGATTGTGATTGTATGATTGTGATTGTATGATTGTGATTGTATGATTGTGACTGTGTGATTGTGATTGCATGATTTTGAATGTAGGATTGTGATTGTATGATTGTGATTGTATGATTGTGATTGTATGATTGTGATTGTATGATTGTGATTGTATGATTGTGATAGTATGATTGTGATTGTAAGATTGTGATTGTATGATTGTGATTGTATGATTATGATTGTATGATTGTGATTGTATGATTGTATTTGGGAGATTGTATTTTGGAGATTGTAATTGTAGGATTGCGACTGTATGATTGTGATTGTATGATTGTGATTGTATGATTGTGATTGTATGATTGTGATTGTATGATTGTGATTGTATGATTGTGATTGTATGATTGTGATTGTATGATTGTGATTGTATGATTGTGATTGTATGATTGTGATTGTATGATTGTGATTGTATGATTGTCATTGTCTGATAATGATTGTATGATTGTGATTGCATGATTGTGATTGCATGATTGTGATTGTATGATTGTGATAGTATGATTGTGATTGTATGATTGTGAATGTATGATTGTGATTGTATGACTGTGATTGTATGATTGTGATTGTATGATTGTGATTGTATGATTGTGATTGTATGATTGCGATTGTATGATTGTGATTGTATGATTGTGATTGTATGATTGTGATTGTATGATTGTGATTGTATGATTGTGATTGTATGATTGTGATTGTATGATTGTGATTGTATGATTGTCATTGTCTGATTATGATTGTATGATTGTGATTGCATGATTGTGATTGCATGATTGTGATTGTATGATTGTGATAGTATGATTGTGATTGTATGATTGTGAATGTATGATTGTGATTGTATGACTGTGATTGTATGATTGTGATTGTATGATTGTGATTGTATGATTGTGATTGTATGATGGCGATTGTATGATTGTGATTGTATGATTGTATTTGGGAGATTGTATTTGGGAGATTGTAATTGTATGATTGCGATTGTATGATTGTGATTGTACGATTGTGATTGTATGATTTTGATTGTATGATTGTGATAGTATGATTGTGATTGCATGATTGTGATTGCATGATTGTGATTGTATGATTGTGATAGTATGATTGTGATTGTATGATTGTGATTGTATGATTGTGATTGTATGATTGTGATTGTATGATTGTGATAGTATGATTGTGATTGTAAGATTGTGATTGTATGATTGTGATTGTATGATTATGATTGTATGATTGTGATTGTATGATTGTATTTGGGAGATTGTATTTTGGAGATTGTAATTGTAGGATTGCGATTGTATGATTGTGATTGTATGATTGTGATTGTATGATTGTGATTGTATGATTGTGATTGTATGATTGTGATTGTATGATTGTGATTGTATGATTGTGATAGTATGATTGTGATTGTATGATTGTGATTGTATGATTGTGATTGTATGATTGTGATAGTATGATTGTGATTGTATGATTGTGATTGTATGATTGTGATTGTATGATTGTATTTGGGAGATTGTATTTGGGAGATTGTAATTGTATGATTGCGATTGTATGATTGTGATTGTATGATTGTCATTGTCTGATTATGATTGTATGATTGTGATTGCATGATTGTGATTGCATGATTGTGATTGTATGATTGTGATAGTATGATTGTGATTGTATGATTGTGATTGTATGATTGTGATTGTATGATTGTGATTGTATGATTGTGATTGTATGATTGTGATTGTATGATTGTGATTGTATGATTGTGATTGTATGATTGTGATAGTATGATTGTGATTGTAAGATTGTGATTGTATGACTGTGATTGTATGATTGTGATTGTATGATTGTGATTGTATGATTGTGATTGTATAATTATGATTGTATGATTGTGATTGTATGATTATGATTGTACGGTTGTGTTTGCATGATTGTGATGGTATGATTGCGATTGTATGATTGCGATAGTATGATTGTGATTGTATGATTGTGATTGTATGATTGTGATTGTATGATTGTGATTGTATGATTGTAATTGTATGATTGTGATTGTATGATTGTCATTGTCTGATTATGATTGTATGATTGTGATTGCATGATTGTGATTGCATGATTGTGATTGTATGATTGTGATAGTATGATTGTGATTGTATGATTGTGAATGTATGATTGTGATTGTATGATTGTGATTGTATGATTGTGATTGTATGATTGTGATTGTATGATTGTGATTGTATGATTGTGATTGTATGATTGTGATTGTATGATTGCGATTGTATGATTGTGATTGTATGATTGTATTTGGGAGATTGTAATTGTATGATTGCGATTGTATGATTGTGATTGTATGATTGTGATCGTATGATTGTGATCGTATGATTGCGATCGTATGATTTTGATTGTATGATTGTCATTGTATGATTGTGATTGTATCATTGTGATTGTATGATTGTGATTGTATGATTATGATTGTACGGTTGTGTTTGTTTGATTGTGATGGTATGATTGCGATTGTATGATTGCGTTAGTATGATTGTGATTGTATGATTGTAATTGTATGATTGTGATTGTATGATTGTGATTTTATGATTGTCATTGTCTGATTATGATTGTATGATTGTGATTGCATGATTGTGATTGCATGATTGTGATTGTATGATTGTGATAGTATGATTGTGATTGTATGATTGTGAATGTATGATTGTGATTGTATGATTGTGATTGTATGATTGTGATTGTATGATTGTGATTGTATGATTGCGATTGTATGATTGTGATTGTATGATTGTATTTGGGAGATTGTATTTGGGAGATTGTAATTGTATGATTGCGATTGTATGATTGTGATTGTATGATTGTGTTTGTATGATTTTGATTGTATGATTGTGATAGTATGATTGTGATTGCATGATTGTGATTGCATGATTGTGATTGTATGATTGTGATAGTATGATTGTGATTGTATGATTGTGATTGTATGATTGTGATTGTATGATTGTGATTGTATGATTGTGATTGTATGATTGTGATTATATGATTGTGATAGTATGATTGTGATTGTAAGATTGTGATTGTATGACTGTGATTGTATGATTGTGATTGTGCGATTGTGATTGTACGATTGTGGTTGTACGATTGTGATTGTAGGATTGTGATTGTATGATTATGATTGAATGATTGTGATTGCATGATTGTGACTGTGTGATTGTGATTGCATGATTTTGAATGTATGATTGTGATTGTATGATTGTGATTGTATGATTGTGATTGTATGATTGTGATAGTATGATTGTGATTGTAAGATTGTGATTGTATGACTGTGATTGTATGATTGTGATTGTATGATTGTTATTGTATGATTATGATTGTATGATTGTGATTGTATGATTGTATTTGGGAGATTGTATTTTGGAGATTGTAATTGTAGGATTGCGATTGTATGATTGTGATTGTATGATTGTGATTGTATGATTGCGATTGTATGATTGCGATTGTATGATTATGATTGTATGATTGTGATTGTATGATTGTGATTGTATGGTTGTGACTGTATGATTGTGATGGTATGATTGCGATTGTATGATTGCGATAGTATGATTGTGATTGTATGATTGTGGTTGTATGATTGTGATTGTATGATTGTGACTGTATGATTGTAATTGTATGATTGTGATTGTGTGATTGCGATTGTATGATTGCGATTGTATGATTGTGATTGTATGAGTGTGATTGTATGATTGTGATTGTATGGCTGCGATTGTATGACTGTGATTGTATGATTGTGATTGTATGATTGTGATTGTAAGATTGTGACTGTATGACTGTGATTGTATGATTGTAATTGTATGATTGTGATTGTATGATTGTGATTGTATGATTGTGATTGTATGATTGTGATAGTATGATTGTGATTGTATGATTGTGATAGTATGATTGTGATTGTATGATTGTGATTGTATGATTGTGATTGTATGATTGTGATTGTATGATTGTATTTGGGAGATTGTAGTTGTATGATTGCGATTGTATGAATGTGATTGTATGATTGTGATGGTATGATTGTGATTGTATGATTGCGATCGTATGATTGTGATTGTATGATTATGATTGTATGATTGTGATTGTATGATTGCGATTGTATCATTGTGATTGTATGATTATGATTGTATTTTTGTGATTGTATGATTGTGATTGTATGATTGTGATTGTATGGTTGTGATTGTACGATTGTGATTGTATGATTGTGATTGTATGATTGCGATTGTATGAATGCGATTGTATGATTGTGATTGTATGATTGCGATTGTATGATTGTGATTGTATGATTGTGATTGTATGATTGTGATTGTATGATTGTGGTTGTATGATTGTGATTGTATGATTGTGACTGTATGATTGTAATTGTATGATTGTGATTGTATGATTGTGATAGTATGATTGTGATTGTATGATTGTGATTGTATGATTGTGATTGTATGATTGTGATTGTATGATTTTGATTGTATGATTGTCATTGTATGATTGTGATTGCATGATTGTGATTGCATGATTGTGATTGTATGATTGTGATAGTATGATTGTGATTGTATGATTGTGAATGTATGATTGTGATTGCATGACTGTGATTGTATGATTGTGATTGTATGATTGTGATTGTATGATTGTGATTGTATGATTGCGATTGTATGATTGTGATTGTATGATTGTGATTGTATGATTGTGATTGTATGATTGTGATTGTATGATTGTGATTGTATGATTGTGATTGTATGATTGTGATTGTATGATTGTCATTGTCTGATTATGATTGTATGATTGTGATTGCATGATTGTGATTGCATGATTGTGATTGTATGATTGTGATAGTATGATTGTGATTGTATGATTGTGAATGTATGATTGTGATTGTATGACTGTGATTGTATGATTGTGATTGTATGATTGTGATTGTATGATTGTGATTGTATGATTGCGATTGTATGATTGTGATTGTATGATTGTATTTGGGAGATTGTATTTGGGAGATTGTAATTGTATGATTGCGATTGTATGATTGTGATTGTACGATTGTGATTGTATGATTTTGATTGTATGATTGTGATAGTATGATTGTGATTGCATGATTGTGATTGCATGATTGTGATTGTATGATTGTGATAGTATGATTGTGATTGTATGATTGTGATTGTATGATTGTGATTGTATGATTGTGATTGTATGATTGTGATAGTATGATTGTGATTGTAAGATTGTGATTGTATGATTGTGATTGTATGATTATGATTGTATGATTGTATTTGGGAGATTGTATTTTGGAGATTGTAATTGTAGGATTGCGATTGTATGATTGTGATTGTATGATTGTGATTGTATGATTGTGATTGTATGATTGTGATTGTATGATTGTGATTGTATGATTGTGATTGTATGATTGTGATAGTATGATTGTGATTGTATGATTGTGATTGTATGATTGTGATTGTATGATTGTGATAGTATGATTGTGATTGTATGATTGTGATTGTATGATTGTGATTGTATGATTGTATTTGGGAGATTGTATTTGGGAGATTGTAATTGTATGATTGCGATTGTATGATTGTGATTGTATGATTGTCATTGTCTGATTATGATTGTATGATTGTGATTGCATGATTGTGATTGCATGATTGTGATTGTATGATTGTGATAGTATGATTGTGATTGTATGATTGTGATTGTATGATTGTGATTGTATGATTGTGATTGTATGATTGTGATTGTATGATTGTGATTGTATGATTGTGATTGTATGATTGTGATTGTATGATTGTGATAGTATGATTGTGATTGTAAGATTGTGATTGTATGACTGTGATTGTATGATTGTGATTGTATGATTGTGATTGTATGATTGTGATTGTATAATTATGATTGTATGATTGTGATTGTATGATTATGATTGTACGGTTGTGTTTGCATGATTGTGATGGTATGATTGCGATTGTATGATTGCGATAGTATGATTGTGATTGTATGATTGTGATTGTATGATTGTGATTGTATGATTGTAATTGTATGATTGTGATTGTATGATTGTCATTGTCTGATTATGATTGTATGATTGTGATTGCATGATTGTGATTGCATGATTGTGATTGTATGATTGTGATAGTATGATTGTGATTGTATGATTGTGAATGTATGATTGTGATTGTATGATTGTGATTGTATGATTGTGATTGTATGATTGTGATTGTATGATTGTGATTGTATGATTGTGATTGTATGATTGCGATTGTATGATTGTGATTGTATGATTGTATTTGGGAGATTGTAATTGTATGATTGCGATTGTATGATTGTGATTGTATGATTGTGATCGTATGATTGTGATCGTATGATTGCGATCGTATGATTTTGATTGTATGATTGTCATTGTATGATTGTGATTGTATCATTGTGATTGTATGATTGTGATTGTATGATTATGATTGTACGGTTGTGTTTGTTTGATTGTGATGGTATGATTGCGATTGTATGATTGCGTTAGTATGATTGTGATTGTATGATTGTAATTGTATGATTGTGATTGTATGATTGTGATTTTATGATTGTCATTGTCTGATTATGATTGTATGATTGTGATTGCATGATTGTGATTGCATGATTGTGATTGTATGATTGTGATAGTATGATTGTGATTGTATGATTGTGAATGTATGATTGTGATTGTATGATTGTGATTGTATGATTGTGATTGTATGATTGTGATTGTATGATTGCGATTGTATGATTGTGATTGTATGATTGTATTTGGGAGATTGTATTTGGGAGATTGTAATTGTATGATTGCGATTGTATGATTGTGATTGTATGATTGTGTTTGTATGATTTTGATTGTATGATTGTGATAGTATGATTGTGATTGCATGATTGTGATTGCATGATTGTGATTGTATGATTGTGATAGTATGATTGTGATTGTATGATTGTGATTGTATGATTGTGATTGTATGATTGTATTTGGGAGATTGTATTTGGGAGATTGTAATTGTATGATTGCGATTGTATGATTGTGATTGTATGATTGTCATTGTCTGATTATGATTGTATGATTGTGATTGTAAGATTGTGATTGTATGACTGTGATTGTATGATTGTGATTGTATGATTGTGATTGTATGATTGTGATTGTATAATTATGATTGTATGATTGTGATTGTATGATTATGATTGTACGGTTGTGTTTGCATGATTGTGATGGTATGATTGCGATTGTATGATTGCGATAGTATGATTGTGATTGTATGATTGTGATTGTATGATTGTGATTGTATGATTGTAATTGTATGATTGTGATTGTATGATTGTCATTGTCTGATTATGATTGTATGATTGTGATTGCATGATTGTGATTGCATGATTGTGATTGTATGATTGTGATAGTATGATTGTGATTGTATGATTGTGAATGTATGATTGTGATTGTATGATTGTGATTGTATGATTGTGATTGTATGATTGTGATTGTATGATTGTGATTGTATGATTGTGATTGTATGATTGCGATTGTATGATTGTGATTGTATGATTGTATTTGGGAGATTGTAATTGTATGATTGCGATTGTATGATTGTGATTGTATGATTGTGATCGTATGATTGTGATCGTATGATTGCGATCGTATGATTTTGATTGTATGATTGTCATTGTATGATTGTGATTGTATCATTGTGATTGTATGATTGTGATTGTATGATTATGATTGTACGGTTGTGTTTGTTTGATTGTGATGGTATGATTGCGATTGTATGATTGCGTTAGTATGATTGTGATTGTATGATTGTAATTGTATGATTGTGATTGTATGATTGTGATTTTATGATTGTCATTGTCTGATTATGATTGTATGATTGTGATTGCATGATTGTGATTGCATGATTGTGATTGTATGATTGTGATAGTATGATTGTGATTGTATGATTGTGAATGTATGATTGTGATTGTATGATTGTGATTGTATGATTGTGATTGTATGATTGTGATTGTATGATTGCGATTGTATGATTGTGATTGTATGATTGTATTTGGGAGATTGTATTTGGGAGATTGTAATTGTATGATTGCGATTGTATGATTGTGATTGTATGATTGTGTTTGTATGATTTTGATTGTATGATTGTGATAGTATGATTGTGATTGCATGATTGTGATTGCATGATTGTGATTGTATGATTGTGATAGTATGATTGTGATTGTATGATTGTGATTGTATGATTGTGATTGTATGATTGTGATTGTATGATTGTGATTGTATGATTGTGATTATATGATTGTGATAGTATGATTGTGATTGTAAGATTGTGATTGTATGACTGTGATTGTATGATTGTGATTGTGCGATTGTGATTGTACGATTGTGGTTGTACGATTGTGATTGTAGGATTGTGATTGTATGATTATGATTGAATGATTGTGATTGCATGATTGTGACTGTGTGATTGTGATTGCATGATTTTGAATGTATGATTGTGATTGTATGATTGTGATTGTATGATTGTGATTGTATGATTGTGATAGTATGATTGTGATTGTAAGATTGTGATTGTATGACTGTGATTGTATGATTGTGATTGTATGATTGTGATTGTATGATTATGATTGTATGATTGTGATTGTATGATTGTATTTGGGAGATTGTATTTTGGAGATTGTAATTGTAGGATTGCGATTGTATGATTGTGATTGTATGATTGTGATTGTATAATTGCGATTGTATGATTGCGATTGTATGATAATGATTGTATGATTGTGATTGTATGATTGTGATTGTATGGTTGTGACTGTATGATTGTGATGGTATGATTGCGATTGTATGATTGCGATAGTATGATTGTGATTGTATGATTGTGGTTGTATGATTGTGATTGTATGATTGTGACTGTATGATTGTAATTGTATGATTGTGATTGTGTGATTGCGATTGTATGATTGCGATTGTATGATTGTGATTGTATGAGTGTGATTGTATGATTGTGATTGTATGGCTGCGATTGTATGACTGTGATTGTATGATTGTGATTGTATGATTGTGATTGTAAGATTGTGACTGTATGACTGTGATTGTATGATTGTGATTGTATGATTGTGATTGTATGATTGTGATTGTATGATTGTGATAGTATGATTGTGATTGTATGATTGTGATAGTATGATTGTGATTGTATGATTGTGATTGTATGATTGTGATTGTATGATTGTGATTGTATGATTGTATTTGGGAGATTGTAGTTGTATGATTGCGATTGTATGAATGTGATTGTATGATTGTGATGGTATGATTGTGATTGTATGATTGCGATCGTATGATTGTGATTGTATGACTATGATTGTATGATTGTGATTGTATGATTGCGATTGTATCATTGTGATTGTATGATTATGATTGTATTTTTGTGATTGTATGATTGTGATTGTATGATTGTGATTGTATGGTTGTGATTGTACGATTGTGATTGTATGATTGTGATTGTATGATTGCGATTGTATGAATGCGATTGTATGATTGTGATTGTATGATTGCGATTGTATGATTGTGATTGTATGATTGTGATTGTGTGATTGTGATTGTATGATTGTGGTTGTATGATTGTGATTGTATGATTGTGACTGTATGATTGTAATTGTATGATTGTGATTGTATGATTGTGATAGTATGATTGCGATCGTATGATTGTGATCGTATGATTGCGATCGTATGATTTTGATTGTATGATTGTCATTGTATGATTGTGATTGTATCATTGTGATTGTATGATTGTGATTGTATGATTATGATTGTACGGTTGTGTTTGTTTGATTGTGATGGTATGATTGCGATTGTATGATTGCGATAGTATGATTGTGATAGTATGATTGTGATTGTATGATTGTGATAGTATGATTGTGATTGTATGATTGTGATTGTATGATTGTGATTGTATGATTGTGATTGTATGATTGTATTTGGGAGATTGTAGTTGTATGATTGCGATTGTATGAATGTGATTGTATGATTGTGATGGTATGATTGTGATTGTATGATTGCGATCGTATGATTGTGATTGTATGATTATGATTGTATGATTGTGATTGTATGATTGCGATTGTATCATTGTGATTGTATGATTATGATTGTATTTTTGTGATTGTATGATTGTGATTGTATGATTGTGATTGTATGATTGTGATTGTACGATTGTGATTGTATGATTGTGATTGTATGATTGCGATTGTATGAATGCGATTGTATGATTGTGATTGTATGATTGCGATTGTATGATTGTGATTGTATGATTGTGATTGTGTGATTGCGATTGTATGATTGCGATTGTATGATTGCGATTGTATGATTGCGATTGTATGATTGCGATTGTATGATTCTGATTGTATGATTGTGATTGTATGATTGTGATAGTATGATTGTGATCGTATGATTGTGATCGTATGATTGCGATCGTATGATTTTGATTGTATGATTGTCATTGTATGATTGTGATTGTATCATTGTGATTGTATGATTGTGATTGTATGATTATGATTGTACGGTTGTGTTTGTTTGATTGTGATGGTATGATTGCGATTGAAATGATTGCGATAGTATGATTGTGATTGTATGATTGTGATTGTATGATTGTGATTGTATGATTGTGATTGTATGATTGTCATTGTCTGATTATGATTGTATGATTGTGATTGCATGATTGTGATTGCATGATTGTGATTGTATGATTGTGATAGTATGATTGTGATTGTATGATTGTGAATGTATGATAGTGATTGTATGATTGTGATTGTATGATTGTGATTGTATGATTGTGATTGTATGATTGCGATTGTATGATTGTGATTGTATGATTGTATTTGGGAGATTGTATTTGGGAGATTGTAATTGTATGATTGCGATTGTATGATTGTGATTGTATGATTGTGATTGTATGATTTTGATTGTATGATTGTGATAGTATGATTGTGATTGCATGATTGTGATTGCATGATTGTGATTGTATGATTGTGATAGTATGATTGTGATTGTATGATTGTGATTGTATGATTGTGATTGTATGATTGTGATTGTATGATTGTGATTGTATGATTGTGATTGTATGATTGTGATAGTATGATTGTGATTGTAAGATTGTGATTGTATGACTGTGATTGTATGATTGTGATTGTGCGATTGTGATTGTACGATTGTGGTTGTACGATTGTGATTGTAGGATTGTGATTGTATGATTATGATTGAATGATTGTGATTGCATGATTGTGACTGTGTGATTGTGATTGCATGATTTTGAATGTATGATTGTGATTGTATGATTGTGATTGTATGATTGTGATTGTATGATTGTGATTGTAAGATTGTGATTGTATGACTGTGATTGTATGATTGTGATTGTATGATTGTGATTGTATGATTATGATTGTATGATTGTGATTGTATGATTGTATTTGGGAGATTGTATTTTGGAGATTGTAATTGTAGGATTGCGATTGTATGATTGTGATTGTATGATTGTGATTGTATGATTGCGATTGTATGATTGCGATTGTATGATTATGATTGTATGATTGTGATTGTATGATTGTGATTGTATGGTTGTGACTGTATGATTGTGATGGTATGATTGCGATTGTATGATTGCGATAGTATGATTGTGATTGTATGATTGTGGTTGTATGATTGTGATTGCATGATTGTGACTGTATGATTGTAATTGTATGATTGTGATTGTGTGATTGCGATTGTATGATTGCGATTGTATGATTGTGATTGTATGAGTGTGATTGTATGATTGTGATTGTATGGCTGCGATTGTATGACTGTGATTGTATGATTGTGATTGTATGATTGTGATTGTAAGATTGTGACTGTATGACTGTGATTGTATGATTGTGATTGTATGATTGTGATTGTATGATTGTGATTGTATGAATGTGATAGTATGATTGTGATTGTATGATTGTGATAGTATGATTGTGATTGTATGATTGTGATTGTATGATTGTGATTGTATGATTGTGATTGTATGATTGTATTTGGGAGATTGTAGTTGTATGATTGCGATTGTATGAATGTGATTGTATGATTGTGATGGTATGATTGTGATTGTATGATTGCGATCGTTTGATTGTGATTGTATGATTATGATTGTATGATTGTGATTGTATGATTGCGATTGTATCATTGTGATTGTATGATTATGATTGTATTTTTGTGATTGTATGATTGTGATTGTATGATTGTGATTGTATGATTGTGATTGTACGATTGTGATTGTATGATTGTGATTGTATGATTGCGATTGTATGAATGCGATTGTATGATTGTGATTGTATGATTGCGATTGTATGATTGTGATTGTATGATTGTGATTGTGTGATTGCGATTGTATGATTGCGATTGTATGATTGCGATTGTATGATTGCGATTGTATGATTCTGATTGTATGATTGTGATTGTATGATTGTGATAGTATGATTGTGATCGTATGATTGTGATCGTATGATTGCGATCGTATGATTTTGATTGTATGATTGTCATTGTATGATTGTGATTGTATCATTGTGATTGTATGATTGTGATTGTATGATTATGATTGTACGGTTGTGTTTGTTTGATTGTGATGGTATGATTGCGATTGTATGATTGCGATAGTATGATTGTGATTGTATGATTGTGATTGTATGATTGTGATTGTATGATTGTGATTGTATGATTGTCATTGTCTGATTATGATTGTATGATTGTGATTGCATGATTGTGATTGCATGATTGTGATTGTATGATTGTGATAGTATGATTGTGATTGTATGATTGTGAATGTATGATAGTGATTGTATGATTGTGATTGTATGATTGTGATTGTATGATTGTGATTGTATGATTGCGATTGTATGATTGTGATTGTATGATTGTATTTGGGAGATTGTATTTGGGAGATTGTAATTGTATGATTGCGATTGTATGATTGTGATTGTATGATTGTGATTGTATGATTTTGATTGTATGATTGTGATAGTATGATTGTGATTGCATGATTGTGATTGCATGATTGTGATTGTATGATTGTGATAGTATGATTGTGATTGTATGATTGTGATTGTATGATTGTGATTGTATGATTGTGATTGTATGATTGTGATTGTATGATTGTGATTGTATGATTGTGATAGTATGATTGTGATTGTAAGATTGTGATTGTATGACTGTGATTGTATGATTGTGATTGTGCGATTGTGATTGTACGATTGTGGTTGTACGATTGTGATTGTAGGATTGTGATTGTATGATTATGATTGAATGATTGTGATTGCATGATTGTGACTGTGTGATTGTGATTGCATGATTTTGAATGTATGATTGTGATTGTATGATTGTGATTGTATGATTGTGATTGTATGATTGTGATAGTATGATTGTGATTGTAAGATTGTGATTGTATGACTGTGATTGTATGATTGTGATTGTATGATTGTGATTGTATGATTATGATTGTATGATTGTGATTGTATGATTGTATTTGGGAGATTGTATTTTGGAGATTGTAATTGTAGGATTGCGATTGTATGATTGTGATTGTATGATTGTGATTGTATGATTGTGATTGTATGATTGCGATTGTATGATTGCGATTGTATGATTGCGATTGTATGATTATGATTGTATGATTGTGATTGTATGATTGTGATTGTATGGTTGTGACTGTATGATTGTGATGGTATGATTGCGATTGTATGATTGCGATAGTATGATTGTGATTGTATGATTGTGGTTGTATGATTGTGATTGTATGATTGTGACTGTATGATTGTAATTGTATGATTGTGATTGTGTGATTGCGATTGTATGATTGCGATTGTATGATTGTGATTGTATGAGTGTGATTGTATGATTGTGATTGTATGGCTGTGATTGTATGACTGTGATTGTATGATTGTGATTGTATGATTGTGATTGTAAGATTGTGACTGTATGACTGTGATTGTATGATTGTGATTGTATGATTGTGATTGTATGATTGTGATTGTATGATTGTGATAGTATGATTGTGATTGTATGATTGTGATTGTATGATTGTGATAGTATGATTGTGATTGTATGATTGTGATTGTATGATTGTGATTGTATGATTGTATTTGGGAGATTGTAGTTGTATGATTGCGATTGTATGAATGTGATTGTATGATTGTGATGTATGATTGTAATTGTATGATTATGATTGTATGATTGTGATTGTATGATTGTGATGGTATGATTGTGATTGTATGATTGCGATCGTATGATTGTGATTGTATGATTATGATTGTATGATTGTGATTGTATGATTGCGATTGTATCATTGTGATTGTATGATTATGATTGTATTTTTGTGATTGTATGATTGTGATTGTATGATTGTGATTGTATGATTGTGATTGTATGATTGTGATTGTATGATTGCGATTGTATGAATGCGATTGTATGATTGTGATTGTATGATTGCGATTGTATGATTGTGATTGTATGATTGTGATTGTGTGATTGCGATTGTATGATTGCGATTGTATGATTGCGATTGTATGATTGCGATTGTATGATTCTGATTGTATGATTGTGATTGTATGATTGTGATAGTATGATTGTGATTGTATGACTGTGATTGTATGTCTGTGATTGTATGATTGTGATTGTATGATTGTGATTGTAAGATTGTGATTGTATGACTGTGATTGTATGAATGTGATTGTATGATTGTGATTGTATGATTGTGATTATATGATTGTGATAGTATGATTGTGATTTTATGATTGTGATTGTATGATTGTGATTGTATGATTGTGATTGTATGATTGTGATTGTATGATTGTATTTGGGAGATTGTAGTTGTATGATTTCGATTGTATGATTGTGATTGTATGATTGTGATGTATGATTGTAATTGTATGATTATGATTGTATGATTCTGATTGTATGATTGTGATGGTATGATTGTGATTGTATGATTGCGATCGTATGATTGTGATTGTATGATTATGATTGTATGATTGTGATTGTATGATTGTGATTGTATGATTGTATTTGGGAGATTGTAGTTGTATGATTGCGATTGTATGAATGTGATTGTATGATTGTGATGTATGATTGTAATTGTATGATTATGATTGTATGATTGTGATTGTATGATTGTGATGGTATGATTGTGATTGTATGATTGCGATCGTATGATTGTGATTGTATGATTATGATTGTATGATTGTGATTGTATGATTGCGATTGTATCATTGTGATTGTATGGTTATGATTGTATTTTTGTGATAGTATCATTGTAATTGTATGATTATGATTGTATGATTGTGATTGTATGATTGTGATTGTATGACTGTGATTGTATGACTGTGATTGTATGATTGTGATTGTATGATGGTGATTGTAAGATTGTGATTGTATGCCTGTGATTGTATGATTGTGATTGTATGATTGTGATTGTATGATTGTGATTGTATGATGGTGATAGTATGATTGTGATTGTATGATTGTGATTGTATGATTGTGATTGTATGATTGTATTTGGGAGATTGTAGTTGTATGATTGCGATTGTATGATTGTGATTGTATGATTGTGATTGTATGATTGTGATTGTATGATTGTGATTGTATGATTGTGATTGTATGATTGTATTTGGGAGATTGTAGTTGTATGATTTCGATTGTATGATTGTGATTGTATGATTGTGATTTTATGATTGTGATCGTATGATTGTGATCGTATGATTGCGATCGTATGATTTTGGTTGTATGATTGTCATTGTATGATTGTGATTGTATCATTGTGATTGTATGATTGTGATTGTATGATTATGATTGTACGGTTGTGTTTGTTTGATTGTGATGGTATGATTGCGATTGTATGATTGCGATAGTATGATTGTGATTGTATGATTGCGATTGTATGATTGTGATTGTATGATTGTGATTGTATGATTGTCATTGTCTGATTATGATTGTATGATTGTGATTGCATGATTGTGATTGCATGATTGTGATTGTATGATTGTGATAGTATGATTGTGATTGTATGATTGTGAATGTATGATTGTGATTGTATGATTGTGATTGTATGATTGTGATTGTATGATTGTGATTGTATGATTGTGATTGTATGATTGCGATTGTATGATTGTGATTGTATGATTGTATTTGGGGGATTGTATTTGGGAGATTGTAATTGTATGATTGCGATTGTATGATTGTGATTGTATGATTGTGATTGTATGATTTTGATTGTATGATTGTGATAGTATGATTGTGATTGCATGATTGTGATTGCATGATTGTGATTGTATGATTGTGATTGTATGATTGTGATTGTATGATTGTGATTGTATGATTGTGATTGTATGATTGCGATTGTATGATTGTGATTGTATGATTGTATTTGGGAGATTGTAATTGTATGATTGCGATTGTATGATTGTGATTGTATGATTGTGATCGTATGATTGTGATCGTATGATTGCGATCGTATGATTTTGATTGTATGATTGTCATTGTATGATTGTGATTGTATCATTGTGATTGTATGATTGTGATTGTATGATTATGATTGTACGGTTGTGTTTGTTTGATTGTGATGGTATGATTGCGATTGTATGATTGCGTTAGTATGATTGTGATTGTATGATTGTGATTGTATGATTGTGATTGTATGGTTGTGATTTTATGATTGTCATTGTCTGATTATGATTGTATGATTGTGATTGCATGATTGTGATTGCATGATTGTGATTGTATGATTGTGATAGTATGATTGTGATTGTATGATTGTGAATGTATGATTGTGATTGTATGATTGTGATTGTATGATTGTGATTGTATGATTGTGATTGTATGATTGCGATTGTATGATTGTGATTGTATGATTGTATTTGGGAGATTGTATTTGGGAGATTGTAATTGTATGATTGCGATTGTATGATTGTGATTGTATGATTGTGATTGTATGATTTTGATTGTATGATTGTGATAGTATGATTGTGATTGCATGATTGTGATTGCATGATTGTGATTGTATGATTGTGATAGTATGATTGTGATTGTATGATTGTGATTGTATGATTGTGATTGTATGATTGTGATTGTATGATTGTGATTGTATGATTGTGATTATATGATTGTGATAGTATGATTGTGATTGTAAGATTGTGATTGTATGACTGTGATTGTATGATTGTGATTGTGCGATTGTGATTGTACGATTGTGGTTGTACGATTGTGATTGTAGGATTGTGATTGTATGATTATGATTGAATGATTGTGATTGCATGATTGTGACTGTGTGATTGTGATTGCATGATTTTGAATGTATGATTGTGATTGTATGATTGTGATTGTATGATTGTGATTGTATGATTGTGATAGTATGATTGTGATTGTAAGATTGTGATTGTATGACTGTGATTGTATGATTGTGATTGTATGATTGTGATTGTATGATTATGATTGTATGATTGTGATTGTATGATTGTATTTGGGAGATTGTATTTTGGAGATTGTAATTGTAGGATTGCGATTGTATGATTGTGATTGTATGATTGTGATTGTATGATTGCGATTGTATGATTGCGATTGTATGATTATGATTGTATGATTGTGATTGTATGATTGTGATTGTATGGTTGTGACTGTATGATTGTGATGGTATGATTGCGATTGTATGATTGCGATAGTATGATTGTGATTGTATGATTGTGGTTGTATGATTGTGATTGTATGATTGTGACTGTATGATTGTAATTGTATGATTGTGATTGTGTGATTGCGATTGTATGATTGCGATTGTATGATTGTGATTGTATGAGTGTGATTGTATGATTGTGATTGTATGGCTGCGATTGTATGACTGTGATTGTATGATTGTGATTGTATGATGGTGATAGTATGATTGTGATTGTATGATTGTGATTGTATGATTGTGATTGTATGATTGTATTTGGGAGATTGTAGTTGTACGATTGTGATTGTAGGATTGTGATTGTATGATTATGATTGTATGATTGTGATTGTATGATTGTGATGGTATGATTGTGATTGTATGATTGCGATCGTATGATTGTGATTGTATGATTATGATTGTATGATTGTGATTGTATGATTGCGATTGTATCATTGTGATTGTATGGTTATGATTGTATTTTTGTGATTGTATGATTGTGATTGTATGATTGTGATTGTATGATTGTGATTGTATGATTGTGATTGTATGATTGTGATTGTATGATTGCGATTGTATGAATGCGATTGCATGATTGTGATTGCATGATTGTGAATGTATGATTGTGATTGTATGATTGTGATTGTATGATTGTGATTGTATGATTGTGATTGTATGATTATGATTGTATGATTGTGATTGTATGATTGTATTTGGGAGATTGTATTTTGGAGATTGTAATTGTAGGATTGCGACTGTATGATTGTGATTGTATGATTGTGATTGTATGATTGTGATTGTATGATTGTGATTGTATGATTGTGATTGTATGATTGTGACTGTGTGATTGTGATTGCATGATTTTGAATGTATGATTGTGATTGTATGATTGTGATTGTATGATTGTGATTGTATGATTGTGATTGTATGATTGTGATAGTATGATTGTGATTGTAAGATTGTGATTGTATGATTGTGATTGTATGATTATGATTGTATGATTGTGATTGTATGATTGTATTTGGGAGATTGTATTTTGGAGATTGTAATTGTAGGATTGCGACTGTATGATTGTGATTGTATGATTGTGATTGTATGATTGTGATTGTATGATTGTGATTGTATGATTGTGATTGTATGATTGTGATTGTATGATTGTGATTGTATGATTGTGATTGTATGCTTGTGATTGTATGATTGTGATTGTATGATTGTGATTGTATGATTGTGATTGTATGATTGTGATTGTATGATTGTCATTGTCTGATTATGATTGTATGATTGTGATTGCATGATTGTGATTGCATGATTGTGATTGTATGATTGTGATAGTATGATTGTGATTGTATGATTGTGAATGTATGATTGTGATTGTATGACTGTGATTGTATGATTGTGATTGTATGATTGTGATTGTATGATTGTGATTGTATGATTGCGATTGTATGATTGTGATTGTATGATTGTGATTGTATGATTGTGATTGTATGATTGTGATTGTATGATTGTGATTGTATGATTGTGATTGTATGATTGTGATTGTATGATTGTCATTGTCTGATTATGATTGTATGATTGTGATTGCATGATTGTGATTGCATGATTGTGATTGTATGATTGTGATAGTATGATTGTGATTGTATGATTGTGAATGTATGATTGTGATTGTATGACTGTGATTGTATGATTGTGATTGTATGATTGTGATTGTATGATTGTGATTGTATGATTGCGATTGTATGATTGTGATTGTATGATTGTATTTGGGAGATTGTATTTGGGAGATTGTAATTGTATGATTGCGATTGTATGATTGTGATTGTACGATTGTGATTGTATGATTTTGATTGTATGATTGTGATAGTATGATTGTGATTGCATGATTGTGATTGCATGATTGTGATTGTATGATTGTGATAGTATGATTGTGATTGTATGATTGTGATTGTATGATTGTGATTGTATGATTGTGATTGTATGATTGTGATAGTATGATTGTGATTGTAAGATTGTGATTGTATGATTGTGATTGTATGATTATGATTGTATGATTGTGATTGTATGATTGTATTTGGGAGATTGTATTTTGGAGATTGTAATTGTAGGATTGCGATTGTATGATTGTGATTGTATGATTGTGATTGTATGATTGTGATTGTATGATTGTGATTGTATGATTGTGATTGTATGATTGTGATTGTATGATTGTGATTGTATGATTGTGATAGTATGATTGTGATTGTATGATTGTGATTGTATGATTGTGATTGTATGATTGTGATAGTATGATTGTGATTGTATGATTGTGATTGTATGATTGTGATTGTATGATTGTATTTGGGAGATTGTATTTGGGAGATTGTAATTGTATGATTGCGATTGTATGATTGTGATTGTATGATTGTCATTGTCTGATTATGATTGTATGATTGTGATTGCATGATTGTGATTGCATGATTGTGATTGTATGATTGTGATAGTATGATTGTGATTGTATGATTGTGATTGTATGATTGTGATTGTATGATTGTGATTGTATGATTGTGATTGTATGATTGTGATTGTATGATTGTGATTGTATGATTGTGATTGTATGATTGTGATAGTATGATTGTGATTGTAAGATTGTGATTGTATGACTGTGATTGTATGATTGTGATTGTATGATTGTGATTGTATGATTGTGATTGTATAATTATGATTGTATGATTGTGATTGTATGATTATGATTGTACGGTTGTGTTTGCATGATTGTGATGGTATGATTGCGATTGTATGATTGCGATAGTATGATTGTGATTGTATGATTGTGATTGTATGATTGTGATTGTATGATTGTAATTGTATGATTGTGATTGTATGATTGTCATTGTCTGATTATGATTGTATGATTGTGATTGCATGATTGTGATTGCATGATTGTGATTGTATGATTGTGATAGTATGATTGTGATTGTATGATTGTGAATGTATGATTGTGATTGTATGATTGTGATTGTATGATTGTGATTGTATGATTGTGATTGTATGATTGTGATTGTATGATTGTGATTGTATGATTGCGATTGTATGATTGTGATTGTATGATTGTATTTGGGAGATTGTAATTGTATGATTGCGATTGTATGATTGTGATTGTATGATTGTGATCGTATGATTGTGATCGTATGATTGCGATCGTATGATTTTGATTGTATGATTGTCATTGTATGATTGTGATTGTATCATTGTGATTGTATGATTGTGATTGTATGATTATGATTGTACGGTTGTGTTTGTTTGATTGTGATGGTATGATTGCGATTGTATGATTGCGTTAGTATGATTGTGATTGTATGATTGTAATTGTATGATTGTGATTGTATGATTGTGATTTTATGATTGTCATTGTCTGATTATGATTGTATGATTGTGATTGCATGATTGTGATTGCATGATTGTGATTGTATGATTGTGATAGTATGATTGTGATTGTATGATTGTGAATGTATGATTGTGATTGTATGATTGTGATTGTATGATTGTGATTGTATGATTGTGATTGTATGATTGCGATTGTATGATTGTGATTGTATGATTGTATTTGGGAGATTGTATTTGGGAGATTGTAATTGTATGATTGCGATTGTATGATTGTGATTGTATGATTGTGATTGTATGATTTTGATTGTATGATTGTGATAGTATGATTGTGATTGCATGATTGTGATTGCATGATTGTGATTGTATGATTGTGATAGTATGATTGTGATTGTATGATTGTGATTGTATGATTGTGATTGTATGATTGTGATTGTATGATTGTGATTGTATGATTGTGATTATATGATTGTGATAGTATGATTGTGATTGTAAGATTGTGATTGTATGACTGTGATTGTATGATTGTGATTGTGCGATTGTGATTGTACGATTGTGGTTGTACGATTGTGATTGTAGGATTGTGATTGTATGATTATGATTGAATGATTGTGATTGCATGATTGTGACTGTGTGATTGTGATTGCATGATTTTGAATGTATGATTGTGATTGTATGATTGTGATTGTATGATTGTGATTGTATGATTGTGATAGTATGATTGTGATTGTAAGATTGTGATTGTATGACTGTGATTGTATGATTGTGATTGTATGATTGTGATTGTATGAATGCGATTGCATGATTGTGATTGCATGATTGTGAATGTATGATTGTGATTGTATGATTGTGATTGTATGATTGTGATTGTATGATTGTGATTGTATGATTATGATTGTATGATTGTGATTGTATGATTGTATTTGGGAGATTGTATTTTGGAGATTGTAATTGTAGGATTGCGACTGTATGATTGTGATTGTATGATTGTGATTGTATGATTGTGATTGTATGATAGTGATTGTATGATTGTGATTGTATGATTGTGATTGTATGATTGTGATTGTATGATTGTGATTGTATGATTGTGATTGTATGATTGTGATTGTATGATTGTGATTGTATGATTGTGATTGTATGATTGTCATTGTCTGATTATGATTGTATGATTGTGATTGCATGATTGTGATTGCATGATTGTGATTGTATGATTGTGATAGTATGATTGTGATTGTATGATTGTGAATGTATGATTGTGATTGTATGACTGTGATTGTATGATTGTGATTGTATGATTGTGATTGTATGATTGTGATTGTATGATTGCGATTGTATGATTGTGATTGTATGATTGTGATTGTATGATTGTGATTGTATGATTGTGATTGTATGATTGTGATTGTATGATTGTGATTGTATGATTGTGATTGTATGATTGTCATTGTCTGATTATGATTGTATGATTGTGATTGCATGATTGTGATTGCATGATTGTGATTGTATGATTGTGATAGTATGATTGTGATTGTATGATTGTGAATGTATGATTGTGATTGTATGACTGTGATTGTATGATTGTGATTGTATGATTGTGATAGTATGATTGTGATTGTATGATTGTGATTGTATGATTGTGATTGTATGATTGTATTTGGGAGATTGTATTTGGGAGATTGTAATTGTATGATTGCGATTGTATGATTGTGATTGTATGATTGTCATTGTCTGATTATGATTGTATGATTGTGATTGCATGATTGTGATTGCATGATTGTGATTGTATGATTGTGATAGTATGATTGTGATTGTATGATTGTGATTGTATGATTGTGATTGTATGATTGTGATTGTATGATTGTGATTGTATGATTGTGATTGTATGATTGTGATTGTATGATTGTGATTGTATGATTGTGATAGTATGATTGTGATTGTAAGATTGTGATTGTATGACTGTGATTGTATGATTGTGATTGTATGATTGTGATTGTATGATTGTGATTGTATAATTATGATTGTATGATTGTGATTGTATGATTATGATTGTACGGTTGTGTTTGCATGATTGTGATGGTATGATTGCGATTGTATGATTGCGATAGTATGATTGTGATTGTATGATTGTGATTGTATGATTGTGATTGTATGATTGTAATTGTATGATTGTGATTGTATGATTGTCATTGTCTGATTATGATTGTATGATTGTGATTGCATGATTGTGATTGCATGATTGTGATTGTATGATTGTGATAGTATGATTGTGATTGTATGATTGTGAATGTATGATTGTGATTGTATGATTGTGATTGTATGATTGTGATTGTATGATTGTGATTGTATGATTGTGATTGTATGATTGTGATTGTATGATTGCGATTGTATGATTGTGATTGTATGATTGTATTTGGGAGATTGTAATTGTATGATTGCGATTGTATGATTGTGATTGTATGATTGTGATTGTATGATTGTGATCGTATGATTGTGATCGTATGATTGCGATCGTATGATTTTGATTGTATGATTGTCATTGTATGATTGTGATTGTATCATTGTGATTGTATGATTGTGATTGTATGATTATGATTGTACGGTTGTGTTTGTTTGATTGTGATGGTATGATTGCGATTGTATGATTGCGTTAGTATGATTGTGATTGTATGATTGTAATTGTATGATTGTGATTGTATGATTGTGATTTTATGATTGTCATTGTCTGATTATGATTGTATGATTGTGATTGCATGATTGTGATTGCATGATTGTGATTGTATGATTGTGATTGTATGATTTTGATTGTATGATTGTGATAGTATGATTGTGATTGCATGATTGTGATTGCATGATTGTGATTGTATGATTGTGATAGTATGATTGTGATTGTATGATTGTGATTGTATGATTGTGATTGTATGATTGTGATTGTATGATTGTGATTGTATGATTGTGAT
This sequence comes from Megachile rotundata, assembly GCF_050947335.1. Classification (NCBI taxonomy): domain Eukaryota; kingdom Metazoa; phylum Arthropoda; class Insecta; order Hymenoptera; family Megachilidae; genus Megachile; species Megachile rotundata. Next base: position 231,130 of record NW_027473447.1, on the reverse strand, counting down.
TATATGATTGTGATAGTATGATTGTGATTGTAAGATTGTATTTGGGAGATTGTATTTGGGAGATTGTAATTGTATGATTGCGATTGTATGATTGTGATTGTATGATTGTGATTGTATGATTTTGATTGTATGATTGTGATAGTATGATTGTGATTGCATGATTGTGATTGCATGATTGTGATTGTATGATTGTGATAGTATGATTGTGATTGTATGATTGTGATTGTATGATTGTGATTGTATGATTGTGATTGTATGATTGTGATTGTATGATTGTGATTATATGATTGTGATAGTATGATTGTGATTGTAAGATTGTGATTGTATGACTGTGATTGTATGATTGTGATTGTGCGATTGTGATTGTACGATTGTGGTTGTACGATTGTGATTGTAGGATTGTGATTGTATGATTATGATTGAATGATTGTGATTGCATGATTGTGACTGTGTGATTGTGATTGCATGATTTTGAATGTATGATTGTGATTGTATGATTGTGATTGTATGATTGTGATTGTATGATTGTGATAGTATGATTGTGATTGTAAGATTGTGATTGTATGACTGTGATTGTATGATTGTGATTGTATGATTGTGATTGTATGATTATGATTGTATGATTGTGATTGTATGATTGTATTTGGGAGATTGTATTTTGGAGATTGTAATTGTAGGATTGCGATTGTATGATTGTGATTGTATGATTGTGATTGTATGATTGCGATTGTATGATTGCGATTGTATGATTATGATTGTATGATTGTGATTGTATGATTGTGATTGTATGGTTGTGACTGTATGATTGTGATGGTATGATTGCGATTGTATGATTGCGATAGTATGATTGTGATTGTATGATTGTGGTTGTATGATTGTGATTGTATGATTGTGACTGTATGATTGTAATTGTATGATTGTGATTGTGTGATTGCGATTGTATGATTGCGATTGTATGATTGTGATTGTATGAGTGTGATTGTATGATTGTGATTGTATGGCTGCGATTGTATGACTGTGATTGTATGATTGTGATTGTATGATTGTGATTGTAAGATTGTGACTGTATGACTGTGATTGTATGATTGTGATTGTATGATTGTGATTGTATGATTGTGATTGTATGATTGTGATAGTATGATTGTGATTGTATGATTGTGATAGTATGATTGTGATTGTATGATTGTGATTGTATGATTGTGATTGTATGATTGTGATTGTATGATTGTATTTGGGAGATTGTAGTTGTATGATTGCGATTGTATGAATGTGATTGTATGATTGTGATGGTATGATTGTGATTGTATGATTGCGATCGTATGATTGTGATTGTATGATTATGATTGTATGATTGTGATTGTATGATTGCGATTGTATCATTGTGATTGTATGATTATGATTGTATTTTTGTGATTGTATGATTGTGATTGTATGATTGTGATTGTATGGTTGTGATTGTACGATTGTGATTGTATGATTGTGATTGTATGATTGCGATTGTATGAATGCGATTGTATGATTGTGATTGTATGATTGCGATTGTATGATTGTGATTGTATGATTGTGATTGTGTGATTGTGATTGTATGATTGTGGTTGTATGATTGTGATTGTATGATTGTGACTGTATGATTGTAATTGTATGATTGTGATTGTATGATTGTGATAGTATGATTGCGATCGTATGATTGTGATCGTATGATTGCGATCGTATGATTTTGATTGTATGATTGTCATTGTATGATTGTGATTGTATCATTGTGATTGTATGATTGTGATTGTATGATTATGATTGTACGGTTGTGTTTGTTTGATTGTGATGGTATGATTGCGATTGTATGATTGCGATAGTATGATTGTGATAGTATGATTGTGATTGTATGATTGTGATAGTATGATTGTGATTGTATGATTGTGATTGTATGATTGTGATTGTATGATTGTGATTGTATGATTGTATTTGGGAGATTGTAGTTGTATGATTGCGATTGTATGAATGTGATTGTATGATTGTGATGGTATGATTGTGATTGTATGATTGCGATCGTATGATTGTGATTGTATGATTATGATTGTATGATTGTGATTGTATGATTGCGATTGTATCATTGTGATTGTATGATTATGATTGTATTTTTGTGATTGTATGATTGTGATTGTATGATTGTGATTGTATGATTGTGATTGTACGATTGTGATTGTATGATTGTGATTGTATGATTGCGATTGTATGAATGCGATTGTATGATTGTGATTGTATGATTGCGATTGTATGATTGTGATTGTATGATTGTGATTGTGTGATTGCGATTGTATGATTGCGATTGTATGATTGCGATTGTATGATTGCGATTGTATGATTGCGATTGTATGATTCTGATTGTATGATTGTGATTGTATGATTGTGATAGTATGATTGTGATCGTATGATTGTGATCGTATGATTGCGATCGTATGATTTTGATTGTATGATTGTCATTGTATGATTGTGATTGTATCATTGTGATTGTATGATTGTGATTGTATGATTATGATTGTACGGTTGTGTTTGTTTGATTGTGATGGTATGATTGCGATTGTATGATTGCGATAGTATGATTGTGATTGTATGATTGTGATTGTATGATTGTGATTGTATGATTGTGATTGTATGATTGTCATTGTCTGATTATGATTGTATGATTGTGATTGCATGATTGTGATTGCATGATTGTGATTGTATGATTGTGATAGTATGATTGTGATTGTATGATTGTGAATGTATGATAGTGATTGTATGATTGTGATTGTATGATTGTGATTGTATGATTGTGATTGTATGATTGCGATTGTATGATTGTGATTGTATGATTGTATTTGGGAGATTGTATTTGGGAGATTGTAATTGTATGATTGCGATTGTATGATTGTGATTGTATGATTGTGATTGTATGATTTTGATTGTATGATTGTGATTGTATGATTGTGATTGTATGATTGTGATTGTATGATTGTGATTGTATGATTGTGATTGTATGATTGTGATAGTATGATTGTGATTGTAAGATTGTGATTGTATGACTGTGATTGTATGATTGTGATTGTGCGATTGTGATTGTACGATTGTGGTTGTACGATTGTGATTGTAGGATTGTGATTGTATGATTATGATTGAATGATTGTGATTGCATGATTGTGACTGTGTGATTGTGATTGCATGATTTTGAATGTATGATTGTGATTGTATGATTGTGATTGTATGATTGTGATTGTATGATTGTGATTGTAAGATTGTGATTGTATGACTGTGATTGTATGATTGTGATTGTATGATTGTGATTGTATGATTATGATTGTATGATTGTGATTGTATGATTGTATTTGGGAGATTGTATTTTGGAGATTGTAATTGTAGGATTGCGATTGTATGATTGTGACTGTATGATTGTGATGGTATGATTGCGATTGTGTGATTGCGATTGTATGATTGCGATTGTATGATTGTGATTGTATGAGTGTGATTGTATGATTGTGATTGTATGGCTGTGATTGTATGACTGTGATTGTATGATTGTGATTGTATGATTGTGATTGTAAGATTGTGACTGTATGACTGTGATTGTATGATTGTGATTGTATGATTGTGATTGTATGATTGTGATTGTATGATTGTGATAGTATGATTGTGATTGTATGATTCTGATTGTATGATTGTGATAGTATGATTGTGATTGTATGATTGTGATTGTATGATTGTGATTGTATGATTGTGATTGTATGATTGTATTTGGGAGATTGTAGTTGTATGATTGCGATTGTATGAATGTGATTGTATGATTGTGATGTATGATTGTAATTGTATGATTATGATTGTATGATTGTGATTGTATGATTGTGATGGTATGATTGTGATTGTATGATTGCGATCGTATGATTGTGATTGTATGATTATGATTGTATGATTGTGATTGTATGATTGCGATTGTATCATTGTGATTGTATGATTATGATTGTATTTTTGTGATTGTATGATTGTGATTGTATGATTGTGATTGTATGATTGTGATTGTATGATTGTGATTGTATGATTGTGATTGTATGATTGTGATTGTATGATTGCGATTGTATGAATGCGATTGTATGATTGTGATTGTATGATTGCGATTGTATGATTGTGATTGTATGATTGTGATTGTGTGATTGCGATTGTATGATTGCGATTGTATGATTGCGATTGTATGATTGCGATTGTATGATTCTGATTGTATGATTGTGATTGTATGATTGTGATAGTATGATTGTGATTGTATGACTGTGATTGTATGTCTGTGATTGTATGATTGTGATTGTATGATTGTGATTGTAAGATTGTGATTGTATGACTGTGATTGTATGAATGTGATTGTATGATTGTGATTGTATGATTGTGATTGTATGATTGTGATAGTATGATTGTGATTTTATGATTGTGATTGTATGATTGTGATTGTATGATTGTGATTGTATGATTGTGATTGTATGATTGTATTTGGGAGATTGTAGTTGTATGATTTCGATTGTATGATTGTGATTGTATGATTGTGATGTATGATTGTAACTGTATGATTATGATTGTATGATTCTGATTGTATGATTGTGATGGTATGATTGTGATTGTATGATTGCGATCGTATGATTGTGATTGTATGATTATGATTGTATGATTGTGATTGTATGATTGTGATTGTATGATTGTATTTGGGAGATTGTAGTTGTATGATTGCGATTGTATGAATGTGATTGTATGATTGTGATGTATGATTGTAATTGTATGATTATGATTGTATGATTGTGATTGTATGATTGTGATGGTATGATTGTGATTGTATGATTGCGATCGTATGATTGTGATTGTATGATTATGATTGTATGATTGTGATTGTATGATTGCGATTGTATCATTGTGATTGTATGGTTATGATTGTATTTTTGTGATAGTATCATTGTAATTGTATGATTATGATTGTATGATTGTGATTGTATGATTGTGATTGTATGACTGTGATTGTATGACTGTGATTGTATGATTGTGATTGTATGATGGTGATTGTAAGATTGTGATTGTATGACTGTGATTGTATGATTGTGATTGTATGATTGTGATTGTATGATTGTGATTGTATGATGGTGATAGTATGATTGTGATTGTATGATTGTGATTGTATGATTGTGATTGTATGATTGTATTTGGGAGATTGTAGTTGTATGATTGCGATTGTATGATTGTGATTGTATGATTGTGATTGTATGATTGTGATTGTATGATTGTGATTGTATGATTGTGATTGTATGATTGTATTTGGGAGATTGTAGTTGTATGATTTCGATTGTATGATTGTGATTGTATGATTGTGATTTTATGATTGTGACCGTATGATTGTGATCGTATGATTGCGATCGTATGATTTTGGTTGTATGATTGTCATTGTATGATTGTGATTGTATCATTGTGATTGTATGATTGTGATTGTATGATTATGATTGTACGGTTGTGTTTGTTTGATTGTGATGGTATGATTGCGATTGTATGATTGCGATAGTATGATTGTGATTGTATGATTGTGATTGTATGATTGTGATTGTATGATTGTGATTGTATGATTGTCATTGTCTGATTATGATTGTATGATTGTGATTGCATGATTGTGATTGCATGATTGTGATTGTATGATTGTGATAGTATGATTGTGATTGTATGATTGTGAATGTGTGATTGTGATTGTATGATTGTGATTGTATGATTGTGATTGTATGATTGTGATTGTATGATTGTGATTGTATGATTGCGATTGTATGATTGTGATTGTATGATTGTATTTGGGGGATTGTATTTGGGAGATTGTAATTGTATGATTGCGATTGTATGATTGTGATTGTATGATTGTGATTGTATGATTTTGATTGTATGATTGTGATAGTATGATTGTGATTGCATGATTGTGATTGCATGATCGTGATTGTATGAATGTGATTGTATGATTGTGATGTATGATTGTAATTGTATGATTATGATTGTATGATTGTGATTGTATGATTGTGATGGTATGATTGTGATTGTATGATTGCGATCGTATGATTGTGATTGTATGATTATGATTGTATGATTGTGATTGTATGATTGCGATTGTATCATTGTGATTGTATGGTTATGATTGTATTTTTATGATTGTATGATTGTGATTGTATGATTGTGATTGTATGATTGTGATTGTATGATTGTGATTGTATGATTGTGATTGTATGATTGTGATTGTATGATTGCGATTGTATGAATGCGATTGTATGATTGTGATTGCATGATTGTGAATGTATGATTGTGATTGTATGATTGTGATTGTATGATTGTGATTGTATGATTATGATTGTATGATTGTGATTGTATGATTGCGATTGTATGATTGTGATTGTATGATTGTATTTGGGAGATTGTATTTGGGAGATTGTAATTGTATGATTGCGATTGTATGATTGTGATTGTATGATTGTGATTGTATGATTGTGATTGCATGATTGTGATTGCATGATTGTGATTGTATGATTGTGATAGTATGATTGTGATTGTATGATTGTGAATGTATGATTGTGATTGTATGATTGTGATTGTATGATTGTGATTGTATGATTGTGATTGTATGATTGTGATTGTATGATTGTGATTGTATGATTGCGATTGTATGATTGTGATTGTATGATTGTATTTGGGAGATTGTAATTGTATGATTGCGATTGTATGATTGTGATTGTATGATTGTGATCGTATGATTGTGATCGTATGATTGCGATCGTATGATTTTGATTGTATGATTGTCATTGTATGATTGTGATTGTATCATTGTGATTGTATGATTGTGATTGTATGATTATGATTGTACGGTTGTGTTTGTTTGATTGTGATGGTATGATTGCGATTGTATGATTGCGTTAGTATGATTGTGATTGTATGATTGTGATTGTATGATTGTGATTTTATGATTGTCATTGTCTGATTATGATTGTATGATTGTGATTGCATGATTGTGATTGCATGATTGTGATTGTATGATTGTGATTGTATGATTGTGATTGTATGATTGCGATTGTATGATTGTGATTGTATGATTGTATTTGGGAGATTGTATTTGGGAGATTGTAATTGTATGATTGCGATTGTATGATTGTGATTGTATGATTGTGATTGTATGATTTTGATTGTGTGATTGTGATAGTATGATTGTGATTGCATGATTGTGATTGCATGATTGTGATTGTATGATTGTGATAGTATGATTGTGATTGTATGATTGTGATTGTATGATTGTGATTGTATGATTGTGATTGTATGATTGTGATTGTATGATTGTGATTGTATGATTGTGATAGTATGATTGTGATTGTAAGATTGTGATTGTATGACTGTGATTGTATGATTGTGATTGTGCGATTGTGATTGTACGATTGTGGTTGTACGATTGTGATTGTAGGATTGTGATTGTATGATTATGATTGAATGATTGTGATTGCATGATTGTGACTGTGTGATTGTGATTGCATGATTTTGAATGTATGATTGTGATTGTATGATTGTGATTGTATGATTGTGATTGTATGATTGTGATAGTATGATTGTGATTGTAAGATTGTGATTGTATGACTGTGATTGTATGATTGTGATTGTATGATTGTGATTGTATGATTATGATTGTATGATTGTGATTGTATGATTGTATTTGGGAGATTGTATTTTGGAGATTGTAATTGTAGGATTGCGATTGTATGATTGTGATTGTATGATTGTGATTGTATGATTGCGATTGTATGATTGCGATTGTATGATTATGATTGTATGATTGTGATTGTATGATTGTGATTGTATGGTTGTGACTGTATGATTGTGATGGTATGATTGCGATTGTATGATTGCGATAGTATGATTGTGATTGTATGATTGTGGTTGTATGATTGTGATTGTATGATTGTGACTGTATGATTGTAATTGTATGATTGTGATTGTGTGATTGCGATTGTATGATTGCGATTGTATGATTGTGATTGTATGAGTGTGATTGTATGATTGTGATTGTATGGCTGCGATTGTATGACTGTGATTGTATGATTGTGATTGTATGATTGTGATTGTAAGATTGTGACTGTATGACTGTGATTGTATGATTGTGATTGTATGATTGTGATTGTATGATTGTGATTGTATGATTGTGATAGTATGATTGTGATTGTATGATTGTGATAGTATGATTGTGATTGTATGATTGTGATTGTATGATTGTGATTGTATGACTGTGATTGTATGATTGTATTTGGGAGATTGTAGTTGTATGATTGCGATTGTATGAATGTGATTGTATGATTGTGATGGTATGATTGTGATTGTATGATTGCGATCGTATGATTGTGATTGTATGATTATGATTGTATGATTGTGATTGTATGATTGCGATTGTATCATTGTGATTGTATGATTATGATTGTATTTTTGTGATTGTATGATTGTGATTGTATGATTGTGATTGTATGATTGTGATTGTACGATTGCGATTGTATCATTGTGATTGTATGATTATGATTGTATGATTGTGATTGTATGATTGTGATTGTATGATTGTGATTGTATGATTGTGATTGTATGATTGCGATTGTATGAATGCGATTGTATGATTGTGATTGTATGATTGCGATTGTATGATTGTGATTGTATGATTGTGATTGTGTGATTGCGATTGTATGATTGCGATTGTATGATTGTGATAGTATGATTGTGATTTAATGATTGTGATTGTATGATTGTGATTGTATGATTGTGATTGTATGATTGTGATTGTATGATTGTATTTGGGAGATTGTAGTTGTATGATTTCGATTGTATGATTGTGATTGTATGATTGTGATGTATGATTGTAATTGTATGATTATGATTGTATGATTCTGATTGTATGATTGTGATGGTATGATTGTGATTGTATGATTGCGATCGTATGATTGTGATTGTATGATTATGATTGTATGATTGTGATTGTATGATTGTGATTGTATGATTGTATTTGGGAGATTGTAGTTGTATGATTGCGATTGTATGAATGTGATTGTATGATTGTGATGTATGATTGTAATTGTATGATTATGATTGTATGATTGTGATTGCATGATTGTGATGGTATGATTGTGATTGTATGATTGCGATCGTATGATTGTGATTGTATGATTATGATTGTATGATTGTGATTGTATGATTGCGATTGTATCATTGTGATTGTATGGTTATGATTGTATTTTTGTGATAGTATCATTGTAATTGTATGATTATGATTGTATGATTGTGATTGTATGATTGTGATTGTATGACTGTGATTGTATGACTGTGATTGTATGATTGTGATTGTATGATGGTGATTGTAAGATTGTGATTGTATGACTGTGATTGTATGATTGTGATTGTATGATTGTGATTGTATGATTGTGATTGTATGATTGTGATAGTATGATTGTGATTGTATGATTGTGAATGTATGATTGTGATTGTATGATTGTGATTGTATGATTGTGATTGTATGATTGTGATTGTATGATTGTGATTGTATGATTGCGATTGTATGATTGTGTTTGTATGATTGTATTTGGGGGATTGTATTTGGGAGATTGTAATTGTATGATTGCGATTGTATGATTGTGATTGTATGATTGTGATTGTATGATTTTGATTGTATGATTGTGATAGTATGATTGTGATTGCATGATTGTGATTGCATGATTGTGATTGTATGAATGTGATTGTATGATTGTGATGTATGATTGTAATTGTATGATTATGATTGTATGATTGTGATTGTATGATTGTGATGGTATGATTGTGATTGTATGATTGCGATCGTATGATTGTGATTGTATGATTATGATTGTATGATTGTGATTGTATGATTGCGATTGTATCATTGTGGTTGTATGGTTATGATTGTATTTTTGTGATTGTATGATTGTGATTGTATGATTGTGATTGTATGATTGTGATTGTATGATTGTGATTGTATGATTGTGATTGTATGATTGTGATTGTATGATTGCGATTGTATGAATGCGATTGTATGATTGTGATTGTATGATTGTGATTGTATGATTGCGATTGTATGATTGTGATTGTATGATTGTATTTGGGAGATTGTATTTGGGAGATTGTAATTGTATGATTGCGATTGAATGATTGTGATTGTATGATTGTGATTGTATGATTTTGATTGTATGATTGTGATTGTATGATTGTGATTGTATGATTGTGATTGTATGATTGTGATTGTATGATTGTGATAGTATGATTGTGATTGTAAGATTGTGATTGTATGACTGTGATTGTATGATTGGGATTGTATGATTGTGATTGTATGATTGTGATTGCATGATTGTGATTGTATGATTGTATTTGGGAGATTGTAGTTGTATGATTGCGATTGTATGAATGTCATTGTATGATTGTGATGTATGATTGTAATTGTATGATTATGATTGTATGATTGTGATTGTATGATTGTGATGGTATGATTGCGATTGTATGAATGCGATTGTATGATTGTGATTGCATGATTGTGATTGTATGATTGTGATTGTATGATATTGATTGTATGATTGTGATTGTAGGATTGTGATTGTATGATTGTAATAGTATGATTGTGATTGTATGATTGTGATTGCATGATTGTGATTGTATGATTGTGATTGCATTATTTTGAATGTATGATGGTGATTGTATGATTGTGATTGTATGATTGTGATTGTATGATTGTGATTGTATGATTGTGATTGTATGATTGTGATTGTATGATTGGGATTGTATGATTGTGATTGTATGATTGTGATTGCATGATTGTGATTGTATGATTGTGATAGTATGATTGTGATTGTATGATTGTGATTGTATGATTGTGATTGTATGATTGTATTTGGGAGATTGTAGTTGTATGATTGCGATTGTATGATTGTGATTGTATGATTGTGATTGTATGATTGTGATCGTATGATTGTGATCGTATGATTGCGATCGTATGATTTTGGTTGTATGATTGTCATTGTATGATTGTGATTGTATCATTGTGATTGTATGATTGTGATTGTATGATTATGATTGTACGGTTGTGTTTGTTTGATTGTGATGGTATGATTGCGATTGTATGATTGCGATAGTATGATTGTGATTGTATGATTGTGATTGTATGATTGTGATTGTATGATTGTGATTGTATGATTGTGATTGTATGATTGTGATTGTATGATTGTCATTGTCTGATTATGATTGTATGATTGTGATTGCATGATTGTGATTGCATGATTGTGATTGTATGATTGTGATAGTATGATTGTGATTGTATGATTGTGAATGTATGATTGTGATTGTATGATTGTGATTGTATGATATTGATTGTATGATTGTGATTGTAGGATTGTGATTGTATGATTGCAATAGTATGATTGTGATTGTATGATTGTGATTGCATGATTGTGATTGTATGATTGTGATTGCATTATTTTGAATGTATGATTGTGATTGTATGATTGTGATTGTATGATTGTGATTGTATGATTGTGATTGTATGATTGTGATTGTATGATTGTGATTGTATGATTGCGATTGTATGAATGCGATTGTGTGATTGTGATTGCATGATTGTGATTGTATGATTGTGATTGTATGATATTGATTGTATGATTGTGATTGTAGGATTGTGATTGTATGATTGCAATAGTATGATTGTGATTGTATGATTGTGATTGCATGATTGTGATTGTATGATTGTGATTGCATTATTTTGAATGTATGATTGTGATTGTATGATTGTGATTGTATGATTGTGATTGTATGATTGTGATTGTATGATTGTGATTGTATGATTGTGATTGAATGATTGTGATTGTATGATTGGGATTGTATGATTGTGATTGTATGATTGTGATTGCATGATTGTGATTGTATGATTGTGATAGTATGATTGTGATTGTATGATTGTGATTGTATGATTGTGATTGTATGATTGTGATAGTATGATTGTGATTGTATGATTGTGATTGTATGATTGTGATTGTATGATTGTATTTGGGAGATTGTATTTGGGAGATTGTAATTGTATGATTGCGATTGTATGATTGTGATTGTATGATTGTGATAGTATGATTGTGATTGTATGATTGTGATTGTATGATTGCGATTGTATGATTGTGATTGTATGATTGTGATTGTATGATTGTGATTGTATGATTGTGATTGTATGTTTGTGATTGTATGATTGTGATAGTATGATTGTGATTGTAAGATTGTGATTGTATGACTGTGATTGTATGATTGTGATTGTATGATTGTGATTGTATGATTGTGATTGTATAATTATGATTGTATGATTGTGATTGTATGATTATGATTGTACGGTTGTGTTTGCATGGTTGTGATGGTATGATTGCGATTATATGATTGCGATAGTATGATTGTGATTGTATGATTGTGATTGTATGATTGTGATTGTATGATTGTAATTGTATGATTGTGATTGTATGATTGTCATTGTCTGATTATGATTGTATGATTGTGATGGCATGATTGTGATTGCATGATTGTGATTGTATGATTGTGATTGTATGATTGTGATTGTAGGATTGTGATTGTATGATTGTAATAGTATGATTGTGATTGTATGATTGTGATTGCATGATTGTGATTGTATGATTGTGATTGCATTATTTTGAATGTATGATTGTGATTGTATGATTGTGATTGTATGATTGTGATTGTATGATTGTGATTGTATGATTGTGATTGTATGATTGTGATTGAATGATTGTGATTGTATGATTGGGATTGTATGATTGTGATTGTATCATTGTGATTGTATGATTGTGATTGTATGATTATGATTGTACGGTTGTGTTTGTTTGATTGTGATGGTATGATTGCGATTGTATGATTGCGATAGTATGATTGTGATTGTATGATTGTGATTGTATGATTGTGATTGTATGATTGTGATAGTATGATTGTGATTGTATGATTGTGATTGTATGATTGTGATTGTATGATTGTGATTGTATGATTGTGATTGTATGATTGTGATTGTATGATTGTGATAGTATGATTGTGATTGTAAGATTGTGATTGTATGACTGTGATTGTATGATTGTGATTGTGCGATTGTGATTGTACGATTGTGGTTGTACGATTGTGATTGTAGGATTGTGATTGTATGATTATGATTGAATGATTGTGATTGCATGATTGTGACTGTGTGATTGTGATTGCATGATTTTGAATGTATGATTGTGATTGTATGATTGTGATTGTATGATTGTGATTGTATGATTGTGATAGTATGATTGTGATTGTAAGATTGTGATTGTATGACTGTGATTGTATGATTGTGATTGTATGATTGTGATTGTATGATTATGATTGTATGATTGTGATTGTATGATTGTATTTGGGAGATTGTATTTTGGAGATTGTAATTGTAGGATTGCGATTGTATGATTGTGATTGTATGATTGTGATTGTATGATTGCGATTGTATGATTGCGATTGTATGATTATGATTGTATGATTGTGATTGTATGATTGTGATTGTATGGTTGTGACTGTATGATTGTGATGGTATGATTGCGATTGTATGATTGCGATAGTATGATTGTGATTGTATGATTGTATTTGGGAGATTGTATTTTGGAGATTGTAATTGTAGGATTGCGATTGTATGATTGTGATTGTATGGTTGTGACTGTATGATTGTGATGGTATGATTGTGATTGTATGACTGTGATTGTATGATTGTGATTGTATGATTGCGATTGTAAGATTGTGATTGTATGACTGTGATTGTATGATTGTGATTGTATGATTGTGATTGTATGATTGTGATTGTATGATGGTGATAGTATGATTGTGATTGTATGATTGTGATTGTATGATTGTGATTGTATGATTGTGATTGTATGATTGTGATAGTATGATTGTGATTGTAAGATTGTGATTGTATGACTGTGATTGTATGATTGGGATTGTATGATTGTGATTGTATGATTGTGATTGCATGATTGTGATTGTATGATTGTATTTGGGAGATTGTAGTTGTATGATTGCGATTGTATGAATGTCATTGTATGATTGTGATGTATGATTGTAATTGTATGATTATGATTGTATGATTGTGATTGTATGATTGTGATGGTATGATTGTGATTGTATGATTGCGATCGTATGATTGTGATTGTATGATTATGATTGTATGATTGTGATTGTATGATTGCGATTGTATCATTGTGATTGTATGGTTATGATTGTATTTTTGTGATTGTATGATTGTGATTGTATGATTGTGATTGTATGATTGTGATTGTATGATTGTGATTGTATGATTGTGATTGTATGATTGTGATTGTATGATTGCGATTGTACGAATGCGATTGTATGATTGTGATTGCATGATTGTGATTGTATGATTGTGATTGTATGATATTGATTGTATGATTGTGATTGTAGGATTGTGATTGTATGATTGTAATTGTATGATTGTGATTGTATGATTGTGATTGCATGATTGCGATCGTATGATTGTGATTGTATGATTGTGATTGTATGATTGTGATTGTATGATTGTGATTGTATGATTGCGATTGTACGATTGTGATTGTATGATTGTATTTGGGAGATTGTATTTGGGAGATTGTAATTGTATGATTGCGATTGTATGATTGTGATTGTATGATTGTGATCGTATGATTGTGATCGTATGATTGCGATCGTATGATTTTGATTGTATGATTGTCATTGTATGATTGTGATTGTATCATTGTGATTGTATGATTGTGATTGTATGATTATGATTGTACGGTTGTGTTTGTTTGATTGTGATGGTATGATTGCGATTGTATGATTGCGATAGTATGATTGTGATTGTATGATTGTGATTGTATGATTGTGATTGTATGATTGTGATAGTATGATTGTGATTGTATGATTGTGATTGTATGATTGTGATTGTATGATTGTGATTGTATGATTGTGATTGTATGATTGTGATTGTATGATTGTGATAGTATGATTGTGATTGTAAGATTGTGATTGTATGACTGTGATTGTATGATTGTGATTGTGCGATTGTGATTGTACGATTGTGGTTGTACGATTGTGATTGTAGGATTGTGATTGTATGATTATGATTGAATGATTGTGATTGCATGATTGTGACTGTGTGATTGTGATTGCATGATTTTGAATGTATGATTGTGATTGTATGATTGTGATTGTATGATTGTGATTGTATGATTGTGATAGTATGATTGTGATTGTAAGATTGTGATTGTATGACTGTGATTGTATGATTGTGATTGTATGATTGTGATTGTATGATTATGATTGTATGATTGTGATTGTATGATTGTATTTGGGAGATTGTATTTTGGAGATTGTAATTGTAGGATTGCGATTGTATGATTGTGATTGTATGATTGTGATTGTATGATTGCGATTGTATGATTGCGATTGTATGATTATGATTGTATGATTGTGATTGTATGATTGTGATTGTATGGTTGTGACTGTATGATTGTGATGGTATGATTGCGATTGTATGATTGCGATAGTATGATTGTGATTGTATGATTGTATTTGGGAGATTGTATTTTGGAGATTGTAATTGTAGGATTGCGATTGTATGATTGTGATTGTATGGTTGTGACTGTATGATTGTGATGGTATGATTGTGATTGTATGACTGTGATTGTATGATTGTGATTGTATGATTGTGATTGTAAGATTGTGATTGTATGACTGTGATTGTATGATTGTGATTGTATGATTGTGATTGTATGATTGTGATTGTATGATGGTGATAGTATGATTGTGATTGTATGATTGTGATTGTATGATTGTGATTGTATGATTGTGATTGTATGATTGTGATAGTATGATTGTGATTGTAAGATTGTGATTGTATGACTGTGATTGTATGATTGGGATTGTATGATTGTGATTGTTTGATTGTGATTGCATGATTGTGATTGTATGATTGTATTTGGGAGATTGTAGTTGTATGATTGCGATTGTATGAATGTCATTGTATGATTGTGATGTATGATTGTAATTGTATGATTATGATTGTATGATTGTGATTGTATGATTGTGATGGTATGATTGTGATTGTATGATTGCGATCGTATGATTGTGATTGTATGATTATGATTGTATGATTGTGATTGTATGACTGCGATTGTATGATTGTGATTGTATGGTTATGATTGTATTTTTGTGATTGTATGATTGTGATTGTATGATTGTGATTGTATGATTGTGATTGTATGATTGTGATTGTATGATTGTGATTGTATGATTGCGATTGTATGAATGCGATTGTATGATTGTGATTGCATGATTGTGATTGTATGATTGTGATTGTATGATATTGATTGTATGATTGTGATTGTAGGATTGTGATTGTATGATTGTAATTGTATGATTGTGATTGTATGATTGTGATTGCATGATTGTGATTGTATGATTGTGATTGCATTATTTTGAATGTATGATGGTGATTGTATGATTGTGATTGTATGATTGTGATTGTATGATTGTGATTGTATGATTGTGATTGTATGATTGTGATTGTATGATTGGGATTGTATGATTGTGATTGCATGATTGTGATTGTATGATTGTGATAGTATGATTGTGATTGTATGATTGTGATTGTATGATTGTGATTGTATGATTGTATTTGGGAGATTGTAGTTGTATGATTGCGATTGTATGATTGTGATTGTATGATTGTGATTGTATGATTGTGATCGTATGATTGTGATCGTATGATTGCGATCGTATGATTTTGGTTGTATGATTGTCATTGTATGATTGTGATTGTATCATTGTGATTGTATGATTGTGATTGTATGATTGTGATTGTATGATTGTGATTGTATGATTGTGATTGTATGATTGTGATTGTATGATTGTGATTGTATGATTGCGATTGTATGATTGTGATAGTATGATTGTGATTGTAAGATTGTGATTGTATGACTGTGATTGTATGATTGGGATTGTATGATTGTGATTGTATGATTGTGATTGCATGATTGTGATTGTATGCTTGTATTTGGGAGATTGTAGTTGTATGATTGCGATTGTATGAATGTCATTGTATGATTGTGATGTATGATTGTAATTGTATGATTATGATTGTATGATTGTGATTGTATGATTGTGATGGTATGATTGTGATTGTATGATTGCGATCGTATGATTGTGATTGTATGATTATGATTGTATGATTGTGATTGTATGATTGCGATTGTATCATTGTGATTGTATGGTTATGATTGTATTTTTGTGATTGTATGATTGTGATTGTATGATTGTGATTGTATGATTGTGATTGTATGATTGTGATTGTATGATTGTGATTGTATGATTGCGATTGTATGAATGCGATTGCATGATTGTGATTGTATGATTGTGATAGTATGATTGTGATTGTATGATTGTGATTGTATGATTGTGATTGTATGATTGTATTTGGGAGATTGTAGTTGTATGATTGCGATTGTATGATTGTGATTGTATGATTGTGATTGTATGATTGTGATCGTATGATTGTGATCGTATGATTGCGATCGTATGATTTTGGTTGTATGATTGTCATTGTATGATTGTGATTGTATCATTGTGATTGTATGATTGTGATTGTATGATTATGATTGTACGGTTGTGTTTGTTTGATTGTGATGGTATGATTCCGATTGTATGATTGCGATAGTATGATTGTGATTGTATGATTGTGATTGTATGATTGTGATTGTATGATTGTGATTGTATGATTGTGATTGTATGATTGTGATTGTATGATTGTCATTGTCTGATTATGATTGTATGATTGTGATTGCATGATTGTGATTGCATGATTGTGATTGTATGATTGTGATAGTATGATTGTGATTGTATGATTGTGAATGTATGATTGTGATTGTATGATTGTGATTGTATGATTGTGATTGTATGATTGTGATTGTATGATTGTGATTGTATGATTGCGATTGTATGATTGTGATTGCATGATTGTATTTGGGGGATTGTATTTGGGAGATTGTAATTGTATGATTGCGATTGTATGATTGTGATTGTATGATTGTGATTGTATGATTTTGATTGTATGATTGTGATAGTATGATTGTGATTGCATGATTGTGATTGCATGATTGTGATTGTATGAATGTGATTGTATGATTGTGATGTATGATTGTAATTGTATGATTATGATTGTATGATTGTGATTGTATGATTGTGATGGTATGATTGTGATTGTATGATTGCGATCGTATGATTGTGATTGTATGATTATGATTGTATGATTGTGATTGTATGATTGCGATTGTATCATTGTGCTTGTATTTTTGTGATTGTATGATTGTGATTGTATGATTGTGATTGTATGATTGTGATTGTATGATTGTGATTGTATGATTGTGATTGTATGATTGCGATTGTATGAATGCGATTGTGTGATTGTGATTGCATGATTGTGATTGTATGATTGTGATTGTATGATATTGATTGTATGATTGTGATTGTAGGATTGTGATTGTATGATTGTAATAGTATGATTGTGATTGTATGATTGTGATTGCATGATTGTGATTGTATGATTGTGATTGCATTATTTTGAATGTATGATTGTGATTGTATGATTGTGATTGTATGATTGTGATTGTATGATTGTGATTGTATGATTGGGATTGTATGATTGTGATTGTATGATTGTGATTGCATGATTGTGATTGCATGATTGTGATTGTATGATTGTGATAGTATGATTGTGATTGTATGATTGTGATTGTATGATTGTGATTGTATGATTGTGATAGTATGATTGTGATTGTATGATTGTGATTGTATGATTGTGATTGTATGATTGTATTTGGGAGATTGTATTTGGGAGATTGTAATTGTATGATTGCGATTGTATGATTGCGATTGTATGATTGTGATAGTATGATTGTGATTGTATGATTGTGATTGTATGATTGTGATTGTATGATTGTGATTGTATGATTGTGATTGTATCATTGTGATTGTATGATTGTGATTGTATGATTATGATTGTACGGTTGTGATTGTATGATTGTGATTGTATGATTGTGATAGTATGATTGTGATTGTAAGATTGTGATTGTATGACTGTGATTGTATGATTGTGATTGTGCGATTGTGATTGTACGATTGTGGTTGTACGATTGTGATTGTAGGATTGTGATTGTATGATTGTGATTGTATGATTGTGATTGTATGATTGTGATTGTATGATTGTGATTGTATGATTGTGATAGTATGATTGTGATTGTATGATTGTGATTGTATGATTGTGATTGTATGATTGTGATTGTATGATTGTGATTGTATGATTGTGATTGTATGATTGTATTTGGGAGATTGTATTTGGGAGATTGTAATTGTATGATTGCGATTATATGATTGTGATTGTATGATTGTGATCGTATGATTGTGATCGTATGATTGCGATCGTATGATTTTGATTGTATGATTGTCATTGTATGATTGTGATTGCATGATTGTGACTGTGTGATTGTGATTGCATGATTTTGAATGTATGATTGTGATTGTATGATTGTGATTGTATGATTGTGATTGTATGATTGTGATAGTATGATTGTGATTGTAAGATTGTGATTGTATGACTGTGATTGTATGATTGTGATTGTATGATTGTGATTGTATGATTATGATTGTATGATTGTGATTGTACGATTGCGATTGTATCATTGTGATTGTATGGTTATGATTGTATTTTTGTGATTGTATGATTGTGATTGTATGATTGTGATTGTATGATTGTGATTGTATGATTGTGATTGTATGATTGTGATTGTATGATTGTGATTGTATGATTGCGATTGTATGAATGCGATTGTATGATTGTGATTGCATGATTGTGATTGTATGATTGTGATTGTATGATATTGATTGTATGATTGTGATTGTAGGATTGTGATTGTATGATTGTAATAGTATGATTGTGATTGTATGATTGTGATTGCATGATTGTGATTGTATGATTGTGATTGCATTATTTTGAATGTATGATTGTGATTGTATGATTGTGATTGTATGATTGTGATTGTATGATTGTGATAGTATGATTGTGATTGTAAGATTGTGATTGTATGACTGTGATTGTATGATTGTGATTGTATGATTGTGATTGTATGATTATGATTGTATGATTGTGATTGTATGATTGTATTTGGGAGATTGTATTTTGGAGATTGTAATTGTAGGATTGCGATTGTATGATTGTGATTGTATGATTGTGATTGTATGATTGTGATTGTATGATTGCGATTGTATATTTGCGATTGTATGATTATGATTGTATGATTGTGATTGTATAATTGTGATTGTATGGTTGTGACTGTATGATTGTGATGGTATGATTGCGATTGTATGATTGCGATAGTATGATTGTGATTGTATGATGGTGATTGTATGATTATGATTGTATGATTGTGACTGTATGATTGTAATTGTATGATTGTGATTGTGTGATTGCGATTGTATGATTGCGATTGTATGATTGTGATTGTATGAGTGTGATTGTATGATTGTGATTGTATGGCTGTGATTGTATGACTGTGATTGTATGATTGTGATTGTATGATTGTGATTGTAAGATTGTGACTGTATGACTGTGATTGTATGATTGTGATTGTATGATTGTGATTGTATGATTGTGATTGTATGATTGTGATAGTATGATTGTGATTGTATGATTGTGATTGTATGATTGTGATAGTATGATTGTGATTGTATGATTGTGATTGTATGATTGTGATTGTATGATTGTGATTGTCTGATTGTATTTGGGAGATTGTAGTTGTATGATTGCGATTGTATGAATGTGATTGTATGATTGTGATGTATGATTGTAATTGTATGATTATGATTGTATGATTGTGATTGTATGATTGTGATGGTATGATTGTGATTGTATGATTGCGATCGTATGATTGTGATTGTATGATTATGATTGTATGATTGTGATTGTATGATTGCGATTGTATCATTGTGATTGTATGATTATGATTGTATTTTTGTGATTGTATGATTGTGATTGTATGATTGTGATTGTATGATTGTGATTGTATGATTGTGATTGTATGATTGCGATTGTATGAATGCGATAGTATGATTGTGATTGTATGATTGTGATTGTATGATTGTATTTGGGAGATTGTATTTTGGAGATTGTAATTGTAGGATTGCGATTGTATGATTGTGATTGTATGATTGTGATTGTATGATTGTGATTGTATGATTGTGATTGTATGATTGTGATTGTATGAGTGTGATTGTATGATTGTGATTGTATGACTGTGATTGTATGACTGTGATTGTATGATTGTGATTGTATGATTGTGATTGTAAGATTGTGATTGTATGACTGTGATTGTATGATTGTGATTGTATGATTGTGATTGTATGATTGTGATTGTATGATGGTGATAGTATGATTGTGATTGTATGATTGTGATTGTATGATTGTGATTGTATGATTGTGATTGTATGATTGTGATTGTATGATTGTATTTGGGAGATTGTAGTTGTATGATTGCGATTGTATGAATGTGATTGTATGATTGTGATGTATGATTGTAATTGTATGATTATGATTGTATGATTGTGATTGTATGATTGCGATGGTATGATTGTGATTGTATGATTGCGATCGTATGATTGTGATTGTATGATTATGATTGTATGATTGTGATTGTATGATTGCGATTGTATCATTGTGATTGTATGATTATGATTGTATTTTTGTGATTGTATGATTGTGATTGTATGATTGTGATTGTATGATTGTGATTGTATGATTGTGATTGTATGATTGCGATTGTATGAATGCGATTGTATGATTGTGATTGTATGATTGCGATTGTATGATTGTGATTGTATGATTGTGATTGTGTGATTGCGATTGTATGATTGCGATTGTATGATTGCGATTGTATGATTGCGATTGTATGATTGTGATTGTATGATTGTGATTGTATGATTGTGATAGTATGATTGTGATTGTATGACTGTGATTGTATGTCTGTGATTGTATGATTGTGATTGTATGATTGTGATTGTAAGATTGTGATTGTATGACTGTGATTGTATGAATGTGATTGTATGATTGTGATTGTATGATTGTGATTGTATGATTGTGATAGCATGATTGTGATTGTATGATTGTGATTGTATGATTGTGATTGTATGATTGTGATTGTATGATTGTGATTGTATGATTGTATTTGGGAGATTGTAGTTGTATGATTTCGATTGTATGATTGTGATTGTATGATTGTGATGTATGATTGTAATTGTATGATTATGATTGTATGATTCTGATTGTATGATTGTGATTGTATGATTGCGATCGTATGATTGTGATTGTATGATTATGATTGTATGATTGTGATTGTATGATTGCGATTGTATGATTGCGATTGTATGATTATGATTGTATTTTTGTGATTGTATGATTGTGATTGTATGATTGTGATTGTATGATTGTGATTGTATGATTGTGGTTGTATGATTGCTATTGTATGATTGCGATTGTATGATTGTGATTGTATGATTGTGATTGTATGATTGTGATTGTATGATTGTGATGGTATGATTGTGACTGTATGATTGCGATCGTATGGTTGTGAGGGTCTGATTATGATTGTATGATTGTGATTGTATGATTGCGATTGTATGATTGTGATTGTATGATTGTGATTGTATGATTGTGATAGCATGATTGTGATTGTATGATTGTGATTGTATGATTGTGATTGTATGATTGTGATAGTATGATTGTGATTGTAAGATTGTGATTGTATGACTGTGATTGTATGATTGTGATTGTGCGATTGTGATTGTACGATTGTGATTGTACGATTGTGATTGTAGGATTGTGATTGTATGATTATGATTGAATGATTGTGATTGCATGATTGTGACTGTGTGATTGTGATTGCATGATTTTGAATGTGTGATTGTGATTGTATGATTGTGATTGTATGATTGTGATTGTATGATTGTGATAGTATGATTGTGATTGTAAGATTGTGATTGTATGACTGTGATTGAATGATTATGATTGTATGATTGTGATTGTATGATTGTATTTGGGAGATTGTATTTTGGAGATTGTAATTGTAGGATTGCGATTGTATGATTGTGATTGTATGATTGCGATTGTATGATTGTGATTGTATGATTGTGATTGTGTGATTGCGATTGTATGATTGTGATTGTATGATTGTGATTGTATGATTGTGATAGCATGATTGTGATTGTATGATTGTGATTGTATGATTGTGATTGTATGATTGTGATAGTATGATTGTGATTGTAAGATTGTGATTGTATGACTGTGATTGTATGATTGTGATTGTGCGATTGTGATTGTACGATTGTGATTGTACGATTGTGATTGTAGGATTGTGATTGTATGATTATGATTGAATGATTGTGATTGCATGATTGTGACTGTGTGATTGTGATTGCATGATTTTGAATGTGTGATTGTGATTGTATGATTGTGATTGTATGATTGTGATTGTATGATTGTGATAGTATGATTGTGATTGTAAGATTGTGATTGTATGACTGTGATTGAATGATTATGATTGTATGATTGTGATTGTATGATTGTATTTGGGAGATTGTATTTTGGAGATTGTAATTGTAGGATTGCGATTGTATGATTGTGATTGTATGATTGTGATTGTATGATTGTGATTGTATGATTGTGATTGTATGACTGTGATTGTATGATTGTGATTGTATGATTGTGATTGTATGATTGTGATTGTATGATTGTGATTGTATGATGGTGATAGTATGATTGTGATTGTATGATTGTGATTGTATGATTGTGATTGTATGATTGTATTTGGGAGATTGTAGTTGTATGATTGCGATTGTATGAATGTGATTGTATGATTGTGATGTATGATTGTAATTGTATGATTATGATTGCATGATTGTGATTGTATGATTGTGATGGTATGATTGTGATTGTATGATTGTGATTGTATGATTGTGATTGTATGATTGCGATTGTATGAATGCGATTGTATGATTGTGATTGTATGATTGCGATTGTATGATTGTGATTGTATGATTGTGATTGTGTGATTGCGATTGTATGATTGCGATTGTATGATTGCGATTGTATGATTGCGATTGTATGATTCTGATTGTATGATTGTGATTGTATGATTGTGATAGTATGATTGTGATTGTATGACTGTGATTGTATGTCTGTGATTGTATGATTGTGATTGTATGATTGTGATTGTAAGATTGTGATTGTATGACTGTGATTGTATGAATGTGATTGTATGATTGTGATTGTATGATTGTGATTGTATGATTGTGATAGCATGATTGTGATTGTATGATTGTGATTGTATGATTGTGATTGTATGATTGTGATTGTATGATTGTGATTGTATGATTGTGATTGTATGATTGTATTTGGGAGATTGTAGTTGTATGATTTCGATTGTATGATTGTGATTGTATGATTGTGATGTATGATTGTAATTGTATGATTATGATTGTATGATTCTGATTGTATGATTGTGATTGTATGATTGCGATCGTATGATTGTGATTGTATGATTATGATTGTATGATTGTGATTGTATGATTGCGATTGTATGATTGCGATTGTATGATTATGATTGTATTTTTGTGATTGTATGATTGTGATTGTATGATTGTGATTGTATGATTGTGATTGTATGATTGTGATTGTATGATTGTGATTGTATGATTGTGGTTGTATGATTGCTATTGTATGATTGCGATTGTATGATTGTGATTGTATGATTGTGATTGTATGATTGTGATTGTATGATTGTATTTGGGAGATTGTAGTTGTATGATTTCGATTGTATGATTGTGATTGTATGATTGTGATGTATGATTGTAATTGTATGATTATGATTGTATGATTGTGATTGTATGATTGTGATGGTATGATTGTGACTGTATGATTGCGATCGTATGGTTGTGAGGGTATGATTATGATTGTATGATTGTGATTGTATGATTGCGATTGTATGATTGTGATTGTATGATTGTGATTGTATGATTGTGATAGCATGATTGTGATTGTATGATTGTGATTGTATGATTGTGATTGTATGATTGTGATAGTATGATTGTGATTGTAAGATTGTGATTGTATGACTGTGATTGTATGATTGTGATTGTGCGATTGTGATTGTACGATTGTGATTGTACGATTGTGATTGTAGGATTGTGATTGTATGATTATGATTGAATGATTGTGATTGCATGATTGTGACTGTGTGATTGTGATTGCATGATTTTGAATGTGTGATTGTGATTGTATGATTGTGATTGTATGATTGTGATTGTATGATTGTGATAGTATGACTGTGATTGTAAGATTGTGATTGTATGACTGTGATTGAATGATTATGATTGTATGATTGTGATTGTATGATTGTATTTGGGAGATTGTATTTTGGAGATTGTAATTGTAGGATTGCGATTGTATGATTGTGATTGTATGATTGTGATTGTATGATTGTGATTGTATGATTGCGATTGTATGAATGCGATTGTATGACTGTGATTGTATGATTCCGATTGTATGATTGTGATTGTATGATTGTGATTGTGTGATTGCGATTGTATGATTGCGATTGTATGATTGCGATTGTATGATTGCGATTGTATGATTCTGATTGTATGATTGTGATTGTATGATTGCGATCGTATGATTGTGATTGTATGATTATGATTGTATGATTGTGATTGTATGATTGCGATTGTATGATTGCGATTGTATGATTATGATTGTATTTTTGTGATTTTATGATTGTGATTGTATGATTGTGATTGTATGATTGTGATTGTATGATTGTGATTGTATGATTGTGGTTGTATGATTGCTATTGTATGATTGCGATTGTATGATTGTGATTGTATGATTGTGATTGTATGATTGTGATTGTATGATTGTATTTGGGAGATTGTAGTTGTATGATTTCGATTGTATGATTGTGATTGTATGATTGTGATGTATGATTGTAATTGTATGATTATGATTGTATGATTGTGATTGTATGATTGTGATGGTATGATTGTGACTGTATGATTGCGATCGTATGGTTGTGAGGGTATGATTATGATTGTATGATTGTGATTGTATGATTGCGATTGTATGATTGTGATTGTATGATTGTGATTGTATGATTGTGATAGCATGATTGTGATTGTATGATTGTGATTGTATGATTGTGATTGTATGATTGTGATAGTATGATTGTGATTGTAAGATTGTGATTGTATGACTGTGATTGTATGATTGTGATTGTGCGATTGTGATTGTACGATTGTGATTGTACGATTGTGATTGTAGGATTGTGATTGTATGATTATGATTGAATGATTGTGATTGCATGATTGTGACTGTGTGGTTGTGATTGCATGATTTTGAATGTGTGATTGTGATTGTATGATTGTGATTGTATGATTGTGATTGTATGATTGTGATAGTATGACTGTGATTGTAAGATTGTGATTGTATGACTGTGATTGAATGATTATGATTGTATGATTGTGATTGTATGATTGTATTTTGGAGATTGTAATTGTAGGATTGCGATTGTATGATTGTGATTGTATGATTGTGATTGTATGATTGTGATTGTATGATTGCGATTGTATGAATGCGATTGTATGACTGTGATTGTATGATTCCGATTGTATGATTGTGATTGTATGATTGTGATTGTGTGATTGCGATTGTATGATTGCGATTGTATGATTGCGATTGTATGATTGCGATTGTATGATTCTGATTGTATGATTGTGATTGTATGATTGTGATAGTATGATTGTGATTGTATGACTGTGATTGTATGTCTGTGATTGTATGATTGTGATTGTATGATTGTGATTGTAAGATTGTGATAGTATGACTGTGATTGTATGAATGTGATTGTATGATTGTGATTGTATGATTGTGATTGTATGATTGTGATAGTATGATTGTGATTGTATGATTGTGATTGTATGATTGTGATTGTATGATTGTGATTGTATGATTGTGATTGTATGATTGTGATTGTATGATTGTGATTGTATGATTGCGATTGTATGAATGCGATTGTATGATTGTGATTGCATGATTGTGATTGTATGATTGTGATTGTATGATATTGATTGTATGATTGTGATTGTAGGATTGTGATTGTATGATTGTAATTGTATGATTGTGATTGTATGATTGTGATTGCATGATTGCGATCGTATGATTGTGATTGTATGATTGTGATTGTATGATTGTGATTGTATGATTGTGATTGTATGATTGCGATTGTACGATTGTGATTGTATGATTGTATTTGGGAGATTGTATTTGGGAGATTGTAATTGTATGATTGCGATTGTATGACTGTGATTGTATGATTGTGATCGTATGATTGTGATCGTATGATTGCGATCGTATGATTTTGATTGTATGATTGTCATTGTATGATTGTGATTGTATCATTGTGATTGTATGATTGTGATTGTATGATTATGATTGTACGGTTGTGTTTGTTTGATTGTGATGGTATGATTGCGATTGTATGATTGCGATAGTATGATTGTGATTGTATGATTGTGATTGTATGATTGTGATTGTATGATTGTGATAGTATGATTGTGATTGTATGATTGTGATTGTATGATTGTGATTGTATGATTGTGATTGTATGATTGTGATTGTATGATTGTGATTGTATGATTGTGATAGTATGATTGTGATTGTAAGATTGTGATTGTATGACTGTGATTGTATGATTGTGATTGTGCGATTGTGATTGTACGATTGTGGTTGTACGATTGTGATTGTAGGATTGTGATTGTATGATTATGATTGAATGATTGTGATTGCATGATTGTGACTGTGTGATTGTGATTGCATGATTTTGAATGTATGATTGTGATTGTATGATTGTGATTGTATGATTGTGATTGTATGATTGTGATAGTATGATTGTGATTGTAAGATTGTGATTGTATGACTGTGATTGTATGATTGTGATTGTATGATTGTGATTGTATGATTATGATTGTATGATTGTGATTGTATGATTGTATTCGGGAGATTGTATTTTGGAGATTGTAATTGTAGGATTGCGATTGTATGATTGTGATTGTATGATTGTGATTGTATGATTGCGATTGTATGATTGCGATTGTATGATTATGATTGTATGATTGTGATTGTATGATTGTGATTGTATGGTTGTGACTGTATGATTGTGATGGTATGATTGCGATTGTATGATTGCGATAGTATGATTGTGATTGTATGATTGTATTTGGGAGATTGTATTTTGGAGATTGTAATTGTAGGATTGCGATTGTATGATTGTGATTGTATGGTTGTGACTGTATGATTGTGATGGTATGATTGTGATTGTATGACTGTGATTGTATGATTGTGATTGTATGATTGTGATTGTAAGATTGTGATTGTATGACTGTGATTGTATGATTGTGATTGTATGATTGTGATTGTATGATTGTGATTGTATGATGGTGATAGTATGATTGTGATTGTATGATTGTGATTGTATGATTGTGATTGTATGATTGTGATAGTATGATTGTGATTGTAAGATTGTGATTGTATGACTGTGATCGTATGATTGGGATTGTATGATTGTGATTGTATGATTGTGATTGCATGATTGTGATTGTATGATTGTATTTGGGAGATTGTAGTTGTATGATTGCGATTGTATGAATGTCATTGTATGATTGTGATGTATGATTGTAATTGTATGATTATGATTGTATGATTGTGATTGTATGATTGTGATGGTATGATTGTGATTGTATGATTGCGATCGTATGATTGTGATTGTATGATTATGATTGTATGATTGTGATTGTATGATTGCGATTGTATCATTGTGATTGTATGGTTATGATTGTATTTTTGTGATTGTATGATTGTGATTGTATGATTGTGATTGTATGATTGTGATTGTATGAGTGTGATTGTATGATTGTGATTGTATGACTGTGATTGTATGACTGTGATTGTATGATTGTGATTGTATGATTGTGATTGTAAGATTGTGATTGTATGACTGTGATTGTATGATTGTGATTGTATGATTGTGATTGTATGATTGTGATTGTATGATTGTGATTGTATGATGGTGATAGTATGATTGTGATTGTATGATTGTGATTGTATGATTGTGATTGTATGATTGTGATTGTATGATTGTATTTGGGAGATTGTAGTTGTATGATTGCGATTGTATGAATGTGATTGTATGATTGTGATGTATGATTGTAATTGTATGATTATGATTGCATGATTGTGATTGTATGATTGTGATGGTATGATTGTGATTGTATGATTGTGATTGTATGATTGTGATTGTATGATTGCGATTGTATGAATGCGATTGTATGATTGTGATTGTATGATTGCGATTGTATGATTGTGATTGTATGATTGTGATTGTGTGATTGCGATTGTATGATTGCGATTGTATGATTGCGATTGTATGATTGCGATTGTATGATTCTGATTGTATGATTGTGATTGTATGATTGTGATAGTATGATTGTGATTGTATGACTGTGATTGTATGTCTGTGATTGTATGATTGTGATTGTATGATTGTGATTGTAAGATTGTGATTGTATGACTGTGATTGTATGAATGTGATTGTATGATTGTGATTGTATGATTGTGATTGTATGATTGTGATAGCATGATTGTGATTGTATGATTGTGATTGTATGATTGTGATTGTATGATTGTGATTGTATGATTGTGATTGTATGATTGTATTTGGGAGATTGTAGTTGTATGATTTCGATTGTATGATTGTGATTGTATGATTGTGATGTATGATTGTAATTGTATGATTATGATTGTATGATTCTGATTGTATGATTGTGATTGTATGATTGCGATCGTATGATTGTGATTGTATGATTATGATTGTATGATTGTGATTGTATGATTGCGATTGTATGATTGCGATTGTATGATTATGATTGTATTTTTGTGATTGTATGATTGTGATTGTATGATTGTGATTGTATGATTGTGATTGTATGATTGTGATTGTATGATTGTGGTTGTATGATTGCTATTGTATGATTGCGATTGTATGATTGTGATTGTATGATTGTGATTGTATGATTGTGATTGTATGATTGTATTTGGGAGATTGTAGTTGTATGATTTCGATTGTATGATTGTGATTGTATGATTGTGATGTATGATTGTAATTGTATGATTATGATTGTATGATTGTGATTGTATGATTGTGATGGTATGATTGTGACTGTATGATTGCGATCGTATGGTTGTGAGGGTATGATTATGATTGTATGATTGTGATTGTATGATTGCGATTGTATGATTGTGATTGTATGATTGTGATTGTATGATTGTGATAGCATGATTGTGATTGTATGATTGTGATTGTATGATTGTGATTGTATGATTGTGATAGTATGATTGTGATTGTAAGATTGTGATTGTATGACTGTGATTGTATGATTGTGATTGTGCGATTGTGATTGTACGATTGTGATTGTACGATTGTGATTGTAGGATTGTGATTGTATGATTATGATTGAATGATTGTGATTGCATGATTGTGACTGTGTGATTGTGATTGCATGATTTTGAATGTGTGATTGTGATTGTATGATTGTGATTGTATGATTGTGATTGTATGATTGTGATAGTATGACTGTGATTGTAAGATTGTGATTGTATGACTGTGATTGAATGATTATGATTGTATGATTGTGATTGTATGATTGTATTTGGGAGATTGTATTTTGGAGATTGTAATTGTAGGATTGCGATTGTATGATTGTGATTGTATGATTGTGATTGTATGATTGTGATTGTATGATTGTGATTGTATGATTGTGATTGTATGATTGTGATTGTATGAGTGTGATTGAATGATTGTGATTGTATGACTGTGATTGTATGACTGTGATTGTATGATTGTGATTGTATGATTGTGATTGTAAGATTGTGATTGTATGACTGTGATTGTATGATTGTGATTGTATGATTGTGATTGTATGATTGTGATTGTATGATGGTGATAGTATGATTGTGATTGTATGATTGTGATTGTATGATTGTGATTGTATGATTGTGATTGTATGATTGTATTTGGGAGATTGTAGTTGTATGATTGCGATTGTATGAATGTGATTGTATGATTGTGATGTATGATTGTAATTGTATGATTATGATTGTATGATTGTGATTGTATGATTGTGATGGTATGATTGTGATTGTATGATTGCGATCGTATGATTGTGATTGTATGATTATGATTGTATGATTGTGATTGTATGATTGCGATTGTATCATTGTGATTGTATGGTCATGATTGTATTTTTGTGATTGTATGATTGTGATTGTATGATTGTGATTGTATGATTGTGATTGTATGATTGTGATTGTATGATTGTGATTGTATGATTGCGATTGTATGAATGCGATTGTATGATTGTGATTGCATGATTGTGATTGTATGATTGTGATTGTATGATATTGATTGTATGATTGTGATTGTAGGATTGTGATTGTATGATTGTAATAGTATGATTGTGATTGTATGATTGTGATTGCATGATTGTGATTGTATGATTGTGATTGCATTATTTTGAATGTATGATTGTGATTGTATGATTGTGATTGTATGATTGTGATTGTATGATTGTATTTGGGAGATTGTATTTTGGAGATTGTAATTGTAGGATTGCGATTGTATGATTGTGATTGTATGATTGTGATTGTATGATTGTGATTGTATGATTGTGATTGTATGATTGTGATTGTATGATTGTGATTGTATGATTGTGATTGTATGATTGTGATAGTATGATTGTGATTGTAAGATTGTGATTGTATGACTGTGATTGTATGATTGTGATTGTGCGATTGTGATTGTACGATTGTGGTTGTACGATTGTGATTGTAGGATTGTGATTGTATGATTATGATTGAATGTTGTGATTGCATGATTGTGACTGTGTGATTGTGATTGCATGATTTTGAATGTATGATTGTGATTGTATGATTGTGATTGTATGATTGTGATAGTATGATTGTGATTGTAAGATTGTGATTGTATGACTGTGATTGTATGATTGTGATTGTATGATTGTGATTGTATGATTATGATTGTATGATTGTGATTGTATGATTGTATTTGGGAGATTGTATTTGGGAGATTGTATTTTGGAGATTGTAATTGTAGGATTGCGATTGTATGATTGTGATTGTATGATTGTGATTGTATGATTGTGATTGTATGATTGCGATTGTATGATTGCGATTGTATGATTATGATTGTATGATTGTGATTGTATGATTGTGATTGTATGGTTGTGACTGTATGATTGTGATGGTATGATTGCGATTGTATGATTGCGATAGTATGATTGTGATTGTATGATTGTGATTGTATGATTGTGATTGTATGATTGTATTTGGGAGATTGTATTTTGGAGATTGTAATTGTAGGATTGCGATTGTATGATTGTGATTGTATGATTGTGATTGTATGATTGTGATTGTATGATTGTGATTGTATGATTGTGATTGTATGATTGTGATTCTATGAGTGTGATTGTATGATTGTGATTGTATGACTGTGATTGTATGACTGTGATTGTATGATTGTGATTGTATGATTGTGATTGTATGATTGTGATTGTATGATTGTGATTGTATGATTGTGATTGTATGATTGTGATTGTATGATTGTGATTGTATGATTGTGATTGTATGAATGTGATTGTATGATTGTGATTGTATGATTGTGATTGTATGATTGCGATTGTATGATTGCGATTGTATGATTATGATTGTATGATTGTGATTGTATGATTGTGATTGTATGGTTGTGACTGTATGATTGTGATGGTATGATTGCGATTGTATGATTGCGATAGTATGATTGTGATTGTATGATTGTGATTGTATGATTGTGATTGTATGATTGTGACTGTATGATTGTAATTGTATGATTGTGATTGTGTGATTGCGATTGTATGATTGCGATTGTATGATTGTGATTGTATGAATGTGATTGTATGATTGTGATTGTATGGCTGTGATTGTACGACTGTGATTGTATGATTGTGATTGTATGATTGTGATTGTAAGATTGTGACTGTATGACTGTGATTGTATGATTGTGATTGTATGATTGTGATTGTATGATTGTGATTGTATGATTGTGATAGTATGATTGTGATTGTATGATTGTGATTGTATGATTGTGATAGTATGATTGTGATTGTATGATTGTGATTGTATGATTGTGATTGTATGATTGTGATTGCATGATTGTATTTGGGAGATTGTAGTTGTATGATTGCGATTGTATGAATGTGATTGTATGATTGTGATGTATGATTGTAATTGTATGATTATGATTGTATGATTGTGATTGTATGATTGTGATGGTATGATTGTGATTGTATGATTGCGATCGTATGATTGTGATTGTATGATTGTGATTGTATGATTGTGATTGTATGATTGCGATTGTATCATTGTGATTGTATGATTATGATTGTATTTTTGTGATTGTATGATTGTGATTGTATGATTGTGATTGTATGATTGTGATTGTATGATTGTGATTGTATGATTGCGATTGTATGAATGCGATTGTATGACTGTGATTGTATGATTCCGATTGTATGATTGTGATTGTATGATTGTGATTGTGTGATTGCGATTGTATGATTGCGATTGTATGATTGCGATTGTATGATTGCGATTGTATGATTCTGATTGTATGATTGTGATTGTATGATTGTGATAGTATGATTGTGATTGTATGACTGTGATTGTATGTCTGTGATTGTATGATTGTGATTGTATGATTGTGATTGTAAGATTGTGATTGTATGACTGTGATTGTATGAATGTGATTGTATGATTGTGATTGTATGATTGTGATTGTATGATTGTGATAGTATGATTGTGATTGTATGATTGTGATTGTATGATTGTGATTGTATGATTGTGATTGTATGATTGTGATAGTATGATTGTGATTGTATGATTGTGATTGTATGATTGCGATTGTATGAATGCGATTGTATGATTGTGATTGCATGATTGTGATTGTATGATTGTGATTGTATGATATTGATTGTATGATTGTGATTGTAGGATTGTGATTGTATGATTGTAATTGTATGATTGTGATTGTATGATTGTGATTGCATGATTGCGATCGTATGATTGTGATTGTATGATTGTGATTGTATGATTGTGATTGTATGATTGTGATTGTATGATTGCGATTGTACGATTGTGATTGTATGATTGTATTTGGGAGATTGTATTTGGGAGATTGTAATTGTATGATTGCGATTGTATGATTGTGATTGTATGATTGTGATCGTATGATTGTGATCGTATGATTGCGATCGTATGATTTTGATTGTATGATTGTCATTGTATGATTGTGATTGTATCATTGTGATTGTATGATTGTGATTGTATGATTACGATTGTACGGTTGTGTTTGTTTGATTGTGATGGTATGATTGCGATTGTATGATTGCGATTGTATGATTGCGATAGTATGATTGTGATTGTATGATTGTGATTGTATGATTGTGATTGTATGATTGTGATAGTATGATTGTGATTGTATGATTGTGATTGTATGATTGTGATTGTATGATTGTGATTGTATGATTGTGATTGTATGATTGTGATTGTATGATTGTGATAGTATGATTGTGATTGTAAGATTGTGATTGTATGACTGTGATTGTATGATTGTGATTGTGCGATTGTGATTGTACGATTGTGGTTGTACGATTGTGATTGTAGGATTGTGATTGTATGATTATGATTGAATGATTGTGATTGCATGATTGTGACTGTGTGATTGTGATTGCATGATTTTGAATGTATGATTGTGATTGTATGATTGTGATTGTATGATTGTGATTGTATGATTGTGATAGTATGATTGTGATTGTAAGATTGTGATTGTATGACTGTGATTGTATGACTGTGATTGTATGATTGTGATTGTATGATTGTGATTGTATGATTGTGATTGTATGATGGTGATAGTATGATTGTGATTGTATGATTGTGATTGTATGATTGTGATTGTATGATTGTGATTGTATGATTGTGATAGTATGATTGTGATTGTAAGATTGTGATTGTATGACTGTGATTGTATGATTGGGATTGTATGATTGTGATTGTATGATTGTGATTGCATGATTGTGATTGTATGATTGTATTTGGGAGATTGTAGTTGTATGATTGCGATTGTATGAATGTCATTGTATGATTGTGATGTATGATTGTAATTGTATGATTATGATTGTATGATTGTGATTGTATGATTGTGATGGTATGATTGTGATTGTATGATTGCGATCGTATGATTGTGATTGTATGATTATGATTGTATGATTGTGATTGTATGATTGCGATTGTATCATTGTGATTGTATGGTTATGATTGTATTTTTGTGATTGTATGATTGTGATTGTATGATTGTGATTGTATGATTGTGATTGTATGATTGTGATTGTATGATTGTGATTGTATGATTGCGATTGTATGAATGCGATTGTATGATTGTGATTGCATGATTGTGATTGTATGATTGTGATTGTATGATATTGATTGTATGATTGTGATTGTAGGATTGTGATTGTATGATTGTAATTGTATGATTGTGATTGCATGATTGTGATTGTATGATTGTGATAGTATGATTGTGATTGTATGATTGTGATTGTATGATTGTGATTGTATGATTGTATTTGGGAGATTGTAGTTGTATGATTGCGATTGTATGATTGTGATTGTATGATTGTGATTGTATGTTTGGGTTTGTATGATTGTGATCGTATGATTGCGATCGTATGATTTTGGTTGTATGATTGTCATTGTATGATTGTGATTGTATCATTGTGATTGTATCATTGTGATTGTATGATTGTGATTGTATGATTGTGATTGTATGATTGTGATTGTATGATTGTGATTGTATGATTGTGATTGTATGATTGCGATTGTATGATTGTGATAGTATGATTGTGATTGTAAGATTGTGATTGTATGACTGTGATTGTATGATTGGGATTGTATGATTGTGATTGTATGATTGTGATTGCATGATTGTGATTGTATGATTGTATTTGGGAGATTGTAGTTGTATGATTGCGATTGTATGAATGTCATTGTATGATTGTGATGTATGATTGTAATTGTATGATTATGATTGTATGATTGTGATTGTATGATTGTGATGGTATGATTGTGATTGTATGATTGCGATCGTATGATTGTGATTGTATGATTATGATTGTATGATTGTGATTGTATGATTGCGATTGTATCATTGTGATTGTATGGTTATGATTGTATTTTTGTGATTGTATGATTGTGATTGTATGATAGTGATTGTATGATTGTGATTGTATGATTGTGATTGTATGATTGTGATTGTATGATTGCGATTGTATGAATGCGATTGTATGATTGTGATTGCATGATTGTGATTGTATGATTGTGATTGTATGATATTGATTGTATGATTGTGATTGTAGGATTGTGATTGTATGATTGCAATAGTATGATTGTGATTGTATGATTGTGATTGCATGATTGTGATTGTATGATTGTGATTGCATTATTTTGAATGTATGATGGTGATTGTATGATTGTGATTGTATGATTGTGATTGTATGATTGTGATTGTATGATTGGGATTGTATGATTGTGATTGTATGATTGTGATTGCATGATTGTGATTGTATGATTGTGATAGTATGATTGTGATTGTATGATTGTGATTGTATGATTGTGATTGTATGATTGTATTTGGGAGATTGTAGTTGTATGATTGCGATTGTATGATTGTGATTGTATGATTGTGATTGTATGATTGTGATCGTATGATTGTGATCATATGATTGCGATCGTATGATTTTGGTTGTATGATTGTCATTGTATGATTGTGATTGTATCATTGTGATTGTATGATTGTGATTGTATGATTATGATTGTACGGTTGTGTTTGTTTGATTGTGATGGTATGATTCCGATTGTATGATTGCGATAGTATGATTGTGATTGTATGATTGTGATTGTATGATTGTGATTGTATGATTGTGATTGTATGATTGTGATTGTATGATTGTGATTGTATGATTGTCATTGTCTGATTATGATTGTATGATTGTGATTGCATGATTGTGATTGCATGATTGTGATTGTATGATTGTGATAGTATGATTGTGATTGTATGATTGTGAATGTATGATTGTGATTGTATGATTGTGATTGTATGATTGTGATTGTATGATTGTGATTGTATGATTGTGATTGTATGATTGCGATTGTATGATTGTGATTGCATGATTGTATTTGGGGGATTGTATTTGGGAGATTGTAATTGTATGATTGCGATTGTATGATTGTGATTGTATGATTGTGATTGTATGATTTTGATTGTATGATTGTGATAGTATGATTGTGATTGCATGATTGTGATTGCATGATTGTGATTGTATGAATGTGATTGTATGATTGTGATGTATGATTGTAATTGTATGATTATGATTGTATGATTGTGATTGTATGATTGTGATGGTATGATTGTGATTGTATGATTGCGATCGTATGATTGTGATTGTATGATTATGATTGTATGATTGTGATTGTATGATTGCGATTGTATCATTGTGCTTGTATGGTTATGATTGTATTTTTGTGATTGTATGATTGTGATTGTATGATTGTGATTGTATGATTGTGATTGTATGATTGTGATTGTATGATTGCGATTGTATGAATGCGATTGTGTGATTGTGATTGCATGATTGTGATTGTATGATTGTGATTGTATGATATTGATTGTATGATTGTGATTGTAGGATTGTGATTGTATGATTGTAATAGTATGATTGTGATTGTATGATTGTGATTGCATGATTGTGATTGTATGATTGTGATTGCATTATTTTGAATGTATGATTGTGATTGTATGATTGTGATTGTATGATTGTGATTGTATGATTGTGATTGTATGATTGTGATTGAATGATTGTGATTGCATGATTGTGATTGTATGATTGTGATAGTATGATTGTGATTGTATGATTGTGAATGTATGATTGTGATTGTATGATTGTGATTGTATGATTGTGAATGTATGATTGTGATTGTATGATTGTGATTGTATGATTGTGATTGTATGATTGCGATTGTATGATTGTGATTGTATGATTGTATTTGGGAGATTGTATTTGGGAGATTGTAATTGTATGATTGCGATTGTATGATTGTGATTGTATGATTGTGATCGTATGATTGTGATCGTATGATTGCGATCGTATGATTTTGATTGTATGATTGTCATTGTATGATTGTGATTGTATCATTGTGATTGTATGATTGTGATTGTATGATTATGATTGTACGGTTGTGTTTGTTTGATTGTGATGGTATGATTGCGATTGTATGATTGCGATAGTATGATTGTGATTGTATGATTGTGATTGTATGATTGTGATTGTATGATTGTGATTGTATGATTGTGATAGTATGATTGTGATTGTATGATTGTGATTGTATGATTGTGATTGTATGATTGTGATTGTATGATTGTGATTGTATGATTGTGATTGTATGATTGTGATTGTATGATTGTGATAGTATGATTGTGATTGTAAGATTGTGATTGTATGACTGTGATTGTATGATTGTGATTGTGCGATTGTGATTGTACGATTGTGGTTGTACGATTGTGATTGTAGGATTGTGATTGTATGATTATGATTGAATGATTGTGATTGCATGATTGTGACTGTGTGATTGTGATTGCATGATTTTGAATGTATGATTGTGATTGTATGATTGTGATTGTATGATTGTGATTGTATGATTGTGATAGTATGATTGTGATTGTAAGATTGTGATTGTATGACTGTGATTGTATGATTGTGATTGTATGATTGTGATTGTATGATTATGATTGTATGATTGTGATTGTACGATTGCGATTGTATCATTGTGATTGTATGGTTATGATTGTATTTTTGTGATTGTATGATTGTGATTGTATGATTGTGATTGTATGATTGTGATTGTATGATTGTGATTGTATGATTGTGATTGTATGATTGCGATTGTATGAATGCGATTGTATGATTGTGATTGCATGATTGTGATTGTATGATTGTGATTGTATGATATTGATTGTATGATTGTGATTGTAGGATTGTGATTGTATGATTGTAATAGTATGATTGTGATTGTATGATTGTGATTGCATGATTGTGATTGTATGATTGTGATTGCATTATTTTGAATGTATGATTGTGATTGTATGATTGTGATTGTATGATTGTGATTGTATGATTGTGATAGTATGATTGTGATTGTAAGATTGTGATTGTATGACTGTGATTGTATGATTGTGATTGTATGATTGTGATTGTATGATTATGATTGTATGATTGTGATTGTATGATTGTATTTGGGAGATTGTATTTTGGAGATTGTAATTGTAGGATTGCGATTGTATGATTGTGATTGTATGATTGTGATTGTATGATTGTGATTGTATGATTGCGATTGTATATTTGCGATTGTATGATTATGATTGTATGATTGTGATTGTATGATTGTGATTGTATGGTTGTGACTGTATGATTGTGATGGTATGATTGCGATTGTATGATTGCGATAGTATGATTGTGATTGTATGATGGTGATTGTATGATTATGATTGTATGATTGTGACTGTATGATTGTAATTGTATGATTGTGATTGTGTGATTGCGATTGTATGATTGCGATTGTATGATTGTGATTGTATGAGTGTGATTGTATGATTGTGATTGTATGGCTGTGATTGTATGACTGTGATTGTATGATTGTGATTGTATGATTGTGATTGTAAGATTGTGACTGTATGACTGTGATTGTATGATTGTGATTGTATGATTGTGATTGTATGATTGTGATTGTATGATTGTGATAGTATGATTGTGATTGTATGATTGTGATTGTATGATTGTGATAGTATGATTGTGATTGTATGATTGTGATTGTATGATTGTGATTGTATGATTGTGATTGTCTGATTGTATTTGGGAGATTGTAGTTGTATGATTGCGATTGTATGAATGTGATTGTATGATTGTGGTGTATGATTGTAATTGTATGATTATGATTGTATGATTGTGATTGTATGATTGTGATGGTATGATTGTGATTGTATGATTGCGATCGTATGATTGTGATTGTATGATTATGATTGTATGATTGTGATTGTATGATTGCGATTGTATCATTGTGATTGTATGATTATGATTGTATTTTTGTGATTGTATGATTGTGATTGTATGATTGTGATTGTATGATTGTGATTGTATGATTGTGATTGTATGATTGCGATTGTATGAATGCGATAGTATGATTGTGATTGTATGATTGTGATTGTATGATTGTATTTGGGAGATTGTATTTTGGAGATTGTAATTGTAGGATTGCGATTGTATGATTGTGATTGTATGATTGTGATTGTATGATTGTGATTGTATGATTGTGATTGTATGATTGTGATTGTATGAGTGTGATTGTATGATTGTGATTGTATGACTGTGATTGTATGACTGTGATTGTATGATTGTGATTGTATGATTGTGATTGTAAGATTGTGATTGTATGACTGTGATTGTATGATTGTGATTGTATGATTGTGATTGTATGATTGTGATTGTATGATGGTGATAGTATGATATTGATTGTATGATTGTGATTGTAGGATTGTGATTGCATGATTGTAATAGTATGATTGTGATTGTATGATTGTGATTGCATGATTGTATTTGGGAGATTGTATTTTGGAGATTGTAATTGTAGGATTGCGATTGTATGATTGTGATTGTATGATTGTGATTGTATGATTGTGATTGTATGATTGCGATTGTATGATTGCGATTGTATGATTATGATTGTATGATTGTGATTGTATGATTGTGATTGTATGGTTGTGACTGTATGATTGTGATGGTATGATTGCGATTGTATGATTGCGATAGTATGATTGTGATTGTATGATTGTGATTGTATGATTGTGATTGTATGATTGTGACTGTATGATTGTAATTGTATGATTGTGATTGTGTGATTGCGATTGTATGATTGCGATTGTATGATTGTGATTGTATGAGTGTGATTGTATGATTGTGATTGTATGGCTGTGATTGTATGACTGTGATTGTATGATTGTGATTGTATGATTGTGATTGTAAGATTGTGACTGTATGACTGTGATTGTATGATTGTGATTGTATGATTGTGATTGTATGATTGTGATTGTATGATTGTGATAGTATGATTGTGATTGTATGATTGTGATTGTATGATTGTGATAGTATGATTGTGATTGTATGATTGTGATTGTATGATTGTGATTGTATGATTGTGATTGTATGATTGTATTTGGGAGATTGTAGTTGTATGATTGCGATTGTATGAATGTGATTGTATGATTGTGATGTATGATTGTAATTGTATGATTATGATTGTATGATTGTGATTGTATGATTGCGATGGTATGATTGTGATTGTATGATTGCGATTGTATGATTGTGATTGTATGATTGTGACTGTATGATTGTAATTGTATGATTGTGATTGTGTGATTGCGATTGTATGATTGCGATTGTATGATTGTGATTGTATGAGTGTGATTGTATGATTGTGATTGTATGGCTGTGATTGTATGACTGTGATTGTATGATTGTGATTGTATGATTGTGATTGTAAGATTGTGACTGTATGACTGTGATTGTATGATTGTGATTGTATGATTGTGATTGTATGATTGTGATTGTATGATTGTGATAGTATGATTGTGATTGTATGATTGTGATTGTATGATTGTGATAGTATGATTGTGATTGTATGATTGTGATTGTATGATTGTGATTGTATGATTGTGATTGTATGATTGTATTTGGGAGATTGTAGTTGTATGATTGCGATTGTATGAATGTGATTGTATGATTGTGATGTATGATTGTAATTGTATGATTATGATTGTATGATTGTGATTGTATGATTGCGATGGTATGATTGTGATTGTATGATTGCGATCGTATGATTGTGATTGTATGATTATGATTGTATGATTGTGATTGTATGATTGCGATTGTATCATTGTGATTGTATGATTATGATTGTATTTTTGTGATTGTATGATTGTGATTGTATGATTGTGATTGTATGATTGTGATTGTATGATTGTGATTGTATGATTGCGATTGTATGAATGCGATTGTATGATTGTGATTGTATGATTGCGATTGTATGATTGTGATTGTATGATTGTGATTGTGTGATTGCGATTGTATGATTGCGATTGTATGATTGCGATTGTATGATTGCGATTGTATGATTGTGATTGTATGATTGTGATTGTATGATTGTGATAGTATGATTGTGATTGTATGACTGTGATTGTATGTCTGTGATTGTATGATTGTGATTGTATGATTGTGATTGTAAGATTGTGATTGTATGACTGTGATTGTATGAATGTGATTGTATGATTGTGATTGTATGATTGTGATTGTATGATTGTGATAGCATGATTGTGATTGTATGATTGTGATTGTATGATTGTGATTGTATGATTGTGATTGTATGATTGTGATTGTATGATTGTATTTGGGAGATTGTAGTTGTATGATTTCGATTGTATGATTGTGATTGTATGATTGTGATGTATGATTGTAATTGTATGATTATGATTGTATGATTCTGATTGTATGATTGTGATTGTATGATTGCGATCGTATGATTGTGATTGTATGATTATGATTGTATGATTGTGATTGTATGATTGCGATTGTATGATTGCGATTGTATGATTATGATTGTATTTTTGTGATTGTATGATTGTGATTGTATGATTGTGATTGTATGATTGTGATTGTATGATTGTGATTGTATGATTGTGGTTGTATGATTGCTATTGTATGATTGCGATTGTATGATTGTGATTGTATGATTGTGATTGTATGATTGTGATTGTATGATTGTATTTGGGAGATTGTAGTTGTATGATTTCGATTGTATGATTGTGATTGTATGATTGTGATGTATGATTGTAATTGTATGATTATGATTGTATGATTGTGATTGTATGATTGTGATGGTATGATTGTGACTGTATGATTGCGATCGTATGGTTGTGAGGGTATGATTATGATTGTATGATTGTGATTGTATGATTGCGATTGTATGATTGTGATTGTATGATTGTGATTGTATGATTGTGATAGCATGATTGTGATTGTATGATTGTGATTGTATGATTGTGATTGTATGATTGTGATAGTATGATTGTGATTGTAAGATTGTGATTGTATGACTGTGATTGTATGATTGTGATTGTGCGATTGTGATTGTACGATTGTGATTGTACGATTGTGATTGTAGGATTGTGATTGTATGATTATGATTGAATGATTGTGATTGCATGATTGTGACTGTGTGATTGTGATTGCATGATTTTGAATGTGTGATTGTGATTGTATGATTGTGATTGTATGATTGTGATTGTATGATTGTGATAGTATGATTGTGATTGTAAGATTGTGATTGTATGACTGTGATTGAATGATTATGATTGTATGATTGTGATTGTATGATTGTATTTGGGAGATTGTATTTTGGAGATTGTAATTGTAGGATTGCGATTGTATGATTGTGATTGTATGATTGTGATTGTATGATTGTGATTGTATGATTGTGATTGTATGATTGTGATTGTATGATTGTGATTGTATGAGTGTGATTGTATGATTGTGATTGTATGACTGTGATTGTATGACTGTGATTGTATGATTGTGATTGTATGATTGTGATTGTAAGATTGTGATTGTATGACTGTGATTGTATGATTGTGATTGTATGATTGTGATTGTATGATTGTGATTGTATGATTGTGATTGTATGATTGTGATTGTATGATGGTGATAGTATGATTGTGATTGTATGATTGTGATTGTATGATTGTGATTGTATGATTGTGATTGTATGATTGTATTTGGGAGATTGTAGTTGTATGATTGCGATTGTATGAATGTGATTGTATGATTGTGATGTATGATTGTAATTGTATGATTATGATTGCATGATTGTGATTGTATGATTGTGATGGTATGATTGTGATTGTATGATTGTGATTGTATGATTGTGATTGTATGATTGCGATTGTATGAATGCGATTGTATGATTGTGATTGTATGATTGCGATTGTATGATTGTGATTGTATGATTGTGATTGTGTGATTGCGATTGTATGATTGCGATTGTATGATTGCGATTGTATGATTGCGATTGTATGATTCTGATTGTATGATTGTGATTGTATGATTGTGATAGTATGATTGTGATTGTATGACTGTGATTGTATGTCTGTGATTGTATGATTGTGATTGTATGATTGTGATTGTAAGATTGTGATTGTATGACTGTGATTGTATGAATGTGATTGTATGATTGTGATTGTATGATTGTGATTGTATGATTGTGATAGCATGATTGTGATTGTATGAT
The DNA here is from genome assembly GCF_050947335.1 of Megachile rotundata. NCBI lineage: Eukaryota > Metazoa > Arthropoda > Insecta > Hymenoptera > Megachilidae > Megachile > Megachile rotundata. The sequence goes on along the minus strand of NW_027473447.1, from coordinate 186,357 downwards.
TGTGATTGTATGATTGTGATTGTATGATTGTGATTGTATGATTGTGATTGTATGATTGTGATTGTATGATTGTGATTGTATGATTGTATTTGGGAGATTGTAGTTGTATGATTTCGATTGTATGATTGTGATTGTATGATTGTGATGTATGATTGTAATTGTATGATTATGATTGTATGATTCTGATTGTATGATTGTGATTGTATGATTGCGATCGTATGATTGTGATTGTATGATTATGATTGTATGATTGTGATTGTATGATTGTGATTGTATGATTGTGATAGTATGATTGTGATTGTATGATTGTGATTGTATGATTGTGATAGTATGATTGTGATTGTATGATTGTGATTGTATGATTGTGACTGTATGATTGTAATTGTATGATTGTGATTGTGTGATTGCGATTGTATGATTGCGATTGTATGATTGTGATTGTATGAGTGTGATTGTATGATTGTGATTGTATGGCTGTGATTGTATGACTGTGATTGTATGATTGTGATTGTATGATTGTGATTGTAAGATTGTGACTGTATGACTGTGATTGTATGATTGTGATTGTATGATTGTGATTGTATGATTGTGATTGTATGATTGTGATAGTATGATTGTGATTGTATGATTGTGATTGTATGATTGTGATAGTATGATTGTGATTGTATGATTGTGATTGTATGATTGTGATTGTATGATTGTGATTGTATGATTGTATTTGGGAGATTGTAGTTGTATGATTGCGATTGTATGAATGTGATTGTATGATTGTGATGTATGATTGTAATTGTATGATTATGATTGTATGATTGTGATTGTATGATTGCGATGGTATGATTGTGATTGTATGATTGCGATCGTATGATTGTGATTGTATGATTATGATTGTATGATTGTGATTGTATGATTGCGATTGTATCATTGTGATTGTATGATTATGATTGTATTTTTGTGATTGTATGATTGTGATTGTATGATTGTGATTGTATGATTGTGATTGTATGATTGTGATTGTATGATTGCGATTGTATGAATGCGATTGTATGATTGTGATTGTATGATTGCGATTGTATGATTGTGATTGTATGATTGTGATTGTGTGATTGCGATTGTATGATTGCGATTGTATGATTGCGATTGTATGATTGTGATTGTATGATTGTGATTGTATGATTGTGATTGTATGATTGTATTTGGGAGATTGTAGTTGTATGATTTCGATTGTATGATTGTGATTGTATGATTGTGATGTATGATTGTAATTGTATGATTATGATTGTATGATTGTGATTGTATGATTGTGATGGTATGATTGTGACTGTATGATTGCGATCGTATGGTTGTGAGGGTATGATTATGATTGTATGATTGTGATTGTATGATTGCGATTGTATGATTGTGATTGTATGATTGTGATTGTATGATTGTAATAGCATGATTGTGATTGTATGATTGTGATTGTATGATTGTGATTGTATGATTGTGATAGTATGATTGTGATTGTAAGATTGTGATTGTATGACTGTGATTGTATGATTGTGATTGTGCGATTGTGATTGTACGATTGTGATTGTACGATTGTGATTGTAGGATTGTGATTGTATGATTATGATTGAATGATTGTGATTGCATGATTGTGACTGTGTGATTGTGATTGCATGATTTTGAATGTGTGATTGTGATTGTATGATTGTGATTGTATGATTGTGATTGTATGATTGTGATAGTATGACTGTGATTGTAAGATTGTGATTGTATGACTGTGATTGAATGATTATGATTGTATGATTGTGATTGTATGATTGTATTTGGGAGATTGTATTTTGGAGATTGTAATTGTAGGATTGCGATTGTATGATTGTGATTGTATGATTGTGATTGTATGATTGTGATTGTATGATTGTGATTGTATGATTGTGATTGTATGATTGTGATTGTATGAGTGTGATTGTATGATTGTGATTGTATGACTGTGATTGTATGACTGTGATTGTATGATTGTGATTGTATGATTGTGATTGTAAGATTGTGATTGTATGACTGTGATTGTATGATTGTGATTGTATGATTGTGATTGTATGATGGTGATAGTATGATTGTGATTGTATGATTGTGATTGTATGATTGTGATTGTATGATTGTGATTGTATGATTGTATTTGGGAGATTGTAGTTGTATGATTGCGATTGTATGAATGTGATTGTATGATTGTGATGTATGATTGTAATTGTATGATTATGATTGTATGATTGTGATTGTATGATTGTGATGGTATGATTGTGATTGTATGATTGCGATCGTATGATTGTGATTGTATGATTATGATTGTATGATTGTGATTGTATGATTGCGATTGTATCATTGTGATTGTATGGTCATGATTGTATTTTTGTGATTGTATGATTGTGATTGTATGATTGTGATTGTATGATTGTGATTGTATGATTGTGATTGTATGATTGTGATTGTATGATTGCGATTGTATGAATGCGATTGTATGATTGTGATTGCATGATTGTGATTGTATGATTGTGATTGTATGATATTGATTGTATGATTGTGATTGTAGGATTGTGATTGTATGATTGTAATAGTATGATTGTGATTGTATGATTGTGATTGCATGATTGTGATTGTATGATTGTGATTGCATTATTTTGAATGTATGATTGTGATTGTATGATTGTGATTGTATGATTGTGATTGTATGATTGTGATTGTATGATTGTGATTGTATGATTGTGATTGTATGATTGTGATTGTATGATTGGGATTGTATGATTGTGATTGTATGATTGTGATTGTATGATTGCGATTGTATGAATGCGATTGTATGATTGCGATAGTATGATTGTGATTGTATGATTGTGATTGTATGATTGTATTTGGGAGATTGTATTTTGGAGATTGTAATTGTAGGATTGCGATTGTATGATTGTGATTGTATGATTGTGATTGTATGATTGTGATTGTATGATTGTGATTGTATGATTGTGATTGTATGATTGTGATTGTATGATTGTGATTGTATGATTGTGATAGTATGATTGTGATTGTAAGATTGTGATTGTATGACTGTGATTGTATTATTGTGATTGTGCGATTGTGATTGTACGATTGTGGTTGTACGATTGTGATTGTATGATTATGATTGAATGTTGTGATTGCATGATTGTGACTGTGTGATTGTGATTGCATGATTTTGAATGTATGATTGTGATTGTATGATTGTGATTGTATGATTGTGATAGTATGATTGTGATTGTAAGATTGTGATTGTATGACTGTGATTGTATGATTGTGATTGTATGATTGTGATTGTATGATTATGATTGTATGATTGTGATTGTATGATTGTATTTGGGAGATTGTATTTTGGAGATTGTAATTGTAGGATTGCGATTGTATGATTGTGATTGTATGATTGCGATTGTATGATTGTGATTGTATGATTGCGATTGTATGATTGCGATTGTATGATTATGATTGTATGATTGTGATTGTATGATTGTGATTGTATGGTTGTGACTGTATGACTGTGATGGTATGATTGCGATTGTATGATTGCGATAGTATGATTGTGATTGTATGATTGTGATTGTATGATTGTATTTGGGAGATTGTATTTTGGAGATTGTAATTGTAGGATTGCGATTGTATGATTGTGATTGTATGATTGTGATTGTATGATTGTGATTGTATGATTGTGATTGTATGATTGTGATTGTATGATTGTGATTCTATGAGTGTGATTGTATGATTGTGATTGTATGATTGTGATTGTATGATTGTGATTGTATGATTGTATTTGGGAGATTGTAGTTGTATGATTGCGATTGTATGAATGTGATTGTATGATTGTGATGTATGATTGTAATTGTATGATTATGATTGTATGATTGTGATTGTATGATTGTGATGGTATGATTGTGATTGTATGATTGCGATCGTATGATTGTGATTGTATGATTATGATTGTATGATTGTGATTGTATGATTGCGATTGTATCATTGTGATTGTATGGTTATGATTGTATTTTTGTGATTGTATGATTGTGATTGTATGATTGTGATTGTATGATTGTGATTGTATGATTGTGATTGTATGATTGTGATTGTATGATTGCGATTGTATGAATGCGATTGTATGATTGTGATTGCATGATTGTGATTGTATGATTGTGATTGTATGATATTGATTGTATGATTGTGATTGTAGGATTGTGATTGTATGATTGTAATAGCATGATTGTGATTGTATGATTGTGATTGCATGATTGTGATTGTATGATTGTGATTGCATTATTTTGAATGTATGATTGTGATTGTATGATTGTGATTGTATGATTGTGATTGTATGATTGTGATTGTATGATTGTGATTGTATGATTGTGATTGTATGATTGTGATTGTATGATTGTGATTGTATGATTATGATTGTATGATTGGGATTGTAGGATTGTGATTGTATGATTATGATTGAATGATTGTGATTGCATGATCGTGACTGTGTGATTGGGATTGCATGATTTTGAATGTATGATTGTGATTGTATGATTGTGATTGTATGATTGTGATTGTATGATTGTGATAGTATGATTGTGATTGTAAGATTGTGATTGTATGACTGTGATTGTATGATTGTGATTGTATGATTGTGATTGTATGATTATGATTGTATGATTGTGATTGTATGATTGTGATTGTATGATTGTATTTGGGAGATTGTATTTTGGAGATTGTAATTGTAGGATTGCGATTGTATGATTGTGATTGTATGATTGTGATTGTATGATTGTGATTGTATGATTGCGATTGTATGATTGCGATTGTATGATTATGATTGTATGATTGTGATTGTATGATTGTGATTGTACGGTTGTGACTGTATGATTGTGATGGTATGATTGCGATTGTATGATTGCGATAGTATGATTGTGATTGTATGATTGTGATTGTATGATTGTGATTGTATGATTGTGATTGTATGATTGTGATAGTATGATTGTGATTGTAAGATTGTGATTGTATGACTGTGATTGAATGATTATGATTGTATGATTGTGATTGTATGATTGTATTTGGGAGATTGTATTTTGGAGATTGTAATTGTAGGATTGCGATTGTATGATTGTGATTGTATGATTGTGATTGTATGATTGTGATTGTATGATTGTGATTGTATGATTGTGATTGTATGATTGTGATTGTATGAGTGTGATTGTATGATTGTGATTGTATGACTGTGATTGTATGACTGTGATTGTATGATTGTGATTGCATGATTGTGATTGTAAGATTGTGATTGTATGACTGTGATTTTATGATTGTGATTGTATGATTGTGATTGTATGATTGTGATTGTATGATTGTGATTGTATGATGGTGATAGTATGACTGTGATTGTATGATTGTGATTGTATGATTGTGATTGTATGATTGTGATTGTATGATTGTATTTGGGAGATTGTAGTTGTATGATTGCGATTGTATGAATGTGATTGTATGATTGTGATGTATGATTGTAATTGTATGATTATGATTGCATGATTGTGATTGTATGATTGTGATGGTATGATTGTGATTGTATGATTGTGATTGTATGATTGTGATTGTATGATTGCGATTGTATGAATGCGATTGTATGATTGTGATTGTATGATTGCGATTGTATGATTGTGATTGTATGATTGTGATTGTGTGATTGCGATTGTATGATTGCGATTGTATGATTGCGATTGTATGATTGCGATTGTATGATTCTGATTGTATGATTGTGATTGTATGATTGTGATAGTATGATTGTGATTGTATGACTGTGATTGTATGTCTGTGATTGTATGATTGTGATTGTATGATTGTGATTGTAAGATTGTGATTGTATGACTGTGATTGTATGAATGTGATTGTATGATTGTGATTGTATGATTGTGATTGTATGATTGTGATAGCATGATTGTGATTGTATGATTGTGATTGTATGATTGTGATTGTATGATTGTGATTGTATGATTGTGATTGTATGATTGTATTTGGGAGATTGTAGTTGTATGATTTCGATTGTATGATTGTGATTGTATGATTGTGATGTATGATTGTAATTGTATGATTATGATTGTATGATTCTGATTGTATGATTGTGATTGTATGATTGCGATCGTATGATTGTGATTGTATGATTATGATTGTATGATTGTGATTGTATGATTGCGATTGTATGATTGCGATTGTATGATTATGATTGTATTTTTGTGATTGTATGATTGTGATTGTATGATTGTGATTGTATGATTGTGATTATATGATTGTGATTGTATGATTGTGGTTGTATGATTGCTATTGTATGATTGCGATTGTATGATTGTGATTGTATGATTGTGATTGTATGATTGTGATTGTATGATTGTATTTGGGAGATTGTAGTTGTATGATTTCGATTGTATGATTGTGATTGTATGATTGTGATGTATGATTGTAATTGTATGATTATGATTGTATGATTGTGATTGTATGATTGTGATGGTATGATTGTGACTGTATGATTGCGATCGTATGGTTGTGAGGGTATGATTATGATTGTATGATTGTGATTGTATGATTGCGATTGTATGATTGTGATTGTATGATTGTGATTGTATGATTGTAATAGCATGATTGTGATTGTATGATTGTGATTGTATGATTGTGATTGTATGATTGTGATAGTATGATTGTGATTGTAAGATTGTGATTGTATGACTGTGATTGTATGATTGTGATTGTGCGATTGTGATTGTACGATTGTGATTGTACGATTGTGATTGTACGATTGTGATTGTAGGATTGTGATTGTATGATTATGATTGAATGATTGTGATTGCATGATTGTGACTGTGTGATTGTGATTGCATGATTTTGAATGTGTGATTGTGATTGTATGATTGTGATTGTATGATTGTGATTGTATGATTGTGATAGTATGACTGTGATTGTAAGATTGTGATTGTATGACTGTGATTGAATGATTATGATTGTATGATTGTGATTGTATGATTGTATTTGGGAGATTGTATTTTGGAGATTGTAATTGTAGGATTGCGATTGTATGATTGTGATTGTATGATTGTGATTGTATGATTGTGATTGTACGATTGTGATTGTATGATTGTGATTGTATGATTGTGATTGTATGAGTGTGATTGTATGATTGTGATTGTATGACTGTGATTGTATGACTGTGATTGTATGATTGTGATTGTATGATTGTGATTGTAAGATTGTGATTGTATGACTGTGATTGTATGATTGTGATTGTATGATTGTGATTGTATGATTGTGATTGTATGATGGTGATAGTATGATTGTGATTGTATGATTGTGATTGTATGATTGTGATTGTATGATTGTGATTGTATGATTGTGATTGTATGATTGTATTTGGGAGATTGTAGTTGTATGATTGCGATTGTATGAATGTGATTGTATGATTGTGATGTATGATTGTAATTGTATGATTATGATTGTATGATTGTGATTGTATGATTGTGATGGTATGATTGTGATTGTATGATTGCGATCGTATGATTGTGATTGTATGATTATGATTGTATGATTGTGATTGTATGATTGCGATTGTATCATTGTGATTGTATGGTCATGATTGTATTTTTGTGATTGTATGATTGTGATTGTATGATTGTGATTGTATGATTGTGATTGTATGATTGTGATTGTATGATTGTGATTGTATGATTGCGATTGTATGAATGCGATTGTATGATTGTGATTGCATGATTGTGATTGTATGATTGTGATTGTATGATATTGATTGTATGATTGTGATTGTAGGATTGTGATTGTATGATTGTAATAGTATGATTGTGATTGTATGATTGTGATTGCATGATTGTGATTGTATGATTGTGATTGCATTATTTTGAATGTATGATTGTGATTGTATGATTGTGATTGTATGATTGTGATTGTATGATTGTGATTGTATGATTGTGATTGTATGATTGTGATTGTATGATTGTGATTGTATGATTGGGATTGTGTGATTGTGATTGTATGATTATGATTGTATGATTGCGATTGTATGAATGCGATTGTATGATTGCGATAGTATGATTGTGATTGTATGATTGTGATTGTATGATTGTATTTGGGAGATTGTATTTTGGAGATTGTAATTGTAGGATTGCGATTGTATGATTGTGATTGTATGATTGTGATTGTATGATTGTGATTGTATGATTGTGATTGTATGATTGTGATTGTATGATTGTGATTGTATGATTGTGATTGTATGATTGTGATAGTATGATTGTGATTGTAAGATTGTGATTGTATGACTGTGATTGTATGATTGTGATTGTGCGATTGTGATTGTACGATTGTGGTTGTACGATTGTGATTGTAGGATTGTGATTGTATGATTATGATTGAATGTTGTGATTGCATGATTGTGACTGTGTGATTGTGATTGCATGATTTTGAATGTATGATTGTGATTGTATGATTGTGATTGTATGATTGTGATAGTATGATTGTGATTGTAAGATTGTGATTGTATGACTGTGATTGTATGATTGTGATTGTATGATTGTGATTGTATGATTATGATTGTATGATTGTGATTGTATGATTGTATTTGGGAGATTGTATTTTGGAGATTGTAATTGTAGGATTGCGATTGTATGATTGTGATTGTATGATTGCGATTGTATGATTGTGATTGTATGATTGCGATTGTATGATTGCGATTGTATGATTATGATTGTATGATTGTGATTGTATGATTGTGATTGTATGGTTGTGACTGTATGACTGTGATGGTATGATTGCGATTGTATGATTGCGATAGTATGATTGTGATTGTATGATTGTGATTGTATGATTGTATTTGGGAGATTGTATTTTGGAGATTGTAATTGTAGGATTGCGATTGTATGATTGTGATTGTATGATTGTGATTGTATGATTGTGATTGTATGATTGTGATTGTATGATTGTGATTGTATGATTGTGATTCTATGAGTGTGATTGTATGATTGTGATTGTATGATTGTGATTGTATGATTGTGATTGTATGATTGTATTTGGGAGATTGTAGTTGTATGATTGCGATTGTATGAATGTGATTGTATGATTGTGATGTATGATTGTAATTGTATGATTATGATTGTATGATTGTGATTGTATGATTGTGATGGTATGATTGTGATTGTATGATTGCGATCGTATGATTGTGATTGTATGATTATGATTGTATGATTGTGATTGTATGATTGCGATTGTATCATTGTGATTGTATGGTTATGATTGTATTTTTGTGATTGTATGATTGTGATTGTATGATTGTGATTGTATGATTGTGATTGTATGATTGTGATTGTATGATTGTGATTGTATGATTGCGATTGTATGAATGCGATTGTATGATTGTGATTGCATGATTGTGATTGTATGATTGTGATTGTATGATATTGATTGTATGATTGTGATTGTAGGATTGTGATTGTATGATTGTAATAGTATGATTGTGATTGTATGATTGTGATTGCATGATTGTGATTGTATGATTGTGATTGCATTATTTTGAATGTATGATTGTGATTGTATGATTGTGATTGTATGATTGTGATTGTATGATTGTGATTGTATGATTGTGATTGTATGATTGTGATTGTATGATTGTGATTGTATGATTGTGATTGTATGATTGTGATTGTATGATTATGATTGTATGATTGGGATTGTAGGATTGTGATTGTATGATTATGATTGAATGATTGTGATTGCATGATCGTGACTGTGTGATTGGGATTGCATGATTTTGAATGTATGATTGTGATTGTATGATTGTGATTGTATGATTGTGATTGTATGATTGTGATAGTATGATTGTGATTGTAAGATTGTGATTGTATGACTGTGATTGTATGATTGTGATTGTATGATTGTGATTGTATGATTATGATTGTATGATTGTGATTGTATGATTGTGATTGTATGATTGTATTTGGGAGATTGTATTTTGGAGATTGTAATTGTAGGATTGCGATTGTATGATTGTGATTGTATGATTGTGATTGTATGATTGTGATTGTATGATTGCGATTGTATGATTGCGATTGTATGATTATGATTGTATGATTGTGATTGTATGATTGTGATTGTATGGTTGTGACTGTATGATTGTGATGGTATGATTGCGATTGTATGATTGCGATAGTATGATTGTGATTGTATGATTGTGATTGTATGATTGTGATTGTATGATTGTGACTGTATGATTGTAATTGTATGATTGTGATTGTGTGATTGCGATTGTATGATTGCGATTGTATGATTGTGATTGTATGAGTGTGATTGTATGATTGTGATTGTATGGCTGTGATTGTATGACTGTGATTGTATGATTGTGATTGTATGATTGTGATTGTAAGATTGTGACTGTATGACTGTGATTGTATGATTGTGATTGTATGATTGTGATTGTATGATTGTGATTGTATGATTGTGATAGTATGATTGTGATTGTATGATTGTGATTGTATGATTGTGATAGTATGATTGTGATTGTATGATTGTGATTGTATGATTGTGATTGTATGATTGTGATTGCATGATTGTATTTGGGAGATTGTAGTTGTATGATTGCGATTGTATGAATGTGATTGTATGATTGTGATGTATGATTGTAATTGTATGATTATGATTGTATGATTGTGATTGTATGATTGTGATGGTATGATTGTGATTGTATGATTGCGATCGTATGATTGTGATTGTATGATTGTGATTGTATGATTGTGATTGTATGATTGCGATTGTATCATTGCGATTGTATGATTATGATTGTATTTTTGTGATTGTATGATTGTGATTGTATGATTGTGATTGTATGATTGTGATTGTATGATTGTGATTGTATGATTGCGATTGTATGAATGCGATTGTATGACTGTGATTGTATGATTCCGATTGTATGATTGTGATTGTATGATTGTGATTGTGTGATTGCGATTGTATGATTGCGATTGTATGATTGCGATTGTATGATTGCGATTGTATGATTCTGATTGTATGATTGTGATTGTATGATTGTGATAGTATGATTGTGATTGTATGACTGTGATTGTATGTCTGTGATTGTATGATTGTGATTGTATGATTGTGATTGTAAGATTGTGATTGTATGACTGTGATTGTATGAATGTGATTGTATGATTGTGATTGTATGATTGTGATTGTATGATTGTGATAGTATGATTGTGATTGTATGATTGTGATTGTATGATTGTGATTGTATGATTGTGATTGTATGATTGTGATTGTATGATTGTGATTGTATGATTGTGATTGTATGATTGTGATTGTATGATTGTGATTGTATGATTGTGATTGTATGATTGTGATTGTATGATTGTGATTGTATGATTGTGATTGTATGATTGTGATTGTATGATTGTATTTGGGAGATTGTAGTTGTATGATTTCGATTGTATGATTGTGACTGTATGATTGTGATGTATGATTGTAATTGTACGATTATGATTGTATGATTCTGATTGTATGATTGTGATGGTATGATTGTGATTGTATGATTGCGATCGTATGATTGTGATTGTATGATTATGATTGTATGATTGTGATTGTATGACTGCGATTGTATGATTGCGATTGTATGATTATGATTGTATTTTTGTGATTGTATGATTGTGATTGTATGATTGTGATTGTATGATTGTGATTGTATGATTGTGATTGTATGATTGTGATTGTATGATTGCGATTGTATGATTGCGATTGTATGATTGCGATTGTATGATTGTGATTGTATGATTGTGATTGTATGATTGTGATTGTATGATTGTATTTGGGAGATTGTAGTTGTATGATTGCGATTGTATGATTGTGATTGTATGATTGTGATGTATGATTGTAATTGTATGATTATGATTGTATGATTGTGATTGTATGATTGTGATGGTATGATTGTGACTGTATGATTGCGATCGTATGGTTGTGAGGGTATGATTATGATTGTATGATTGTGATTGTATGATTGCGATTGTATGATTGTGATTGTATGATTGTGATTGTATGATTGCGATTGTATGATTGTGATAGCATGATTGTGATTGTATGATTGTGATTGTATGATTGTGATTGTATGATTGTGATAGTATGATTGTGATTGTAAGATTGTGATTGTATGACTATGATTGTATGATTGTGATTGTGCGATTGTGATTGTACGATTGTGATTGTACGATTGTGATTGTAGGATTGTGATTGTATGATTATGATTGAATGATTGTGATTGCATGATTGTGACTGTGTGATTGTGATTGCATGATTTTGAATGTATGATTGTGATTGTATGATTGTGATTGTATGATTGTGATTGTATGATTGTGATTGTATGATTGTGATAGTATGATTGTGATTGTAAGATTGTGATTGTATGACTGTGATTGAATGATTATGATTGTATGATTGTGATTGTATGATTGTATTTGGGAGATTGTATTTTGGAGATTGTAATTGTAGGATTGCGATTGTATGATTGTGATTTTATGATTGTGATTGTATGATTGTGATTGTATGATTGTGATTGTATGATTGTGATTGTATGATTGTGATTGTATGATGGTGATAGTATGATTGTGATTGTATGATTGTGATTGTATGATTGTGATTGTATGATTGTGATTGTATGATTGTATTTGGGAGATTGTAGTTGTATGATTGCGATTGTATGAATGTGATTGTATGATTGTGATGTATGATTGTAATTGTATGATTATGATTGTATGATTGTGATTGTATGATTGTGATGGTATGATTGTGATTGTATGATTGCGATCGTATGATTGTGATTGTATGATTATGACTGTATGATTGTGATTGTATGATTGTGATTGTATGATATTGATTGTATGATTGTGATTGTAGGATTGTGATTGTATGATTGTAATAGTATGATTGTGATTGTATGATTGTGATTGCATGATTGTGATTGTATGATTGTGATTGCATTATTTTGAATGTATGATTGTGATTGTATGATTGTGATTGTATGATTGTGATTGTATGATTGTGATTGTATGATTGTGATTGTATGATTGTGATTGTATGATTGTGATTGTATGATTGTGATTGTATGATTGTGATTGTATGATTATGATTGTATGATTGGGATTGTAGGATTGTGATTGTATGATTATGATTGAATGATTGTGATTGCATGATCGTGACTGTGTGATTGGGATTGCATGATTTTGAATGTATGATTGTGATTGTATGATTGTGATTGTATGATTGTGATTGTATGATTGTGATAGTATGATTGTGATTGTAAGATTGTGATTGTATGACTGTGATTGTATGATTGTGATTGTATGATTGTGATTGTATGATTATGATTGTATGATTGTGATTGTATGATTGTGATTGTATGATTGTATTTGGGAGATTGTATTTTGGAGATTGTAATTGTAGGATTGCGATTGTATGATTGTGATTGTATGATTGTGATTGTATGATTGTCATTGTATGATTGCGATTGTATGATTGCGATTGTATGATTATGATTGTATGATTGTGATTGTATGATTGTGATTGTATGGTTGTGACTGTATGATTGTGATGGTATGATTGCGATTGTATGATTGCGATAGTATGATTGTGATTGTATGATTGTGATTGTATGATTGTGATTGTATGATTGTGACTGTATGATTGTAATTGTATGATTGTGATTGTGTGATTGCGATTGTATGATTGCGATTGTATGATTGTGATTGTATGAGTGTGATTGTATGATTGTGATTGTATGGCTGTGATTGTATGACTGTGATTGTATGATTGTGATTGTATGATTGTGATTGTAAGATTGTGACTGTATGACTGTGATTGTATGATTGTGATTGTATGATTGTGATTGTATGATTGTGATTGTATGATTGTGATAGTATGATTGTGATTGTATGATTGTGATTGTATGATTGTGATAGTATGATTGTGATTGTATGATTGTGATTGTATGATTGTGATTGTATGATTGTGATTGCATGATTGTATTTGGGAGATTGTAGTTGTATGATTGCGATTGTATGAATGTGATTGTATGATTGTGATGTATGATTGTAATTGTATGATTATGATTGTATGATTGTGATTGTATGATTGTGATGGTATGATTGTGATTGTATGATTGCGATCGTATGATTGTGATTGTATGATTGTGATTGTATGATTGTGATTGTATGATTGCGATTGTATCATTGCGATTGTATGATTATGATTGTATTTTTGTGATTGTATGATTGTGATTGTATGATTGTGATTGTATGATTGTGATTGTATGATTGTGATTGTATGATTGCGATTGTATGAATGCGATTGTATGACTGTGATTGTATGATTCCGATTGTATGATTGTGATTGTATGATTGTGATTGTGTGATTGCGATTGTATGATTGCGATTGTATGATTGCGATTGTATGATTGCGATTGTATGATTCTGATTGTATGATTGTGATTGTATGATTGTGATAGTATGATTGTGATTGTATGACTGTGATTGTATGTCTGTGATTGTATGATTGTGATTGTATGATTGTGATTGTAAGATTGTGATTGTATGACTGTGATTGTATGAATGTGATTGTATGATTGTGATTGTATGATTGTGATTGTATGATTGTGATAGTATGATTGTGATTGTATGATTGTGATTGTATGATTGTGATTGTATGATTGTGATTGTATGATTGTGATTGTATGATTGTGATTGTATGATTGTGATTGTATGATTGTGATTGTATGATTGTGATTGTATGATTGTGATTGTATGATTGTGATTGTATGATTGTGATTGTATGATTGTGATTGTATGATTGTGATTGTATGATTGTGATTGTATGATTGTATTTGGGAGATTGTAGTTGTATGATTTCGATTGTATGATTGTGACTGTATGATTGTGATGTATGATTGTAATTGTACGATTATGATTGTATGATTCTGATTGTATGATTGTGATGGTATGATTGTGATTGTATGATTGCGATCGTATGATTGTGATTGTATGATTATGATTGTATGATTGTGATTGTATGACTGCGATTGTATGATTGCGATTGTATGATTATGATTGTATTTTTGTGATTGTATGATTGTGATTGTATGATTGTGATTGTATGATTGTGATTGTATGATTGTGATTGTATGATTGTGATTGTATGATTGCGATTGTATGATTGCGATTGTATGATTGCGATTGTATGATTGTGATTGTATGATTGTGATTGTATGATTGTGATTGTATGATTGTATTTGGGAGATTGTAGTTGTATGATTGCGATTGTATGATTGTGATTGTATGATTGTGATGTATGATTGTAATTGTATGATTATGATTGTATGATTGTGATTGTATGATTGTGATGGTATGATTGTGACTGTATGATTGCGATCGTATGGTTGTGAGGGTATGATTATGATTGTATGATTGTGATTGTATGATTGCGATTGTATGATTGTGATTGTATGATTGTGATTGTATGATTGTGATTGTATGATTGTGATAGCATGATTGTGATTGTATGATTGTGATTGTATGATTGTGATTGTATGATTGTGATAGTATGATTGTGATTGTAAGATTGTGATTGTATGACTATGATTGTATGATTGTGATTGTGCGATTGTGATTGTACGATTGTGATTGTACGATTGTGATTGTAGGATTGTGATTGTATGATTATGATTGAATGATTGTGATTGCATGATTGTGACTGTGTGATTGTGATTGCATGATTTTGAATGTATGATTGTGATTGTATGATTGTGATTGTATGATTGTGATTGTATGATTGTGATTGTATGATTGTGATAGTATGATTGTGATTGTAAGATTGTGATTGTATGACTGTGATTGAATGATTATGATTGTATGATTGTGATTGTATGATTGTATTTGGGAGATTGTATTTTGGAGATTGTAATTGTAGGATTGCGATTGTATGATTGTGATTTTATGATTGTGATTGTATGATTGTGATTGTATGATTGTGATTGTATGATTGTGATTGTATGATTGTGATTGTATGATGGTGATAGTATGATTGTGATTGTATGATTGTGATTGTATGATTGTGATTGTATGATTGTGATTGTATGATTGTATTTGGGAGATTGTAGTTGTATGATTGCGATTGTATGAATGTGATTGTATGATTGTGATGTATGATTGTAATTGTATGATTATGATTTATGATTGTGATTGTATGATTGTGATGGTATGATTGTGATTGTATGATTGCGATCGTTTGATTGTGATTGTATGATTATGACTGTATGATTGTGATTGTATGATTGTGATTGTATGATATTGATTGTATGATTGTGATTGTAGGATTGTGATTGTATGATTGTAATAGTATGATTGTGATTGTATGATTGTGATTGCATGATTGTGATTGTATGATTGTGATTGCATTATTTTGAATGTATGATTGTGATTGTATGATTGTGATTGTATGATTGTGATTGTATGATTGTGATTGTATGATTGTGATTGTATGATTGTGATTGTATGATTGTGATTGCATGATTGTGATAGTATGATTGTGATTGTATGATTGTGAATGTATGATTGTGATTGTATGATTGTGATTGTATGATTGTGATTGTATGATTGTGATTGTATGATTGTAATTGTATGATTGTGATTGTATGATTGCGATTGTATGATTGTGAATGTATGATTGTATTTGGGAGATTGTATTTGGGAGATTGTAATTGTATGATTGCGATTGTATGATTGTGATTGTATGATTGTGATCGTATGATTGTGATCGTATGATTGCGATCGTATGATTTTGATTGTATGATTGTCATTGTATGATTGTGATTGTATCATTGTGATTGTATGATTGTGATTGTATGATTATGATTGTACGGTTGTGTTTGTTTGATTGTGATGGTATGATTGCGATTGTATGATTGCGATAGTATGATTGTGATTGTATGACTGTGATTGTATGATTGTGATTGTATGATTGTGATTGTATGATTGTGATTGTATGATTGTGATTGTATGATTGTCATTGTCTGATTATGATTGTATGATTGTGATTGTATGATTGTGATTGTATGATTGTGATAGTATGATTGTGATTGCATGATTGTGATTGCATGATTGTGATTGTATGATTGTGATAGTATGATTGTGATTGTACGATTGTGAATGTATGATTGTGATTGTATGATTGTGATTGTATGATTGTGATTGGATGATTGTGATTGCATGATTGTGATTGTATGATTGTGATTGTATGATTGTGATTGTATGATTCCGATTGTACGATTGTGATTGTATGATTGTATTTGGGAGATTGTATTTGGGAGTTTGTAATTGTATGATTGCGATTGTATGATTGTGATTGTATGATTTTGATTGTATGATTGCGATAGTATGATTGTGATTGTATGATTGTGATTGTATGATTGTGATTGTATGATTGCGATTGTATGATTGTGGTTGTATGATTACGATTGTATTATTGTGATTGTATGATTATGATTGTATGTTTGTGATTGTATGATTGTGATTGTATGACTGTGATTGTACGATTTTGATTGTATGATTGTGATTGTATGATTGTATTTGGGAGATTGTATTTGGGAGATTGTAATTGTATGATTGCGATTGTATGATTGTGATTGTATGATTGTGATTGTATGATTGTGATTGTATGATTGTGATTGTATGATTGTCATTGTCTGATTATGATTGTATGATTGTGATTGTATGGTTGTGACTGTATGATTGTGATGGTATGATTGCGATTGTATGATTGCGATAGTATGATTGTGATTGTATGATTGTGATTGTATGATTGTATTTGGGCGATTGTATTTTGGAGATTGTAATTGTAGGATTGCGAATGTATGATTGTGATTGTATGATTGTGATTGTATGATTGTGATTGTATGATTGTGATTGTATGATTGTGATTGTATGATTGTGATTGTATGATTGTGATTGTATGATTGTGATTGTATGATTGTGATTGTATGATTGTGATTGTATGAGTGTGATTGTATGATTGTGATTGTATGACAGTGATTGTATGACTGTGATTGTATGATTGTGATTGTATGATTGTGATTGTAAGATTGTGATTGTATGACTGTGATTGTATGATTGTGATTGTATGATTGTGATTGTATGATTGTGATTGTATGATGGTGATAGTATGATTGTGATTGTATGATTGTGATTGTATGATTGTGATTGTATGATTGTGATTGTATGATTGTATTTGGGAGATTGTAGTTGTATGATTGCGATTGTATGAATGTGATTGTATGATTGTGATGTATGATTGTAATTGTATGATTATGATTGTATGATTGTGATTGTATGATTGTGATGGTATGATTGTGATTGTATGATTGCGATCGTATGATTGTGATTGTATGATTATAATTGTATGATTGTGATTGTATGATTGCGATTGTATCATTGTGATTGTATGGTTATGATTGTATTTTTGTGATTGTATGATTGTGATTGTATGATTGTGATTGTATGATTGTGATTGTATGATTGTGATTGTATGATTGTGATTGTATGATTGCGATTGTATGAATGCGATTGTATGATTGTGATTGCATGATTGTGATTGTATGATTGTGATTCTATGATATTGATTGTATGATTGTGATTGTAGGATTGTGATTGTATGATTGTAATAGTATG
The DNA here is from genome assembly GCF_050947335.1 of Megachile rotundata. NCBI lineage: Eukaryota > Metazoa > Arthropoda > Insecta > Hymenoptera > Megachilidae > Megachile > Megachile rotundata. The sequence continues at coordinate 167,593 of NW_027473447.1, read as the reverse complement.
ATTGTGATTGTATGATTGTGATTGCATGATTGTGATTGTATGATTGTGATTGCATTATTTTGAATGTATGATTGTGATTGTATGATTGTGATTGTATGATTGTGATTGTATGATTGTGATTGTATGATTGTGATTGTATGATTGTGATTGTATGATTGTGATTGTATGATTGGGATTGTAGGATTGTGATTGTATGATTATGATTGAATGATTGTAATTGCATGATTGTGACTGTGTGATTGTGATTGCATGATTTTGAATGTATGATTGTGATTGTATGATTGTGATTGTATGATTGTGATTGTATGATTGTGATAGTATGATTGTGATTGTAAGATTGTGATTGTATGACTGTGATTGTATGATTGTGATTGTATGATTGTGATTGTATGATTATGATTGTATGATTGTGATTGTATGATTGTATTTGGGAGATTGTATTTTGGAGATTGTAATTGTAGGATTGCGATTGTATGATTGTGATTGTATGATTGTGATTGTATGATTGTGATTGTGTGATTGCGATTGTATGATTGCGATTGTATGATTGCGATTGTATGATTGCGATTGTATGATTCTGATTGTATGATTGTGATTGTATGATTGTGATAGTATGATTGTGATTGTATGACTGTGATTGTATGTCTGTGATTGTATGATTGTGATTGTATGATTGTGATTGTAAGATTGTGATTGTATGACTGTGATTGTATGAATGTGATTGTATGATTGTGATTGTATGATTGTGATTGTATGATTGTGATAGCATGATTGTGATTGTATGATTGTGATTGTATGATTGTGATTGTATGATTGTGATTGTATGATTGTGATTGTATGATTGTATTTGGGAGATTGTAGTTGTATGATTTCGATTGTATGATTGTGATTGTATGATTGTGATGTATGATTGTAATTGTATGATTATGATTGTATGATTCTGATTGTATGATTGTGATTGTATGATTGCGATCGTATGATTGTGATTGTATGATTATGATTGTATGATTGTGATTGTATGATTGCGATTGTATGATTGCGATTGTATGATTATGATTGTATTTTTGTGATTGTATGATTGTGATTGTATGATTGTGATTGTATGATTGTGATTGTATGATTGTGATTGTATGATTGTGGTTGTATGATTGCTATTGTATGATTGCGATTGTATGATTGTGATTGTATGATTGTGATTGTATGATTGTGATTGTATGATTGTATTTGGGAGATTGTAGTTGTATGATTTCGATTGTATGATTGTGATTGTATGATTGTGATGTATGATTGTAATTGTATGATTATGATTGTATGATTGTGATTGTATGATTGTGATGGTATGATTGTGACTGTATGATTGCGATCGTATGGTTGTGAGGGTATGATTATGATTGTATGATTGTGATTGTATGATTGCGATTGTATGATTGTGATTGTATGATTGTGATTGTATGATTGTAATAGCATGATTGTGATTGTATGATTGTGATTGTATGATTGTGATTGTATGATTGTGATAGTATGATTGTGATTGTAAGATTGTGATTGTATGACTGTGATTGTATGATTGTGATTGTGCGATTGTGATTGTACGATTGTGATTGTACGATTGTGATTGTAGGATTGTGATTGTATGATTATGATTGAATGATTGTGATTGCATGATTGTGACTGTGTGATTGTGATTGCATGATTTTGAATGTGTGATTGTGATTGTATGATTGTGATTGTATGATTGTGATTGTATGATTGTGATAGTATGACTGTGATTGTAAGATTGTGATTGTATGACTGTGATTGAATGATTATGATTGTATGATTGTGATTGTATGATTGTATTTGGGAGATTGTATTTTGGAGATTGTAATTGTAGGATTGCGATTGTATGATTGTGATTGTATGATTGTGATTGTATGATTGTGATTGTGCGATTGTGATTGTATGATTGGGATTGTAGGATTGTGATTGTATGATTGTGATTGTATGATTATAATTGTATGATTGTGATTGTATGATTGCGATTGTATCATTGTGATTGTATGGTTATGATTGTATTTTTGTGATTGTATGATTGTGATTGTATGATTGTGATTGTATGATTGTGATTGTATGATTGTGATTGTATGATTGTGATTGTATGATTGCGATTGTATGAATGCGATTGTATGATTGTGATTGCATGATTGTGATTGTATGATTGTGATTCTATGATATTGATTGTATGATTGTGATTGTAGGATTGTGATTGTATGATTGTAATAGTATGATTGTGATTGTATGATTGTGATTGCATGATTGTGATTGTATGATTGTGATTGCATTATTTTGAATGTATGATTGTGATTGTATGATTGTGATTGTATGATTGTGATTGTATGATTGTGATTGTATGATTGTGATTGTATGATTGTGATTGTATGATTGTGATTGTATGATTGTGATTGTATGATTGGGATTGTAGGATTGTGATTGTATGATTATGATTGAATGATTGTAATTGCATGATTGTGACTGTGTGATTGTGATTGCATGATTTTGAATGTATGATTGTGATTGTATGATTGTGATTGTATGATTGTGATTGTATGATTGTGATAGTATGATTGTGATTGTAAGATTGTGATTGTATGACTGTGATTGTATGATTGTGATTGTATGATTGTGATTGTATGATTATGATTGTATGATTGTGATTGTATGATTGTATTTGGGAGATTGTATTTTGGAGATTGTAATTGTAGGATTGCGATTGTATGATTGTGATTGTATGATTGTGATTGTGTGATTGCGATTGTATGATTGCGATTGTATGATTGCGATTGTATGATTGCGATTGTATGATTCTGATTGTATGATTGTGATTGTATGATTGTGATAGTATGATTGTGATTGTATGACTGTGATTGTATGTCTGTGATTGTATGATTGTGATTGTATGATTGTGATTGTAAGATTGTGATTGTATGACTGTGATTGTATGAATGTGATTGTATGATTGTGATTGTATGATTGTGATTGTATGATTGTGATAGCATGATTGTGATTGTATGATTGTGATTGTATGATTGTGATTGTATGATTGTGATTGTATGATTGTGATTGTATGATTGTATTTGGGAGATTGTAGTTGTATGATTTCGATTGTATGATTGTGATTGTATGATTGTGATGTATGATTGTAATTGTATGATTATGATTGTATGATTCTGATTGTATGATTGTGATTGTATGATTGCGATCGTATGATTGTGATTGTATGATTATGATTGTATGATTGTGATTGTATGATTGCGATTGTATGATTGCGATTGTATGATTATGATTGTATTTTTGTGATTGTATGATTGTGATTGTATGATTGTGATTGTATGATTGTGATTGTATGATTGTGATTGTATGATTGTGGTTGTATGATTGCTATTGTATGATTGCGATTGTATGATTGTGATTGTATGATTGTGATTGTATGATTGTGATTGTATGATTGTATTTGGGAGATTGTAGTTGTATGATTTCGATTGTATGATTGTGATTGTATGATTGTGATGTATGATTGTAATTGTATGATTATGATTGTATGATTGTGATTGTATGATTGTGATGGTATGATTGTGACTGTATGATTGCGATCGTATGGTTGTGAGGGTATGATTATGATTGTATGATTGTGATTGTATGATTGCGATTGTATGATTGTGATTGTATGATTGTGATTGTATGATTGTAATAGCATGATTGTGATTGTATGATTGTGATTGTATGATTGTGATTGTATGATTGTGATAGTATGATTGTGATTGTAAGATTGTGATTGTATGACTGTGATTGTATGATTGTGATTGTGCGATTGTGATTGTACGATTGTGATTGTACGATTGTGATTGTAGGATTGTGATTGTATGATTATGATTGAATGATTGTGATTGCATGATTGTGACTGTGTGATTGTGATTGCATGATTTTGAATGTGTGATTGTGATTGTATGATTGTGATTGTATGATTGTGATTGTATGATTGTGATAGTATGACTGTGATTGTAAGATTGTGATTGTATGACTGTGATTGAATGATTATGATTGTATGATTGTGATTGTATGATTGTATTTGGGAGATTGTATTTTGGAGATTGTAATTGTAGGATTGCGATTGTATGATTGTGATTGTATGATTGTGATTGTATGATTGTGATTGTATGATTGTGATTGTATGATTGTGATTGTATGAGTGTGATTGTATGATTGTGATTGTATGACTGTGATTGTATGACTGTGATTGTATGATTGTGATTGTATGATTGTGATTGTAAGATTGTGATTGTATGACTGTGATTGTATGATTGTGATTGTATGATTGTGATTGTATGATTGTGATTGTATGATTGTGATTGTATGATTGTGATTGTATGATTGTATTTGGGAGATTGTAGTTGTATGATTGCGATTGTATGAATGTGATTGTATGATTGTGATGTATGATTGTAATTGTATGATTATGATTGTATGATTGTGATTGTATGATTGTGATGGTATGATTGTGATTGTATGATTGCGATCGTATGATTGTGATTGTATGATTATGATTGTATGATTGTGATTGTATGATTGCGATTGTATCATTGTGATTGTATGGTCATGATTGTATTTTTGTGATTGTATGATTGTGATTGTATGATTGTGATTGTATGATTGTGATTGTATGATTGTGATTGTATGATTGTGATTGTATGATTGCGATTGTATGAATGCGATTGTATGATTGTGATTGCATGATTGTGATTGTATGATTGTGATTGTATGATATTGATTGTATGATTGTGATTGTAGGATTGTGATTGTATGATTGTAATAGTATGATTGTGATTGTATGATTGTGATTGCATGATTGTGATTGTATGATTGTGATTGCATTATTTTGAATGTATGATTGTGATTGTATGATTGTGATTGTATGATTGTGATTGTATGATTGTGATTGTATGATTGTGATTGTATGATTGTGATTGTATGATTGTGATTGTATGATTGGGATTGTATGATTGTGATTGTATGATTGTGATTGTATGATTGCGATTGTATGAATGCGATTGTATGATTGCGATAGTATGATTGTGATTGTATGATTGTGATTGTATGATTGTATTTGGGAGATTGTATTTTGGAGATTGTAATTGTAGGATTGCGATTGTATGATTGTGATTGTATGATTGTGATTGTATGATTGTGATTGTATGATTGTGATTGTATGATTGTGATTGTATGATTGTGATTGTATGATTGTGATTGTATGATTGTGATAGTATGATTGTGATTGTAAGATTGTGATTGTATGACTGTGATTGTATGATTGTGATTGTGCGATTGTGATTGTACGATTGTGGTTGTACGATTGTGATTGTAGGATTGTGATTGTATGATTATGATTGAATGTTGTGATTGCATGATTGTGACTGTGTGATTGTGATTGCATGATTTTGAATGTATGATTGTGATTGTATGATTGTGATTGTATGATTGTGATAGTATGATTGTGATTGTAAGATTGTGATTGTATGACTGTGATTGTATGATTGTGATTGTATGATTGTGATTGTATGATTATGATTGTATGATTGTGATTGTATGATTGTATTTGGGAGATTGTATTTTGGAGATTGTAATTGTAGGATTGCGATTGTATGATTGTGATTGTATGATTGCGATTGTATGATTGTGATTGTATGATTGCGATTGTATGATTGCGATTGTATGATTATGATTGTATGATTGTGATTGTATGATTGTGATTGTATGGTTGTGACTGTATGACTGTGATGGTATGATTGCGATTGTATGATTGCGATAGTAGGATTGTGATTGTATGATTATGATTGAATGTTGTGATTGCATGATTGTGACTGTGTGATTGTGATTGCATGATTTTGAATGTATGATTGTGATTGTATGATTGTGATTGTATGATTGTGATAGTATGATTGTGATTGTAAGATTGTGATTGTATGACTGTGATTGTATGATTGTGATTGTATGATTGTGATTGTATGATTATGATTGTATGATTGTGATTGTATGATTGTATTTGGGAGATTGTATTTTGGAGATTGTAATTGTAGGATTGCGATTGTATGATTGTGATTGTATGATTGCGATTGTATGATTGTGATTGTATGATTGCGATTGTATGATTGCGATTGTATGATTATGATTGTATGATTGTGATTGTATGATTGTGATTGTATGGTTGTGACTGTATGACTGTGATGGTATGATTGCGATTGTATGATTGCGATAGTATGATTGTGATTGTATGATTGTGATTGTATGATTGTATTTGGGAGATTGTATTTTGGAGATTGTAATTGTAGGATTGCGATTGTATGATTGTGATTGTATGATTGTGATTGTATGATTGTGATTGTATGATTGTGATTGTATGATTGTGATTGTATGATTGTGATTCTATGAGTGTGATTGTATGATTGTGATTGTATGATTGTGATTGTATGATTGTGATTGTATGATTGTATTTGGGAGATTGTAGTTGTATGATTGCGATTGTATGAATGTGATTGTATGATTGTGATGTATGATTGTAATTGTATGATTATGATTGTATGATTGTGATTGTATGATTGTGATGGTATGATTGTGGTTGTATGATTGCGATCGTATGATTGTGATTGTATGATTATGATTGTATGATTGTGATTGTATGATTGCGATTGTATCATTGTGATTGTATGGTTATGATTGTATTTTTGTGATTGTATGATTGTGATTGTATGATTGTGATTGTATGATTGTGATTGTATGATTGTGATTGTATGATTGTGATTGTATGATTGCGATTGTATGAATGCGATTGTATGATTGTGATTGCATGATTGTGATTGTATGATTGTGATTGTATGATATTGATTGTATGATTGTGATTGTAGGATTGTGATTGTATGATTGTAATAGTATGATTGTGATTGTATGATTGTGATTGCATGATTGTGATTGTATGATTGTGATTGCATTATTTTGAATGTATGATTGTGATTGTATGATTGTGATTGTATGATTGTGATTGTATGATTGTGATTGTATGATTGTGATTGTATGATTGTGATTGTATGATTGTGATTGTATGATTGTGATTGTATGATTGTGATTGTATGATTATGATTGTATGATTGGGATTGTAGGATTGTGATTGTATGATTATGATTGAATGATTGTGATTGCATGATCGTGACTGTGTGATTGGGATTGCATGATTTTGAATGTATGATTGTGATTGTATGATTGTGATTGTATGATTGTGATTGTATGATTGTGATAGTATGATTGTGATTGTAAGATTGTGATTGTATGACTGTGATTGTATGATTGTGATTGTATGATTGTGATTGTATGATTATGATTGTATGATTGTGATTGTATGATTGTGATTGTATGATTGTATTTGGGAGATTGTATTTTGGAGATTGTAATTGTAGGATTGCGATTGTATGATTGTGATTGTATGATTGTGATTGTATGATTGTGATTGTATGATTGCGATTGTATGATTGCGATTGTATGATTATGATTGTATGATTGTGATTGTATGATTGTGATTGTATGGTTGTGACTGTATGATTGTGATGGTATGATTGCGATTGTATGATTGCGATAGTATGATTGTGATTGTATGATTGTGATTGTATGATTGTGATTGTATGATTGTGACTGTATGATTGTAATTGTATGATTGTGATTGTGTGATTGCGATTGTATGATTGCGATTGTATGATTGTGATTGTATGAGTGTGATTGTATGATTGTGATTGTATGGCTGTGATTGTATGACTGTGATTGTATGATTGTGATTGTATGATTGTGATTGTAAGATTGTGACTGTATGACTGTGATTGTATGATTGTGATTGTATGATTGTGATTGTATGATTGTGATTGTATGATTGTGATAGTATGATTGTGATTGTATGATTGTGATTGTATGATTGTGATAGTATGATTGTGATTGTATGATTGTGATTGTATGATTGTGATTGTATGATTGTGATTGCATGATTGTATTTGGGAGATTGTAGTTGTATGATTGCGATTGTATGAATGTGATTGTATGATTGTGATGTATGATTGTAATTGTATGATTATGATTGTATGATTGTGACTGTATGATTGTGATGGTATGATTGTGATTGTATGATTGCGATCGTATGATTGTGATTGTATGATTGTGATTGTATGATTGTGATTGTATGATTGCGATTGTATCATTGCGATTGTATGATTATGATTGTATTTTTGTGATTGTATGATTGTGATTGTATGATTGTGATTGTATGATTGTGATTGTATGATTGTGATTGTATGATTGTGATTGTATGATTGCGATTGTATGAATGCGATTGTATGACTGTGATTGTATGATTCCGATTGTATGATTGTGATTGTATGATTGTGATTGTGTGATTGCGATTGTATGATTGCGATTGTATGATTGCGATTGTATGATTGCGATTGTATGATTCTGATTGTATGATTGTGATTGTATGATTGTGATAGTATGATTGTGATTGTATGACTGTGATTGTATGTCTGTGATTGTATGATTGTGATTGTATGATTGTGATTGTAAGATTGTGATTGTATGACTGTGATTGTATGAATGTGATTGTATGATTGTGATTGTATGATTGTGATTGTATGATTGTGATAGTATGATTGTGATTGTATGATTGTGATTGTATGATTGTGATTGTATGATTGTGATTGTATGATTGTGATTGTATGATTGTGATTGTATGATTGTGATTGTATGATTGTGATTGTATGATTGTGATTGTATGATTGTGATTGTATGATTGTGATTGTATGATTGTGATTGTATGATTGTGATTGTATGATTGTGATTGTATGATTGTATTTGGGAGATTGTAGTTGTATGATTTCGATTGTATGATTGTGACTGTATGATTGTGATGTATGATTGTAATTGTACGATTATGATTGTATGATTCTGATTGTATGATTGTGATGGTATGATTGTGATTGTATGATTGCGATCGTATGATTGTGATTGTATGATTATGATTGTATGATTGTGATTGTATGACTGCGATTGTATGATTGCGATTGTATGATTATGATTGTATTTTTGTGATTGTATGATTGTGATTGTATGATTGTGATTGTATGATTGTGATTGTATGATTGTGATTGTATGATTGTGATTGTATGATTGCGATTGTATGATTGCGATTGTATGATTGCGATTGTATGATTGTGATTGTATGATTGTGATTGTATGATTGTGATTGTATGATTGTATTTGGGAGATTGTAGTTGTATGATTGCGATTGTATGATTGTGATTGTATGATTGTGATGTATGATTGTAATTGTATGATTATGATTGTATGATTGTGATTGTATGATTGTGATGGTATGATTGTGACTGTATGATTGCGATCGTATGGTTGTGAGGGTATGATTATGATTGTATGATTGTGATTGTATGATTGCGATTGTATGATTGTGATTGTATGATTGTGATTGTATGATTGTGATTGTATGATTGTGATAGCATGATTGTGATTGTATGATTGTGATTGTATGATTGTGATTGTATGATTGTGATAGTATGATTGTGATTGTAAGATTGTGATTGTATGACTATGATTGTATGATTGTGATTGTGCGATTGTGATTGTACGATTGTGATTGTACGATTGTGATTGTAGGATTGTGATTGTATGATTATGATTGAATGATTGTGATTGCATGATTGTGACTGTGTGATTGTGATTGCATGATTTTGAATGTATGATTGTGATTGTATGATTGTGATTGTATGATTGTGATTGTATGATTGTGATTGTATGATTGTGATAGTATGATTGTGATTGTAAGATTGTGATTGTATGACTGTGATTGAATGATTATGATTGTATGATTGTGATTGTATGATTGTATTTGGGAGATTGTATTTTGGAGATTGTAATTGTAGGATTGCGATTGTATGATTGTGATTTTATGATTGTGATTGTATGATTGTGATTGTATGATTGTGATTGTATGATTGTGATTGTATGATTGTGATTGTATGATGGTGATAGTATGATTGTGATTGTATGATTGTGATTGTATGATTGTGATTGTATGATTGTGATTGTATGATTGTTCGGGGAATTTGTTTGATAGAGAAATCTCAAATTCAAATTGTCTGCCCGAAATGAAAATTTGCCGGTCTGCACGAACGAAGCTACTCGTTATTCGTTTGTAAGGGTTGGAAGACTGAAAGAGTGTATTTTAAAGAGAGATTTAAATATATTTAAAGAATATAAGATTACAAAAAGACTGTTGATGTTTACTCGCTCGCTTCTATTTACGTACTAGACTCGATCGCGATTACCCCTCCCTTTATACTGGTCTTCCAGGAACTCTCCAGAACTTTGGCGTTACTCGAAATTTCACGATGTCTCGCGGCTGCCCTCCCGCTCCGCACCACTCTCCCCGAGGCCTACGAGGCGGGAAGTACACAAACGGAAGGGAAGCTCGTCGAGACATCGTTCGTCAAATTTAAAAACAAAACACAAACGTTCTGGGAATTTCTGGAGCGATCCTTGACCGTTTCTTGAACATACCGCCCGCCTTCTTCGTAAAGCGAAGAATCGGCTATAGACAAAGAAAGTAAAAAAGAAAAACAAAAAAAGAAATCCAGTGTCGTGATCGCAAGTGTACCAAGGGGGTAAATCGCATAAGCATAAGAAACTAAATGAACATAGCAAAAATGCAAGAAACTAAGAAAGAAATATAAAGAAATCTACCGCGAGCTTACAGTTAAAATATATATATATGTATATATACAGAAAGAGTATATTAAGAGTTGGTGGTAAGGCGTGTCGCTCGCTAATCTTTTTCTCAGAATTCGGCCGAGCCGAAAGATCGGAATGCGAGAACCACCGGCTACAGGGGATGGGTGTCAACAAGCCCTACCACCATCTCACGCGAACAGTGTTCACGCGGAATTTTCCGAGCTAAGTGGCGTCCGAAGGAGGCACCGGGAGAGGGCAGATTTTGACGATGGGCCGCGTTACGAGGCCGTTGGCAGTTCGCACGGTAACGACTCGTGTGTGTCCATCAGTCCCCGGGTGTAATGTTTCGATTCTACCCATTGACCATTTTGCTGGCGGTTGCAGCTCGTCTCGAAGAAGTACAAGTCTGCCAATCTCCAAGTTTTCCTTCTGGTGCCGCCACTTAGGGAGTTGTTGGAGCGTGTGCAGGTATTCGTTTCTCCACCTACGCCAAAATTGAGAACGCATATTAGAAATTAATCGCCATCGTGTAGTGAGTGACATTAGGGGAGCGGATGGATCGGGCTCTGGTGTAACGCATGTTGGTTCCCCTATAAGAAAGTGTCCTGGTGTAAGTGCGGAGAAATCTGATGGATCTTCGGACAGTGCGTAGAGTGGCCTCGAGTTTAGGCAAGCTTCGATTTGGCAAAGCAGCGTCGACATTTCCTCGAAGGTAAGTTTTGACTCGCCGATTATTCTTCGTAGATGATGTTTGACTGATTTTACGCCTGCTTCCCAGAGGCCTCCGAAGTGCGGGGCGTAAGGTGGAATGAAACGCCAAGTAGTGCCGTCCTTTTCTAACGCCAGGGCGGTTTCCTTGTAGAAGGTAGAGGCGGCGTTGAACCTTTGCGTCAGTTCCCTGTCGGCGCCGCGGAAAACGGTGGCATTGTCGCTGTAGAGGGTGGCGCAACGTCCTCGTCGTCCGATAAACCTTTGGAAAGCGGCTAGAAAAGAAGCGGAGGTTAAATCGGACACGACCTCTAGGTGGACGGCTCTCGTGGTAAGACAAACAAATAAGCAGATATATCCTTTATACGCCTTATACCCTCGTCCCGACGTCGTGCGTAGCATGATCGGTCCCGCATAATCTACGCCCGAGATGAGGAATGGTCGGTGGGGCGTGATGCGGTCCAGCGGCAATGAACTCATTAATTGAGAAGCAGGACGACCGCTGAATCGAGCGCAGCGGACACAGTCTCGAATAACCGATCGTACCAAAGCGCCTCCACGCAAAATCCAGAATTTCCGCAAAAGTAAACTTCTTGTTAATTGTGGTCCTCCATGAAGTGTGCGGTGATGGGAATCCAAAATAAGAAGTCTTGTAAGAGGGCAGGATTTTGCCACGATGATGGGATGTTTTTCATCGTAGGAGAGCATTGCGTTGGTTAACCGCCCTCCGACTCGAAGCAACCCTTCCTTGTCGAGAAATGGTCGGAGCGAAGCCAATGGAGAACCCTTGGACAGTTCTCGACCTTGACGGAGTTGTTCGATGTCTTTTTCGAAGTGGTTACGTTGAGATGTTCGTAGAGCGACTCGCAGGGCGTGTGCTCGCTCTAGAGTCCGGATGGGACCCTTTTCGCACGGCTTCCTCTGAGCTAGTCTTGAAAATCTAAAACAATAGGATAGGACTTGTAAAAGACGTGTTAACGAGGAGAAGCGGGAAAAGAGTTCTTCCTCGGTCCTGTTCGTATGCACGTGAACAGTGACCCTCCTCTTTTCCAGGTCGATGGATCCATCTTCTTCTGGGATACTAGTTGGCCAGAGGTTGGATGCCTGAGCTAGCCAGGAAGGTCCGTGCCACCAAAGCCTAGAGTCCAGCAGTTCCGAAGGTGAGATACCGCGCGTTGCCAAGTCCGCGGGATTGCTGGACGATTGCACGTGCCTCCACCGATCAGCCGGAATGCGTGTCTGAATGCTGGACACCCGATGAGCCACAAAGGGTTTCCAGAGCGAGGCATGGCCTCGTATCCAGCTCAGGGCCACACTGGAATCAGTCCAAGCGGTCAACGTTGCCGGTAAGTCCAGACCGTCCCTTACTTGGGTCATAAGTTTTGACAGAAGCACAGCGCTGCACAGCTCTAGCCTTGGTATTGTCAAGGCTTTGACTGGGGCCACCTTGGTCTTCGCCACCAAAAGCATGGTTGAAATTTCTCCCTTATGCATTACTCGTAGATAGACGGCTGCAGCGTAGGCCCTTTGAGATGCATCGCAGAACCCGTGCAACTCCACCTTCTCGGTGCGATCTCCCAAGTAGCGAGTCCAGCGTGGAATTGAAAGAGCGTCGAGCTGGCTAAGGGAGGTCCTGAAGGAGTGCCAAGTGGTTTGGATAGCTTCAGGTAGGTCTTGGTCCCAATCGATACCGAGTAGCCAGAGATCTTGTAATAATATTTTGGCGTAAATTAACACAGGTGCTGTCCAGCCCAGTGGATCGAAGAAGCTCGCCACCTCCGAGAGGATCGATCTTTTTGAGATTTTATCCGATTGGCTCATTGGACCGGCGACCCGAAGAGAAAAAGTGTCGTCGCGGGGACACCAGATTACACCCAAGGTACTAACTCCTGTTTTCTCATGAAAGCGGTGGGATTCAGTACTGTCCTCTTCCTGAAGCTGCGGTAGATTCGAAGCCCACTTACTTAGTTCGAATCCACCAGCTCTAAAGATAGATATAACCTGGCGTTTTAATTCGAATGCATTTTCTAAATCATCCGCTCCGGCTAGAATATCGTCGACATATGTATGTCGTTGTATCGCTCGAGCTCCAAGGGGAAAACGACCTCCTTCATCCTTAGCCAGTTGTGCCAGCACCCTCAATGCCAAAAAGGGGGCACAGGCGGTCCCATAGGTGACTGTGGTTAATTGGTAATCTTGCACTGAAACGCCAGGGTTCGGACGCCATAAAATCCTTTGCCAATCCGCATCTGCCTGGTGTACCTTTATTTGACGAAACATTTTAATAATATCAGTAGTAAAAGCTACACGAAACAGACGCCACCGGGTCAGAATGAGCCATAAGTCAGTTTGCATTTTAGGTCCAATTGCCAAACAATTATTGAGAGAGTATCCTGAAGAGGTCCGGAACGACGCGTTGAAGACTACTCGAATCTTCGCAGTGGGGTCGTGTTTCTTCACAACAGCGTGATGAGGCAAATAGTACGCCGGATGCTGGGGATCCGGTTCTGATGCAACCTGCATATGATTCAAGGTTAGATACTCCTTCATAAAGCTACCATAGCTTTCCTTCAAGCTGTCATTTGACGCAAGCCGACGTTCACAGTTTAACATTAATTTTAGAGCTGTCGACCTGGAAGGTTTGAGTGTGGCAACTGGATCTCGGATGAATGGTAAGCAAACAATATACCGACCGTTTGAATCCCGCGTATGAGTTTCCTGGAAATGCCTCTCGCACCTCTCCTCTTCCTCGGATAGTGGGGTTGGCTCCCTCACCTCCTCCACTTCCCAGAACCGTTGGAGAAGCTTGGTGACGGAGTCCTCCGTCTGAGTGTGAAAGCTACGAGCTGTCCCAGTTACCAAAGAGTTGTCTAAGGAAGTGGTCCCCATTAACACCCAGCCGAAAGGGGTGAGTTTAGCGACAGGCGATCCTTCGGGTCCCACACGAGTTCCCTCCTGGAAAAGGCTCCCGCACACATCGGCTCCAAGGATAAGATCCACACGAGATGGCACTCCAAAGTCTGGGTCTGCCAAAGGAAGGCCTTGAAGGTGAGGCCAAGAAGAGCCTTTGACTTGGTGTGTCGGCAACAAAGAAGTGAGCTTCCTTAGCACTAGAGCTCGAACGGACAGCCGGAAGTCTTCGGAATGACGGGAACGGACGACAAAGTTCACTTCACGGGTTGCAACTCCACTTTCCTGTTCCTGGACTCCCGAAATTGCGACCCGTACCGCCCGCCGTGGCAAGCGCAGGGCTTGGGCAACCCAGGAGGTCACGAAGGACGAGTCCGATCCAGTGTCAAGAAGAGCTCGGACTTCGATCATTTCTCCAGACGGCGCCTCCAACTTGACACGGGCTGTAGCTAACAGTGCAACTGAGCGAGAGACCGTTAGGGCAAGAGCGTTTGCAGTTGAAGGACCTTGATCGGAAGATAAGCCAGCGGTGTCACCAGACGTTGATGCCTTTTGTACCATCTTTGTTGGAGACGGGCTCGATGTCATTGCATCATGCAGCAGAGTATGGTGTCGTCGACTGCAGGCCAAGCATTTCTGCGAGGAAGGACACTTCTGCTGCTCGTGTCCAGTGTTCAGGCAGTTGTAGCAAACACCCAGTTCTTCTGCGCGTCCCTTGCGTTTGGCCGGAGATAATGTTTTAAACTTTGTACAATATCCTAGACCATGATTGCCAGAACAGGAGGGGCATTTCCGGGAAATCGTATTTTTTGTTGTGTGGAAAGTCGATGCAGACTTCTTAACGGCGGTACCCCCTTTAATTTTAGACTTGCCGTCGTTGCTGGGAGTAGCCTGAGCAGCAGGGTCTGTCATCTGAGCGGCATCCAACGCCTGGATGCGGTTTTCCAGGAACTTAGACAGCTCATAGAATGATGGTATCTCCCTAGAATTCACCAAGGAAGTTTCCCAGGCCAGGTGAGTAACTTTGTCCAATTTTTGGGTTAATAGGTAGACGAACCATTCATCCCAGGCTGTGACTGGTTTCTTCAAGGTAGTATATGCTCGAATCGTTTGTCGAAATGTATCGAGCAGTCGTTTTAATTCCGAAGCCGATTGTTGTTTTGCAGGTGGGCAGGCGAGGAGAGCACGATGATGCGAAAATGATAATAAGCGTAAATTTCCGTATCGTATCTCTAAATCCTCCCAAGCTCCACGGTAACCAGCCTCCGTAATGGGGGTATTTTGAATCACTTCCGCTGCACTTCCGGTCAAACTTGACTTCAGATAGAGGAGTTTTTTAACATCCGATAAGTGGGGTACGTCATGTACCAGGCTCTTAAATAAGTCGCGGAAGCTTTCCCACTGTAGGGGGTCACCGGAGAAGGTCGGAAGATCAATTTTTGGCAGCTGTGGCTGCGCTGCAATCTGCTCGACCTCAGAGCGTAGCGAAGGAGTTCGATCCGCGAGCTGCTGCGCTATCATTGCCGACGTGTTTAAATAGGCCTCCTCTATCGCTGAAAAAACGTCTTGTTGCACATAAGAACTTGCTGCGGCTTCTTTGCATCGCATCAAAGCTCGATGCCCGGAAAAGAAGGAACTCCAGTAGCGGTCAAGGAGACCCATTCGCTGCTCCAATACGGCGCGAGTTATTTTATCCTTCCCCAGTTTGCAAAGGTTGCTCCAGAACCGCTGGATCCAGCCGGCGAGTTCTTCCTGTTCACGTAGGAGGTCGGAGAATGAGGCGGTGTTCGGCATGATGAGATTTTTTTTTTTTTTTTGAAGTTCTCACTTAAGTATAATTTTTAAAAAATTTCAGATGCAGCTGTTGAAACCACCGATAGTTGTCACCGAATTTGGATCGACTTCTAGAAGTATCAGCTGTCGCAAGTTTATAAACACTGACTGGTCGGCCGACACCGAAACGACAACAAGTGACGTCACAGCACGAGTACGAAAGAGAAAAGAAGCGAGGCAACGCGAGCGAATTGAGTTTAGCAGATCCGAAGAAGCGGAAAACACACTCCACTTTTCGAAAAGGCACTCACTAGTTCTCCAGCACAACACTAGTCACTTCCACTCAAGGCACGAAGGAACGCGTTCGTTTCTCGCATCCGGCTCGAAGGACCAAATGTTCGGGTAATTTGTTTGATAGAGAAATCTCAAATTCAAATTGTCTGCCCGAAATGAAAATTTGCCGGTCTGCACGAACGAAGCTACTCGTTATTCGTTTGTAAGGGTTGGAAGACTGAAAGAGTGTATTTTAAAGAGAGATTTAAATATATTTAAAGAATATAAGATTACAAAAAGACTGTTGATGTTTACTCGCTCGCTTCTATTTACGTACTAGACTCGATCGCGATTACCCCTCCCTTTATACTGGTCTTCCAGGAACTCTCCAGAACTTTGGCGTTACTCGAAATTTCACGATGTCTCGCGGCTGCCCTCCCGCTCCGCACCACTCTCCCCGAGGCCTACGAGGCGGGAAGTACACAAACGGAAGGGAAGCTCGTCGAGACATCGTTCGTCAAATTTAAAAACAAAACACAAACGTTCTGGGAATTTCTGGAGCGATCCTTGACCGTTTCTTGAACAATGATTGTATTTGGGAGATTGTAGTTGTATGATTGCGATTGTATGATTGTGATGTATGATTGTAATTGTATGATTATGATTGTATGATTGTGATTGTATGATTGTGATGGTATGATTGTGATTGTATGATTGCGATCGTATGATTGTGATTGTATGATTATGACTGTATGATTGTGATTGTATGATTGTGATTGTATGATATTGATTGTATGATTGTGATTGTAGGATTGTGATTGTATGATTGTAATAGTATGATTGTGATTGTATGATTGTGATTGCATGATTGTGATTGTATGATTGTGATTGCATTATTTTGAATGTATGATTGTGATTGTATGATTGTGATTGTATGATTGTGATTGTATGATTGTGATTGTATGATTGTGATTGTATGATTGTGATTGCATGATTGTGATAGTATGATTGTGATTGTATGATTGTGAATGTATGATTGTGATTGTATGATTGTGATTGTATGATTGTGATTGTATGATTGTGATTGTATGATTGTAATTGTATGATTGTGATTGTATGATTGCGATTGTATGATTGTGAATGTATGATTGTATTTGGGAGATTGTATTTGGGAGATTGTAATTGTATGATTGCGATTGTATGATTGTGATTGTATGATTGTGATTGTATGATTGTGATCGTATGATTGCGATCGTATGATTTTGATTGTATGATTGTCATTGTATGATTGTGATTGTATCATTGTGATTGTATGATTGTGATTGTATGATTATGATTGTACGGTTGTGTTTGTTTGATTGTGATGGTATGATTGCGATTGTATGATTGCGATAGTATGATTGTGATTGTATGATTGTGATTGTATGATTGTGATTGTATGATTGTGATTGTATGATTGTGATTGTATGATTGTGATTGTATGATTGTCATTGTCTGATTATGATTGTATGATTGTGATTGTATGATTGTGATTGTATGATTGTGATAGTATGATTGTGATTGCATGATTGTGATTGCATGATTGTGATTGTATGATTGTGATAGTATGATTGTGATTGTACGATTGTGAATGTATGATTGTGATTGTATGATTGTGATTGTATGATTGTGATTGGATGATTGTGATTGCATGATTGTGATTGTATGATTGTGATTGTATGATTGTGATTGTATGATTCCGATTGTACGATTGTGATTGTATGATTGTATTTGGGAGATTGTATTTGGGAGTTTGTAATTGTATGATTGCGATTGTATGATTGTGATTGTATGATTTTGATTGTATGATTGCGATAGTATGATTGTGATTGTATGATTGTGATTGTATGATTGTGATTGTATGATTGCGATTGTATGATTGTGGTTGTATGATTACGATTGTATTATTGTGATTGTATGATTATGATTGTATGTTTGTGATTGTATGATTGTGATTGTATGACTGTGATTGTACGATTTTGATTGTATGATTGTGATTGTATGATTGTATTTGGGAGATTGTATTTGGGAGATTGTAATTGTATGATTGCGATTGTATGATTGTGATTGTATGATTGTGATTGTATGATTGTGATTGTATGATTGTGATTGTATGATTGTCATTGTCTGATTATGATTGTATGATTGTGATTGTATGGTTGTGACTGTATGATTGTGATGGTATGATTGCGATTGTATGATTGCGATAGTATGATTGTGATTGTATGATTGTGATTGTATGATTGTATTTGGGCGATTGTATTTTGGAGATTGTAATTGTAGGATTGCGAATGTATGATTGTGATTGTATGATTGTGATTGTATGATTGTGATTGTATGATTGTGATTGTATGATTGTGATTGTATGATTGTGATTGTATGATTGTGATTGTATGATTGTGATTGTATGATTGTGATTGTATGATTGTGATTGTATGAGTGTGATTGTATGATTGTGATTGTATGACAGTGATTGTATGACTGTGATTGTATGATTGTGATTGTATGATTGTGATTGTAAGATTGTGATTGTATGACTGTGATTGTATGATTGTGATTGTATGATTGTGATTGTATGATTGTGATTGTATGATGGTGATAGTATGATTGTGATTGTATGATTGTGATTGTATGATTGTGATTGTATGATTGTGATTGTATGATTGTATTTGGGAGATTGTAGTTGTATGATTGCGATTGTATGAATGTGATTGTATGATTGTGATGTATGATTGTAATTGTATGATTATGATTGTATGATTGTGATTGTATGATTGTGATGGTATGATTGTGATTGTATGATTGCGATCGTATGATTGTGATTGTATGATTATAATTGTATGATTGTGATTGTATGATTGCGATTGTATCATTGTGATTGTATGGTTATGATTGTATTTTTGTGATTGTATGATTGTGATTGTATGATTGTGATTGTATGATTGTGATTGTATGATTGTGATTGTATGATTGTGATTGTATGATTGCGATTGTATGAATGCGATTGTATGATTGTGATTGCATGATTGTGATTGTATGATTGTGATTCTATGATATTGATTGTATGATTGTGATTGTAGGATTGTGATTGTATGATTGTAATAGTATGATTGTGATTGTATGATTGTGATTGCATGATTGTGATTGTATGATTGTGATTGCATTATTTTGAATGTATGATTGTGATTGTATGATTGTGATTGTATGATTGTGATTGTATGATTGTGATTGTATGATTGTGATTGTATGATTGTGATTGTATGATTGTGATTGTATGATTGGGATTGTAGGATTGTGATTGTATGATTATGATTGAATGATTGTAATTGCATGATTGTGACTGTGTGATTGTGATTGCATGATTTTGAATGTATGATTGTGATTGTATGATTGTGATTGTATGATTGTGATTGTATGATTGTGATAGTATGATTGTGATTGTAAGATTGTGATTGTATGACTGTGATTGTATGATTGTGATTGTATGATTGTGATTGTATGATTATGATTGTATGATTGTGATTGTATGATTGTATTTGGGAGATTGTATTTTGGAGATTGTAATTGTAGGATTGCGATTGTATGATTGTGATTGTAAGATTGTGATTGTATGATTGTGTTTGTATGATTGCGATTGTATGATTGCGATTGTATGATTATGATTGTATGATTGTGATTGTATGATTGTGATTGTATGGTTGTGACTGTATGATTGCGATGGTATGATTGCGATTGTATGATTGCGATAGTATGATTGTGATTGTATGATTGTGATTGTATGATTGTGATTGTATGATTGTGACTGTATGATTGTAATTGTATGATTGTGATTGTGTGATTGCGATTGTATGATTGCGATTGTATGATTGTGATTGTATGAGTGTGATTGTATGATTGTGATTGTATGATTGTGATTGTATGATTGTATTTGGGAGATTGTAGTTGTATGATTGCGATTGTATGAATGTGATTGTATGATTGTGATGTATGATTGTAATTGTATGATTATGATTGTATGATTGTGATTGTATGATTGTGATGGTATGATTGTGATTGTATGATTGCGATCGTATGATTGTGATTGTATGATTATGATTGTATGATTGTGATTGTATGATTGCGATTGTATGATTGCGATTGTATGATTATGATTGTATTTTTGTGATTGTATGATTGCGATTGTATGATTGCGATTGTATGATTGCGATTGTATGATTGTGATTGTATGATTGTGATTGTATGATTGTGATTGTATGATTGTATTTGGGAGATTGTATTTTGGAGATTGTAATTGTAGGATTGCGATTGTATGATTGTGATTGTATGATTGTGATTGTATGATTGTGATTGTATGATTGTGATTGTATGATTGTGATTGTATGAGTGTGATTGTATGATTGTGATTGTATGACTGTGATTGTATGACTGTGATTGTATGATTGTGATTGTATGATTGTGATAGTAAGATTGTGATTGTATGACTGTGATTGTATGATTGTGATTGTATGATTGTGATTGTATGATTGTGATTGTATGATGGTGATAGTATGATTGTGATTGTATGATTGTGATTGTATGATTGTGATTGTATGATTGTATTTGGGAGATTGTAGTTGTATGATTGCCATTGTATGAATGTGATTGTATGATTGTGATGTATGATTGTAATTGTATGATTATGATTGTATGATTGTGATTGTATGATTGTGATGGTATGATTGTGATTGTATGATTGCGATCGTATGATTGTGATTGTATGATTATGATTGTATGATTGTGATTGTATGATTGCGATTGTATCATTGTGATTGTATGGTTATGATTGTATTTTTGTGATTGTATGATTGTGATTGTATGATTGTGATTGTATGATTGTGATTGTATGATTGTGATTGTATGATTGTGTTTGTATGATTGTGATTGTATGATTGCGATTGTATGAATGCGATTGTATGATTGTGATTGCATGATTGTGATTGTATGATTGTGATTGTATGATATTGATTGTATGATTGTGATTGTAGGATTGTGATTGTATGATTGTAATAGTATGATTGTGATTGTATGATTGTGATTGTATGATTGTGATTGTATGATTGTGATTGTATGATTGTGATTGTATGATTGTGATTGTATGATTGTGATTGTATGATTGGGATTGTAGGATTGTGATTGTATGATTATGATTGAATGATTGTGATTGCATGATTGTGACTGTGTGATTGTGATTGCATGACTTTGAATGTATGATTGTGATTGTATAATTGTGATTGTATGATTGTGATTGTATGATTGTGATAGTATGATTGTGATTGTAAGATTGTGATTGTATGACTGTGATTGTATGATTGTGATTGTATGATTGTGATTGTATGATTATGATTGTATGATTGTGATGGTATGATTGTATTTGGGAGATTGTATTTTGGAGATTGTAATTGTAGGATTGCGATTGTATGATTGTGATTGTATGATTGTGATTGTATGATTGTGATTATATGATTGCGATTGTATGATTGCGATTGTATGATTATGATTGTATGATTGTGATTGTATGATTGTGATTGTATGGTTGTGACTGTATGATTGTGATGGTATGATTGCGATGGTATGATTGCGATTGTATGATTGCGATGGTATGATTGTGATTGTATGATTGTGATTGTATGATTGTGATTGTATGATTGTGACTGTATGATTGTAATTGTATGATTGTGATTGTGTGATTGCGATTGTATGATTGCGATTGTATGATTGTGATTGTATGAGTGTGATTGTATGATTGTGATTGTATGGCTGTGATTGTATGACTGTTATTGTATGATTGTGATTGTATGATTGTGATTGTAAGATTGTGACTGTATGACTGTGATTGTATGATTGTGATTGTATGATTGTGATTGTATGATTGTGATTATATGATTGTGATAGTATGATTGTGATTGTATGATTGTGATTGTATGATTGTGATAGTATGATTGTGATTGTATGATTGTGATTGTATGATTGTGATTGTATGATTGTGATTGTATGATTGTATTTGGGAGATTGTAGTTGTATGATTGCGATTGTAAGAATGTGATTGTATGATTGTGATGTATGATTGTAATTGTATGATTATGATTGTATGATTGTGATTGTATGATTGTGATGGTATGATTGTGATTGTATGATTGCGATCGTATGATTGTGATTGTATGATTATGATTGTATGATTGTGATTGTATGATTGCGATTGTATCATTGTGATTGTATGATTATGATTGTATTTTTGTGATTGTATGATTGTGATTGTATGATTGTGATTGTATGATTGTGATTGTATGATTGTGATTGTACGATTGTGATTGTATGATTGTGATTGTATGATTGTGATTGTATGATTGCGATTGTATGAATGCCATTGTATGATTGTGATTGTATGATTGCGATTGTATGATTGTGATTGTATGATTGTGATTGTGTGATTGCGATTGTATGATTGCGATTGTATGATTGCGATTGTATGATTGCGATTGTATGATTCTGATTGAATGATTGTGATTGTATGATTGTGATAGTATGATTGTGATTGTATGACTGTGATTGTATGTCTGTGATTGTATGATTGTGATTGTATGATTGTGATTGTAAGATTGTGATTGTATGACTGTGATTGTATGAATGTGATTGTATGATTGTGATTGTATGATTGTGATTGTATGATTGTGATTGTATGATTGTGATTGTATGATTGTGATTGTATGATTGTGATTGTATGATTGTGATTGTATGATTGCGATTGTATGATTGCGATTGTATGATTGTGATTGTATGATTGTGATTGTATGATTGTGATTGTATGATTGTGATTGTATGATTGTATTTGGGAGATTGTAGTTGTATGATTGCGATTGTATGATTGTGATTGTATGATTGTGATGTATGATTGTAATTGTATGATTATGATTGTATGATTGTGATTGTATGATTGTGATGGTATGATTGTGACTGTATGATTGCGATCGTATGGTTGTGAGGGTATGATTATGATTGTATGATTGTGATTGTATGATTGCGATTGTATGATTGTGATTGTATGATTGTGATTGTATGATTGTGATAGCATGATTGTGATTGTATGATTGTGATTGTATGATTGTGATCGTATGATTGTGATAGTATGATTGTGATTGTCAGATTGTGATTGTATGACTGTGATTGTATGATTGTGATTGTGCGATTGTGATTGTACGATTGTGATTGTACGATTGTGATTGTAGGATTGTGATTGTATGATTATGATTGAATGATTGTGATTGCATGATTGTGACTGTGTGATTGTGATTGCATGATTTTGAATGTATGATTGTGATTGTATGATTGTGATTGTATGATTGTGATAGTATGATTGTGATTGTAAGATTGTGATTGTATGACTGTGATTGAATGATTATGGTTGTATGATTGTGATTGTATGATTGTGATTGTATGATTGTATTTGGGAGATTGTAGTTGTATGATTTCGATTGTATGATTGTGATTGTATGATTGTGATGTATGATTGTAATTGTATGATTATGATTGTATGATTCTGATTGTATGATTGTGATGGTATGATTGTGATTGTATGATTGCGATCGTATGATTGTGATTGTATGATTATGATTGTATGATTGTGATTGTATGATTGCGATTGTATGATTGCGATTGTATGATTATGATTGTATTTTTGTGATTGTATGATTGTGATTGTATGATTGTGATTGTGTGATTGTGATTGTATGATTGTGATTGTATGATTGTGATTGTATGATTGCGATTGTATGATTGCGATTGTATGATTGTGATTGTATGATTGTGATTGTATGATTGTGATTGTATGATTGTATTTGGGAGATTGTAGTTGTATGATTGCGATTGTATGATTGTGATTGTATGATTGTGATGTATGATTGTAATTGTATGATTATGATTGTATGATTGTGATTGTATGATTGTGATGGTATGATTGTGACTGTATGATTGCGATCGTATGGTTGTGAGGGTATGATAATGATTGTATGATTGTGATTGTATGATTGCGATTGTATGATTGTGATTGTATGATTGTGATTGTATGATTGTGATAGCATGATTGTGATTGTATGATTGTGATTGTATGATTGTGATTGTATGATTGCGATTGTATGATTGCGATTGTAAGATTGTGATTGTATGACTGTGATTGTATGATTGTGATTGTGCGATTGTGATTGTACGATTGTGATTGTACGATTGTGATTGTAGGATTGTGATTGTATGATTATGATTGAATGATTGTGATTGCATGATTGTGACTGTGTGATTGTGATTGCATGATTTTGAATGTATGATTGTGATTGTATGATTGTGATTGTATGATTGTGATTGTATGATTGTGATTGTATGATTGTGATTGTATGATTGTGATTGTATGATTGTGATAGTATGATTGTGATTGTAAGATTGTGATTGTATGACTGTGATTGAATGATTATGGTTGTATGATTGTATTTGGGAGATTGTATTTTGGAGATTGTAATTGTAGGATTGCGATTGTATGATTGTGATTTTATGATTGTGATTGTATGATTGTGATTGTATGATTGTGATTGTATGATTGTGATTGTATGAGTGTGATTGTATGATTGTGATTGTATGACTGTGATTGTATGACTGTGATTGTATGATTGTGATTGTATGATTGTGATTGTAAGATTGTGATTGTATGACTGTGATTGTATGATTGTGATTGTATGATTGTGATTGTATGATTGTGATTGTATGATGGTCATAGTATGATTGTGATTGTATGATTGTGATTGTATGATTGTGATTGTATGATTGTATTTGGGAGATTGTAGTTGTATGATTGCGATTGTATGAATGTGATTGTATGATTGTGATGTATGATTGTAATTGTATGATTATGATTGTATGATTGTGATTGTATGATTGTGATGGTATGATTGTGATTGTATGATTGCGATCGTATGATTGTGATTGTATGATTATGACTGTATGATTGTGATTGTATGATTGTGATTGTATGATATTGATTGTATGATTGTGATTGTAGGATTGTGATTGTATGATTGTAATAGTACGATTGTGATTGTATGATTATGATTGCATGATTGTGATTGTATGATTGTGATTGCATTATTTTGAATGTATGATTGTGATTGTATGATTGTGATTGTATGATTGTGATTGTATGATTGTGATTGTATGATTGTGATTGTATGATTGTGATTGTATGATTGTGATTGTATGATTGTGATTGTATGATTGGGATTGTATGATTGTGATTGTATGATTGTGATTGCATGATTGTGATTGTATGATTGTGATAGTATGATTGTGATTGTATGATTGTGATTGTATGATTGCGATTGTATGATTGTGATTGTATGATTGTGATTGTGTGATTGCGATTGTATGATTGCGATTGTATGATTGCGATTGTATGATTCTGATTGTATGATTGTGATTGTATGATTGTGATAGTATGATTGTGATTGTATGACTGTGATTGTATGTCTGTGATTGTATGATTGTGATTTTATGATTGTGATTGTAAGATTGTGATTGTATGACTGTGATTGTATGAATGTGATTGTATGATTGTGATTGTATGATTGTGATTGTATGATTGTGATTGTATGATTGTGATTGTATGATTGTGATTGTATGATTGTGATTGTATGATTGTGATTGTATGATTGTATTTGGGAGATTGTAGTTGTATGATTGCGATTGTATGATTGTGATTGTATGATTGTGATGTATGATTGTAATTGTATGATTATGATTGTATGATTGTGATTGTATGATTGTGATGGTATGATTGTGACTGTATGATTGCGATCGTATGGTTGTGAGGGTATGATTATGATTGTATGATTGTGATTGTATGATTGCGATCGTATGGTTGTGAGGGTATGATTATGATTGTATGATTGTGATTGTATGATTGCGATTGTATGATTGTGATTGTATGATTGTGATTGTATGATTGTGATAGCATGATTGTGATTGTATGATTGTGATTGTATGATTGTGATTGTATGATTGTGATAGTATGATTGTGATTGTAAGATTGTGATTGTATGACTGTGATTGTATGATTGTGATTGTGCGATTGTGATTGTACGATTGTGATTGTACGATTGTGATTGTAGGATTGTGATTGTATGATTATGATTGAATGATTGTGATTGCATGATTGTGACAGTGTGATTGTGATTGCATGATTTTGAATGTATGATTGTGATTGTATGATTGTGATTGTATGATTGTGATTGTATGATTGTGATTGTATGATTGTGATAGTATGATTGTGATTGTAAGATTGTGATTGTATGACTGTGATTGAATGATTATGGTTGTATGATTGTGATTGTATGATTGTGATTGTATGATTGTATTTGGGAGATTGTAGTTGTATGATTTCGATTGTATGATTGTGATTGTATGATTGTGATGTATGATTGTAATTGTATGATTATGATTGTATGATTCTGATTGTATGATTGTGATGGTATGATTGTGATTGTATGATTGCGATCGTATGATTGTGATTGTATGATTATGATTGTATGATTGTGATTGTATGATTGCGATTGTATGATTGCGATTGTATGATTATGATTGTATTTTTGTGATTGTATGATTGTGATTGTATGATTGTGATTGTGTGATTGTGATTGTATGATTGTGATTGTATGATTGTGATTGTATGATTGTGATTGTATGATTGCGATTGTATGATTGCGATTGTATGATTGTGATTGTATGATTGTGATTGTATGTTTGTGATTGTATGATTGTATTTGGGAGATTGTAGTTGTATGATTGCGATTGTATGATTGTGATTGTATGATTGTGATGTATGATTGTAATTGTATGATTATGATTGTATGATTGTGATTGTATGATTGTGATGGTATGATTGTGACTGTATGATTGCGATCGTATGGTTGTGAGGGTATGATTATGATTGTATGATTGTGATTGTATGATTGTGATTGTATGATTGTGATTGTATGATTGTGATTGTATGATTGTGATAGTATGATTGTGATTGTAAGATTGTGATTGTATGACTGTGATTGAATGATTATGGTTGTATGATTGTGATTGTATGATTGTATTTGGGAGATTGTATTTTGGAGATTGTAATTGTAGGATTGCGATTGTATGATTGTGATTTTATGATTGTGATTGTATGATTGTGATTGTATGATTGTGATTGTATGATTGTGATTGTATGAGTGTGATTGTATGATTGTGATTGTATGACTGTGATTGTATGACTGTGATTGTATGATTGTGATTGTATGATTGTGATTGTAAGATTGTGATTGTATGACTGTGATTGTATGATTGTGATTGTATGATTGTGATTGTATGATTGTGATTGTATGATGGTCATAGTATGATTGTGATTGTATGATTGTGATTGTATGATTGTGATGGTATGATTGTGATTGTATGATTGCGATAGTATGATTGTGATTGTATGATTGTGATTGTATGATTGTGATTGTATGATTGCGATTGTATGATTGTGGTTGTATGATTACGATTGTATTATTGTGATTGTATGATTATGATTGTATGGTTGTGATTGTATGATTGTGATTGTATGACTGTGATTGTACGATTTTGATTGCATGATTGTGATTGTATGATTGTATTTGGGAGATTGTATTTGGGAGATTGTAATTGTATGATTGCGATTGTATGATTGTGATTGTATGATTGTGATTGTATGATTGTGATTGTGTGATTGTGATTGTGTGATTGTGATTGTATGATTGCGATTGTATGGTTGTGATTGTATGATTGTGATGGTATGATTGTGATTGTATGATTGCGATAGTATGATTGTGATTGTATGATTGTGATTGTATGATTGTGATTGTATGATTGCGATTGTATGATTTTGATTGTATGATTGTGATAGTATCATTGTAATTGTATGATTATGATTGTATGATTGTGATTGTATGATTGTGATTGTATGATTGTGATTGTGTGATTGCGATTGTATGATTGCGATTGTATGATTGCGATTGTATGTTTGCGATTGTATGATTGTGATTGTATGATTGTGATTGTATGATTGTGATAGTATGATTGTGATTGTATGACTGTGATTGTATGTCTGTGATTGTATGATTGTGATTGTATGATTGTGATTGTAAGATTGTGATTGTATGACTGTGATTGTATGAATGTGATTGTATGATTGTGATTGTATGATTTTGATTGTATGATTGTGATAGTATGATTGTGATTGTATGATTGTGATTGTATGATTGTGATTGTATGATTGTGATTGTATGATTGTGATTGTATGATTGTGATTGTATGATTGTATTTGGGAGATTGTAGTTGTATGATTTCGATTGTATGATTGTGATTGTATGATTGTGATGTATGATTGTAATTGTATGATTATGATTGTATGATTCTGATTGTATGATTGTGATGGTATGATTGTGATTGTATGATGGCGATCGTATGATTGTGATTGTATGATTATGATTGTATGATTGTGATTGTATGATTGCGATTGTATGATTGTGATGTATGATTATGATTGTATTTTTGTGATTGTATGATTGTGATAGTATGATTGTGATTGTAAGATTGTGATTGTATGACTGTGATTGTATGATTGTGATTGTGCGATTGTGATTGTACGATTGCGATTGTACGATTGTGATTGTAGGATTGTGATTGTATGATTATGATTGAATGATTGTGACTGCATGATTGTGACTGTGTGATTGTGATTGCATGATTTTGAATGTATGATTGTGATCGTATGATTGTGATTGTATGATTGTGATTGTATGATTGTGATTGTATGATTGTGATAGTATGATTGTGATTGTAAGATTGTGATTGTATGATTGTGATTGTATGATTATGATTGTATGATTATGATTGTATGATTGTGATTGTATGATTGTATTTGGGAGATTGTATTTTGGAGATTGTAATTGTAGGATTGCGATTGTATGATTGTGATTGTATGATTGTGATTGTAAGATTGTGATTGTATGACTGTGATTGTATGATTGTGATTGTATGATTGTGATTGTATAATTATGATTGTATGATTGTGATTGTATGATTATGATTGTACGGTTGTGTTTGTATGATTGGGATGGTATGATTGCGATTGTATGATTGCGATAGTATGATTGTGATTGTATGATTGTGATTGTATGATTGTGATTGTATGATTGTGATTGTATGATTGTGATTGTATGATTGCCATTGTCTGATTATGATTGTATGATTGTGATTGTATGATTGTGATTGTATGATTGTGATAGTATGATTGTGATTGCATGATTGTGATTGCATGATTGTGATTGTATGATTGTGATAGTATGATTGTGATTGTATGATTGTGAATGTATGATTGTGATTGTATGATTGTGATTGTATGATTGTGATTGTATGATTGTGATTGTATGATTGTGATTGTATGATTGTGATTGTATGATTGCGATTGTATGATTGTGATTGTATGATTGTATTTGGGAGATTGTAATTGTATGATTGCGATTCTATGATTGTGATTGTACGATTGTGATTGTATGATTGTGATTGTATGATTGTGATTGTATGATTGTGATTGTATGATTGTGATTGTATGATTGTGATTGTATGATTGTGATTGTATGATTGCGATTGTATGATTGTGATTGTATGATTGTATTTGGGAGATTGTATTTGGGAGATTGTAATTGTATGATTGCGATTGTATGATTGTGATTGTATGATTGTGATCGTATGATTGTGATCGTATGATTGCGATCGTATGATTTTGATTGTATGATTGTCATTGTATGATTGTGATTGTATCATTGTGATTGTATGATTGTGATTGTATGATTATGATTGTACGGTTGTGTTTGTTTGATTGTGATGGTATGATTGCGATTGTATGATTGCGATAGTATGATTGTGATTGTATGATTGTGATTGTATGATTGTGATTGTACGATTGTGAATGTATGATTGTGATTGTATGATTGTGATTGTATGATTGTGATTGTATGATTGTGATTGTATGATTGTGATTGTATGATTGTGATTGTATGATTGTGATTGTATGATTGTCATTGTCTGATTATGATTGTATGATTGTGATTGTATGACTGTGATTGTATGATTGTGATAGTATGATTGTGATTGCATGATTGTGATTGCATGATTGTGAATGTATGATTGTGATTGTATGATTGTGATTGTATGATTGTGATTGTATGATTGTGATTGTATGATTGTGATTGTATGATTGTGATTGCATGATTTTGATTGTATGATTGTGATTGTATGATTGTATTTGGGAGATTGTATTTGGGAGATTGTAATTGTATGATTGCGATTGTATGATTGTGATTGTATGATTGTGATTGTATGATTGTGATTGTATGATTGTGATTGTATGATTGTGATTGTATGATTGTGATTGTATGATTGCGATTGTATGATTTTGATTGTATGATTGTGATAGTATCATTGTAATTGTATGATTATGATTGTATGATTGTGATTGTATGATTGTGATTGTATGATTGTGATTGTGTGATTGCGATTGTATGATTGCGATTGTATGATTGCGATTGTATGATTGCGATTGTATGATTGTGATTGTATGATTGTGATTGTATGATTGTGATAGTATGATTGTGATTGTATGACTGTGATTGTATGTCTGTGATTGTATGATTGTGATTGTATGATTGTGATTGTAAGATTGTGATTGTATGACTGTGATTGTATGAATGTGATTGTATGATTGTGATTGTATGATTTTGATTGTATGATTGTGATAGTATGATTGTGATTGTATGATTGTGATTGTATGATTGTGATTGTATGATTGTGATTGTATGATTGTGATTGTATGATTGTGATTGTATGAATGTGATTGTATGATTGTATTTGGGAGATTGTAGTTGTATGATTTCGATTGTATGATTGTGATTGTATGATTGTGATGTATGATTGTAATTGTATGATTATGATTGTATGATTCTGATTGTATGATTGTGATGGTATGATTGTGATTGTATGATGGCGATCGTATGATTGTGATTGTATGATTATGATTGTATGATTGTGATTGTATGATTGCGATTGTATGATTCTGATTGTATGATTATGATTGTATTTTTGTGATTGTATGATTGTGATAGTATGATTGTGATTGTAAGATTGTGATTGTATGACTGTGATTGTATGATTGTGATTGTGCGATTGTGATTGTACGATTGCGATTGTACGATTGTGATTGTAGGATTGTGATTGTATGATTATGATTGAATGATTGTGACTGCATGATTGTGACTGTGTGATTGTGATTGCATGATTTTGAATGTATGATTGTGATTGTATGATTGTGATTGTATGATTGTGATTGTATGATTGTGATAGTATGATTGTGATTGTAAGATTGTGATTGTATGATTGTGATTGTATGATTATGATTGTATGATTATGATTGTATGATTGTGACTGTATGATTGTGATTGCATGATTGTGATTGTATGATTGTGATTGTATGATTGTGATTGTATGATTGTGATTGTATGATTGTGATTGTAAGATTGTGATTGTAAGATTGTGATTGTATGACTGTGATTGTATGAATGTGATTGTATGATTGTGATTGTATGATTTTGATTGTATGATTGTGATAGTATGATTGTGATTGTATGATTGTGATTGTATGATTGTCATTGTCTGATTATGATTGTATGATTGTGATTGTATGATTGTGATTGTATGATTGTGATAGTATGATTGTGATTGCATGATTGTGATTGCATGATTGTGATTGTATGATTGTGATAGTATGATTGTGATTGTATGATTGCGATTGTATGATTGTGATTGTATGATTGTATTTGGGAGATTGTATTTGGGAGATTGTAATTGTATGATTGCGATTCTATGATTGTGATTGTACGATTGTGATTGTATGATTGTGATTGTATGATTGTGATAGTATGATTGTGATTGTATGACTGTGATTGTATGTCTGTGATTGTATGATTGTGATTGTATGATTGTGATTGTAAGATTGTGATTGTAAGATTGTGATTGTATGACTGTGATTGTATGAATGTGATTGTATGATTGTGATTGTATGATTTTGATTGTATGATTGTGATAGTATGATTGTGATTGTATGGTTGTGATTGTATGATTGTGATTGTATGATTGTGATTGTATGATTGTGATTGTATGATTGTGATTGTAAGATTGTGATTGTATGACTGTGATTGTATGAATGTGATTGTATGATTGTGATTGTATGATTTTGATTGTATGATTGTGATAGTATGATTGTGATTGTATGGTTGTGATTGTATGATTGTGATTGTATGATTGTGATTGTATGATTGTGATTGTATGATTGTGATTGTATGATTGTGATTGTATGATTGTATTTGGGAGATTGTAGTTGTATGATTTCGATTGTATGATTGTGATTGTATGATTGTGATGTATGATTGTAATTGTATGATTATGATTGTATGATTCTGATTGTATGATTGTGATGGTATGATTGTGATTGTATGATGGCGATCGTATGATTGTGATTGTATGATTATGATTGTATGATTGTGATTGTATGATTGCGATTGTATGATTGTGATTGTATGATTATGATTGTATTTTTGTGATTGTATGATTGTGATAGTATGATTGTGATTGTAAGATTGTGATTGTATGACTGTGATTGTATGATTGTGATTGTGCGATTGTGATTGTACGATTGCGATTGTACGATTGTGATTGTAGGATTGTGATTGTATGATTATGATTGAATGATTGTGACTGCATGATTGTGACTGTGTGATTGTGATTGCATGATTTTGAACGTATGATTGTGATTGTATGATTGTGATTGTATGATTGTGATTGTATGATTGTGATTGTATGATTGTGATTGTATGATTGTCATTGTCTGATTATGATTGTATGATTGTGATTGTATGATTGTGATTGTATGATTGTGATAGTATGATTGTGATTGCATGATTGTGATTGCATGATTGTGATTGTATGATTGTGATAGTATGATTGTGATTGTATGATTGTGAATGTATGATTGTGATTGTATGATTGTGATTGTATGATTGTGATTGTATGATTGTGATTGTATGATTGTGATTGTATGATTGTGATTGTATGATTGCGATTGTATGATTGTGATTGTATGATTGTATTTGGGAGATTGTATTTGGGAGATTGTAATTGTATGATTGCGATTCTATGATTGTGATTGTACGATTGTGATTGTATGATTGTGATTGTATGATTGTGATTGTATGATTGTGATTGTATGATTGTGATTGTATGATTGTGATTGTATGATTGCGATTGTATGATTGTGATTGTATGATTGTATTTGGGAGATTGTATTTGGGAGATTGTAATTGTATGATTGCGATTGTATGACTGTGATTGTATGATTGTGATCGTATGATTGTGATCGTATGATTGCGATCGTATGATTTTGATTGTATGATTGTCATTGTATGATTGTGATTGTATCATTGTGATTGTATGATTGTGATTGTATGATTATGATTGTACGGTTGTGTTTGTTTGATTGTGATGGTATGATTGCGATTGTATGATTACGATAGTATGATTGTGATTGTATGATTGCGATTGTATGATTGTGGTTGTATGATTACGATTGTATTATTGTGATTGTATGATTATGATTGTATGGTTGTGATTGTATGATTGTGATTGTATGACTGTGATTGTACGATTTTGATTGTATGATTGTGATTGTATGATTGTATTTGGGAGATTGTATTTGGGAGATTGTAATTGTATGATTGCGATTGTATGATTGTGATTGTATGATTGTGATTGTATGATTGTGATTGTATGATTGTGATTGTATGATTGCGATTGTGTGATTGTGATTGTGTGATTGTGATTGTGTGATTGTGATTGTATGATTGCGATTGTATGGTTGTGATTGTATGATTGTGATGGTATGATTGTGATTGTATGATTGCGATAGTATGATTGTGATTGTATGATTGTGATTGTATGATTGTGATTGTATGATTGCGATTGTATGATTTTGATTGTATGATTGTGATAGTATCATTGTAATTGTATGATTATGATTGTATGATTGTGATTGTATGATTGTGATTGTATGATTGTGATTGTATGATTGTGATTGTATGATTGTGATTGTATGATTGTATTTGGGAGATTGTATTTGGGAGATTGTAATTGTATGATTGCGATTCTATGATTGTGATTGTACGATTGTGATTGTATGATTGTGATTGTATGATTGTGATTGTATGATTGTGATTGTATGATTGTGATTGTATGATTGTGATTGTATGATTGCGATTGTATGATTGTGATTGTATGATTGTATTTGGGAGATTGTATTTGGGAGATTGTAATTGTATGATTGTGATTGTATGATTGTGATTGTATGATTGCGATTGTATGATTTTGATTGTATGATTGTGATAGTATCATTGTAATTGTATGATTATGATTGTATGATTGTGATTGTATGATTGTGATTGTATGATTGTGATTGTGTGATTGCGATTGTATGATTGCGATTGTATGATTGCGATTGTATGATTGCGATTGTATGATTGTGATTGTATGATTGTGATAGTATGATTGTGATTGTATGACTGTGATTGTATGTCTGTGATTGTATGATTGTGATTGTATGATTGTGATTGTAAGATTGTGATTGTATGACTGTGATTGTATGAATGTGATTGTATGATTGTGATTGTATGATTTTGATTGTATGATTGTGATAGTATGATTGTGATTGTATGATTGTGATTGTATGATTGTGATTGTATGATTGTGATTGTATGATTGTGATTGTATGATTGTATTTGGGAGATTGTAGTTGTATGATTTCGATTGTATGATTGTGATTGTATGATTGTGATGTATGATTGTAATTGTATGATTATGATTGTATGATTCTGATTGTATGATTGTGATGGTATGATTGTGATTGTATGATGGCGATCGTATGATTGTGATTGTATGATTATGATTGTATGATTGTGATTGTATGATTGCGATTGTATGATTGTGATTGTATGATTATGATTGTATTTTTGTGATTGTATGATTGTGATAGTATGATTGTGATTGTAAGATTGTGATTGTATGACTGTGATTGTATGATTGTGATTGTGCGATTGTGATTGTACGATTGCGATTGTACGATTGTGATTGTAGGATTGTGATTGTATGATTATGATTGAATGATTGTGACTGCATGATTGTGACTGTGTGATTGTGATTGCATGATTTTGAATGTATGATTGTGATTGTATGATTGTGATTGTATGATTGTGATTGTATGATTGTGATTGTATGATTGTGATAGTATGATTGTGATTGTAAGATTGTGATTGTATGATTGTGATTGTATGATTATGATTGTATGATTATGATTGTATGATTGTGACTGTATGATTGTGATTGCATGATTGTGATTGTATGATTGTGATTGTATGATTGTGATTCTATGATTGTGATTGTATGATTGTGATTGTAAGATTGTGATTGTAAGATTGTGATTGTATGACTGTGATTGTATGAATGTGATTGTATGATTGTGATTGTATGATTTTGATTGTATGATTGTGATAGTATGATTGTGATTGTATGATTGTGATTGTATGATTGTCATTGTCTGATTATGATTGTATGATTGTGATTGTATGATTGTGATTGTATGATTGTGATAGTATGATTGTGATTGCATGATTGTGATTGCATGATTGTGATTGTATGATTGTGATAGTATGATTGTGATTGTATGATTGCGATTGTATGATTGTGATTGTATGATTGTATTTGGGAGATTGTATTTGGGAGATTGTAATTGTATGATTGCGATTCTATGATTGTGATTGTACGATTGTGATTGTATGATTGTGATTGTATGATTGTGATAGTATGATTGTGATTGTATGACTGTGATTGTATGTCTGTGATTGTATGATTGTGATTGTATGATTGTGATTGTAAGATTGTGATTGTGCGATTGTGATTGTACGATTGCGATTGTACGATTGTGATTGTAGGATTGTGATTGTATGATTATGATTGAATGATTGTGACTGCATGATTGTGACTGTGTGATTGTGATTGCATGATTTTGAACGTATGATTGTGATTGTATGATTGTGATTGTATGATTGTGATTGTATGATTGTGATTGTATGATTGTGATAGTATGATTGTGATTGTAAGATTGTGATTGTATGATTGTGATTGTATGATTATGATTGTATGATTATGATTGTATGATTGTGATTGTATGATTGTATTTGGGAGATTGTATTTTGGAGATTGTAATTGTATGATTGCGATAGTATGATTGTGATTGTATGATTGTGATTGTATGATTGTGATTGTATGATTGTGATTGTATGATTGTGATTGTATGATTGTCATTGTCTGATTATGATTGTATGATTGTGATTGTATGATTGTGATTGTATGATTGTGATAGTATGATTGTGATTGCATGATTGTGATTGCATGATTGTGATTGTATGATTGTGATAGTATGATTGTGATTGTATGATTGTGAATGTATGATTGTGATTGTATGATTGTGATTGTATGATTGTGATTGTATGATTGTGATTGTATGATTGTGATTGTATGATTGTGATTGTATGATTGCGATTGTATGATTGTGATTGTATGATTGTATTTGGGAGATTGTAATTGTATGATTGCGATTCTATGATTGTGATTGTACGATTGTGATTGTATGATTGTGATTGTATGATTGTGATTGTATGATTGTGATTGTATGATTGTGATTGTATGATTGTGATTGTATGATTGTGATTGTATGATTGCGATTGTATGATTGTGATTGTATGATTGTATTTGGGAGATTGTATTTGGGAGATTGTAATTGTATGATTGCGATTGTATGATTGTGATTGTATGATTGTGATCGTATGATTGTGATCGTATGATTGCGATCGTATGATTTTGATTGTATGATTGTCATTGTATGATTGTGATTGTATCATTGTGATTGTATGATTGTGATTGTATGATTATGATTGTACGGTTGTGTTTGTTTGATTGTGATGGTATGATTGCGATTGTATGATTGCGATAGTATGATTGTGATTGTATGATTGCGATTGTATGATTGTCGTTGTATGATTACGATTGTATTATTGTGATTGTATGATTATGATTGTATGGTTGTGATTGTATGATTGTGATTGTATGACTGTGATTGTACGATTTTGATTGTATGATTGTGATTGTATGATTGTATTTGGGAGATTGTATTTGGGAGATTGTAATTGTATGATTGCGATTGTATGATTGTGATTGTATGATTGTGATTGTATGATTGTGATTGTATGATTGTGATTGTATGATTGCGATTGTGTGATTGTGATTGTGTGATTGTGATTGTGTGATTGTGATTGTATGATTGCGATTGTATGGTTGTGATTGTATGATTGTGATGGTATGATTGTGATTGTATGATTGCGATAGTATGATTGTGATTGTATGATTGTGATTGTATGATTGTGATTGTATGATTGCGATTGTATGATTTTGATTGTATGATTGTGATAGTATCATTGTAATTGTATGATTATGATTGTATGATTGTGATTGTATGATTGTGATTGTATGATTGTGATTGTGTGATTGCGATTGTATGATTGCGATTGTATGATTGCGATTGTATGATTGCGATTGTATGATTGTGATTGTATGATTGTGATTGTATGATTGTGATAGTATGATTGTGATTGTATGACTGTGATTGTATGTCTGTGATTGTATGATTGTGATTGTATGATTGTGATTGTAAGATTGTGATTGTATGACTGTGATTGTATGAATGTGATTGTATGATTGTGATTGTATGATTTTGATTGTATGATTGTATTTGGGAGATTGTATTTTGGAGATTGTAATTGTAGGATTGCGATTGTATGATTGTGATTGTATGATTGTGATTGTAAGATTGTGATTGTATGACTGTGATTGTATGATTGTGATGGTATGATTGTGATTGTATGATGGCGATCGTATGATTGTGATTGTATGATTATGATTGTATGATTGTGATTGTATGATTGTGATTGTATGATTGTCATTGTCTGATTATGATTGTATGATTGTGATTGTATGATTGTGATTGTATGATTGTGATAGTATGATTGTGATTGTATGATTGTGATTGTATGATTGTGATAGTATGATTGTGATTGTAAGATTGTGATTGTATGATTGTGGTTGTATGATTGTGATTGTATGATTTTGATTGTATGGTTGTGATAGTATGATTGTGATTGTATGATTGTGATTGTATGATTGTGATTGTATGATTGTATTTGGGAGATTGTAGTTGTATGATTTCGATTGTATGATTGTGATTGTATGATTGTGATGTATGATTGTAATTGTATGATTATGATTGTATGATTCTGATTGTATGATTGTGATGGTATGACTGTGATTGTATGATTGCGATCGTATGATTGTGATTGTATGATTATAATTGTATGATTGTGATTGTATGATTGCGATTGTATGATTGTGATTGTATGATTATGATTGTATTTTTGTGATTGTATGATTGTGATAGAATGATTGTGATTGTAAGATTGTGATTGTACGACTGTGATTGTATGATTGTGATTGTGCGATTGTGATTGTACGATTGCGATTGTACGATTGTGATTGTAGGATTGTGATTGTATGATTATGATTGAATGATTGTGACTGCATGATTGTGACTGTGTGATTGTGATTGCATGATTTTGAATGTATGATTGTGATTGTATGATTGTGATTGTATGATTGTGATTGTATGATTGTGATTGTATGATTGTGATTGTATGATTGTGATTGTATGATTGTGATTGTATGATTGTGATTGTATAATTGTGATTGTATGATTGCGATTGTATGATTGTGATAGTATGATTGTATTTGGGAGATTGTATTTGGGAGATTGTAATTGTAGGATTGCGATTGTATGATTGCGATTGTATGATTGTGATTGTATGATTGTCATTGTCTGATTATGATTGT
This sequence comes from Megachile rotundata, assembly GCF_050947335.1. Lineage (NCBI taxonomy): Eukaryota > Metazoa > Arthropoda > Insecta > Hymenoptera > Megachilidae > Megachile > Megachile rotundata. The sequence goes on along the minus strand of NW_027473447.1, from coordinate 127,918 downwards.
ATGATTGTGATTGCATGATTGTGATTGCATGATTGTGATTGTATGATTGTGATAGTATGATTGTGATTGTATGATTGTGATTGTATGATTTGATTGTATGATTGTGATTGTATGATTGTGATTGTATGATTGTGATTGTATGATTGTGATAGTATGATTGTGATTGTAAGATTGTGATTGTATGACTGTGATTGTATGATTGTGATTGTATGATTGTGATTGTATGATTGTGATTGTATAATTATGATTGTATGATTGTGATTGTATGATTATGATTGTACGGTTGTGTTTGTATGATTGTGATGGTATGATTGCGATTGTATGATTGCGATAGTATGATTGTGATTGTATGATTGTGATTGTATGATTGTGATTGTATGATTGTGATTGTATGATTGTGATTGTATGATTGTGATTGTATGATTGTGATTGTATGATTGTCATTGTCTGATTATGATTGTATGATTGTGATTGCATGATTGTGATTGCATGATTGTGATTGCATGATTGTGATTGTATGATTGTGATAGTATGATTGTGATTGTATGATTGGGAATGTATGATTGTGATTGTATGATTGTGATTGTATGATTGTGATTGTATGATTGTGATTGTATGATTGTGATTGTATGATTGTGATTGTATGATTGTGATTGTATGATTGCGATTGTATGATTGTGATTGTATGATTGTATTTGGGAGATTGTATTTGGGAGATTGTAATTTTATGATTGCGATTGTATGATTGTGATTGTATGATTGTGATCGTATGATTGTGATCGTATGATTGCGATCGTATGATTTTGATTGTATGATTGTCATTGTATGATTGTGATTGTATCATTATGATTGTATGATTGTGATTGTATGATTATGATTGTACGGTTGTGTTTGTTTGATTGTGATGGTATGATTGCGATTGTATGATTGCGATAGTATGATTGTGATTGTATGATTGTGATTGTATGATTGTGATTGTATGATTGTGATTGTATGATTGTCATTGTCTGATTATGATTGTATGATTGTGATTGCATGATTGTGATTGCATGATTGTGATTGTATGATTGTGATAGTATGATTGTGATTGTATGATTGTGAATGTATGATTGTGATTGTATGATTGTGATTGTATGATTGTGATTGTATGATTGTGATTGTATGATTGTGATTGTATGATTGTGATTGTATGATTGTGATTGTATGATTGTGATAGTATGATTGTGATTGTAAGATTGTGATTGTATGACTGTGATTGTATGATTGTGATTGTATGATTGTGATTGTATGATTGTGATTGTATAATTATGATTGTATGATTGTGATTGTATGATTATGATTGTACGGTTGTGTTTGTATGATTGTGATGGTATGATTGCGATTGTATGATTGCGATAGTATGATTGTGATTGTATGATTGTGATTGTATGATTGTGATTGTATAATTATGATTGTATGATTGTGATTGTATGATTGTGATTGTACGGTTGTGTTTGTATGATTGGGATGGTATGATTGCGATTGTATGATTGCGATAGTATGATTGTGATTGTATGATTGTGATTGTATGATTGTGATTGTATGATTTTGATTGTATGATTGTGATAGTATGATTGTGATTGCATGATTGTGATTGCATGATTGTGATTGTATGATTGTGATTGTATGATTTTGATTGTATGATTGTGATTGTATGATTGTGATTGTATGATTGTGATTGTATGATTGTGATTGTATGATTGTGATGGTATGATTGCGATTGTATGATTGCGATAGTATGATTGTGATTGTATGATTGTGATTGTATGATTGTGATTGTATGATTGTAATTGTATGATTGTGATTGTATGATTGTCATTGTCTGATTATGATTGTATGATTGTGATTGCATGATTGTGATTGCATGATTGTGATTGCATGATTGTGATTGTATGATTGTGATAGTATGATTGTGATTGTATGATAGTGAATGTATGATTGTGATTGTATGATTGCGATTGTATGATTGTGATTGTATGATTGTGATCGTATGATTGTGATCGTATGATTGCGATCGTATGATTTTGATTGTATGATTGTCATTGTATGATTGTGATTGTATCATTGTGATTGTATGATTGTGATTGGATGATTATGATTGTACGGTTGTGTTTGTTTGATTGTGATGGTATGATTGCGATTGTATGATTGCGATAGTATGATTGTGATTGTATGATTGTGATTGTATGATTGTGATTGTATGATTGTGATTGTATGATTGTGATTGTATGATTGTCATTGTCTGATTATGATTGTATGATTGTGATTGCATGATTGTGATTGCATGATTGTGATTGTATGATTGTGATAGTATGATTGTGATTGTATGATTGTGAATGTATGATTGTGATTGTATGATTGTGATTGTATGATTGTGATTGTATGATTGTGATTGTAAGATTGTGATTGTACGACTGTGATTGTATGATTGTGATTGAATGATTGTGATTGTATAATTATGATTGTATGATTGTGATTGTATGATTATGATTGTACGGTTGTGTTTGTATGATTGGGATGGTATGATTGCGATTGTATGATTGCGATAGTATGATTGTGATTGTATGATTGTGATTGTATGATTGTGATTGTATGATTTTGATTGTATGATTGTGATAGTATGATTGTGATTGCATGATTGTGATTGCATGATTGTGATTGTATGATTGTAATAGTATGATTGTGATTGTATGATTGTGATTGTATGATTGTGATTGTATGATTGTGATTGTATAATTGTGATTGTATGATTGCGATTGTATGATTGTAATTGTATGATTGTATTTGGGAGATTGTATTTGGGAGATTGTAATTGTATGATTGCGATTGTATGATTGCGATTGTATGATTGTGATTGTATGATTGTCATTGTCTGATTATGATTGTATGATTGTGATTGCATGATTGTGATTGCATGATTGTGATTGTATGATTGTGATAGTATGATTGTGATTGTATGATTGTGATTGTATGATTGTGATTGTATGATTGTGATTGTATGATTGTGATTGTATGATTGTGATTGTATGATTGTGATTGTATGATTGTGATAGTATGATTGTGATTGTAAGATTGTGATTGTATGACTGTGATTGTATGATTGTGATTGTATGATTGTGATTGTATGATTGTGATTGTATAATTATGATTGTATGATTGTGATTGTATGATTATGATTGTACGGTTGTGTTTGTATGATTGGGATGGTATGATTACGATTGTATGATTGCGATAGTATGATTGTGATTGTATGATTGTGATTGTATGATTGTGATTGTATGATTGTGATTGTATGATTTTGATTGTATGATTGTGATAGTATGATTGTGATTGCATGATTGTGATTGCATGATTGTGATTGTATGATTGTGATAGTATGATTGTGATTGTATGATTGTGATTGTATGATTGTGATTGTATGATTGTGATTGTATGATTGGGATTGTATGATTGTGATTGTATGATTGTGATTGTATGATTGTGATTGTATGATTGTGATTGTATGATTGTGACTGTGTGATTGTGATTGCATGATTTTGAATGTATGATTGTGATTGTATGATTGTGATTGTATGATTGTGATTGTATGATTGTGATTGTATGATTGTGATAGTATGATTGTGATTGTAAGATTGTGATTGTATGATTGTGATTGTATGATTATGATTGTATGATTGTGATTGTATGATTGTATTTGGGAGATTGTATTTTGGAGATTGTAATTGTAGGATTGCGATTGTATGATTGTGATTGTATGATTGTGATTGTGTGATTGTGATTGTATGATTGTGATTGTACGATTGTGATTGCATGATTGTGATTGTATGATTGTGATTGTATGATTGTGATAGTATGATTGTGATTGTAAGATTGTGATTGTATGACTGTGATTGTATGATTGTGATTGAATGATTGTGATTGTATAATTATGATTGTATGATTGTGATTGTATGATTATGATTGTACGGTTGTGTTTGTATGATTGGGATGGTATGATTGCGATTGTATGATTGCGATAGTATGATTGTGATTGTATGATTGTGATTGTATGATTGTCATTGTCTGATTATGATTGTATGATTGTGATTGTATGATTGTGATTGTATGATTGTGATAGTATGATTGTGATTGCATGATTGTGATTGCATGATTGTGATTGTATGATTGTGATAGTATGATTGTGATTGTACGATTGTGAATGTATGATTGTGATTGTATGATTGTGATTGTATGATTGTGATTGTATGATTGTGATTGCATGATTGTGATTGTATGATTGTGATTGTATGATTGTGATTGTATGATTGCGATTGTATGATTGTGATTGTATGATTGTATTTGGGAGATTGTATTTGGGAGTTTGTAATTGTATGATTGCGATTGTATGATTGTGATTGTATGATTGTGATTGTATGATTTTGATTGTATGATTGTGATAGTATGATTGTAATTGAATGATTATGATTGTATGATTGTGATTGTATGATTGTGATGGTATGATTGTGATTGTATGATTGCGATAGTATGATTGTGATTGTATGATTGTGATTGTATGATTGTGATTGTATGATTGCGATTGTATGATTGTGGTTGTATGATTACGATTGTATTATTGTGATTGTATGATTATGATTGTATGGTTGTGATTGTATGATTGTGATTGTATGACTGTGATTGTACGATTTTGATTGTATGATTGTGATTGTATGATTGTATTTGGGAGATTGTATTTGGGAGATTGTGATTGTATGATTGCGATTGTATGATTGTGATTGTATGATTGCGATTGTATGATTTTGATTGTATGATTGCGATAGTATCATTGTAATTGTATGATTATGATTGTATGATTGTGATTGTATGATTGTGATTGTATGATTGTGATTGTGTGATTGCGATTGTATGATTGCGATTGTATGATTGCGATTGTATGATTGCGATTGTATGATTGTGATTGTATGATTGTGATTGTATGATTGTGATAGTATGATTGTGATTGTATGACTGTGATTGTATGTCTGTGATTGTATGATTGTGATTGTATGATTGTGATTGTAAGATTGTGATTGTATGATTGTGATAGTATGATTGTGATTGTATGATTGTGATTGTATGATTGTGATTGTATGATTGTGATTGTATGATTGTGATTGTATGATTGTGATTGTATGATTGTGATTGTATGATTGTATTTGGGAGATTGTAGTTGTATGATTTCGATTGTATGATTGTGATTGTATGATTGTGATGTATGATTGTAATTGTATGATTATGATTGTATGATTCTGATTGTATGATTGTGATGGTATGATTGTGATTGTATGATGGCGATCGTATGATTGTGATTGTATGATTATGATTGTATGATTGTGATTGTATGATTGCGATTGTATGATTGTGATTGTATGATTATGATTGTATTTTTGTGATTGTATGATTGTGATAGTATGATTGTGATTGTAAGATTGTGATTGTACGACTGTGATTGTATGATTGTGATTGTGCGATTGTGATTGTACGATTGCGATTGTACGATTGTGATTGTAGGATTGTGATTGTATGATTATGATTGAATGATTGTGACTGCATGATTGTGACTGTGTGATTGTGATTGCATGATTTTGAATGTATGATTGTGATTGTATGATTGTGATTGTATGATTGTGATTGTATGATTGTGATTGTATGATTGTGATTGTATGATTGTGATTGTATGATTGTGATTGTATAATTGTGATTTTATGATTGCGATTGTATGATTGTGATTGTATGATTGTATTTGGGAGATTGTATTTGGGAGATTGTAATTGTATGATTGCGATTGTATGATTGCGATTGTATGATTGTGATTGTATGATTGTCATTGTCTGATTATGATTGTATGATTGTGATTGCATGATTGTGATTGCATGATTGTGATTGTATGATTGTGATAGTATGATTGTGATTGTATGATTGTGATTGTATGATTGTGATTGTATGATTGTGATTGTATGATTGTGGTTGTATGATTGTGATTGTATGATTGTGATAGTATGATTGTGATTGTAAGATTGTGATTGTATGACTGTGATTGAATGATTGTGATTGTATGATTGTGATTGCATGATTGTGATTGTATAATTATGATTGTATGATTGTGATTGTATGATTATGATTGTACGGTTGTGTTTGTATGATTGTGATGGTATGATTGCGATTGTATGATTGCGATAGTATGATTGTGATTGTATGATTGTGATTGTATGATTGTGATTGTATGATTGTAATTGTATGATTGTGATTGTATGATTGTCATTGTCTGATTATGATTGTATGATTGTGATTGCATGATTGTGATTGCATGATTGTGATTGTATGATTGTGATAGTATGATTGTGATTGTATGATTGTGAATGTATGATTGTGATTGTATGATTGTGATTGTATGATTGTGATTGTATGATTGTGATTGTATGATTGTGATTGTATGATTGTGATTGTATGATTGCGATTGTATGATTGTGATTGTATGATTGTATTTGGGAGATTGTATTTGGGAGATTGTAATTGTATGATTGCGATTGTATGATTGTGATTGTATGATTGTGATCGTATGATTGTGATCGTATGATTGCGATCGTATGATTTTGATTGTATGATTGTCATTGTATGATTGTGATTGTATCATTGTGATTGTATGATTGTGATTGTATGATTATGATTGTACGGTTGTGTTTGTTTGATTGTGATGGTATGATTGCGATTGTATGATTACGATAGTATGATTGTGATTGTATGATTGCGATTGTATGATTGTGATTGTATGATTGTGATTGTATGATTGTGATTGTATGATTGTGATTGTATGATTGTGAATGTATGATTGTGATTGTATGATTGTGATTGTATGATTGTGATTGTATGATTGGGATTGTAAGATTGTGATTGTACGACTATGATTGTATGATTGTGATTGAATGATTGTGATTGTATGATTGTGATTGTATGATTGTGATAGTATGATTGTGATTGTAAGATTGTGATTGTATGATTGTGATTGTATGATTATGATTGTATGATTGTGATTGTATGATTGCATTTGGGAGATTGTATTTTGGAGATTGTAATTGTAGGATTGCGATTGTATGATTGTGATTGTATGATTGTGATTGTATGATTGTGATTGTATGATTGTGATTGTACGATTGTGATTGCATGATTGTGATTGTATGATTGTGATTGTATGATTGTGATAGTATGATTGTGATTGTAAGATTGTGATTGTATGACTGTGATTGTATGATTGTGTTTGAATGATTGTGATTGTATAATTATGATTGTATGATTGTGATTGTATGATTATGATTGTACGGTTGTGTTTGTATGATTGGGATGGTATGATTGCGATTGTATGATTGCGATAGTATGATTGTGATTGTATGATTGTGATTGTATGATTGTGATTGTATGATTGTGATTGTATGATTGTGATTGTATGATTGTCATTGTCTGATTGTGATTGTATGATTGTGATTGTATGATTGTGATTGTATGATTGTGATTGTATGATTGTCATTGTCTGATTATGATTGTATGATTGTGATTGTATGATTGTGATTGTATGATTGTGATAGTATGATTGTGATTGCATGATTGTGATTGCATGATTGTGATTGTATGATTGTGATAGTATGATTGTGATTGTACGATTGTGAATGTATGATTGTGATTGTATGATTGTGATTGTATGATTGTGATTGTATGATTGTGATTGCATGATTGTGATTGTATGATTGTGATTGTATGATTGTGATTGTATGATTGCGATTGTATGATTGTGATTGTATGATTGTGATTGTATGATTGTGATTGTATGATTTTGATTGTATGATTATGATAGTATGATTGTAATTGAATGATTATGATTGTATGATTGTGATTGTATGATTGTGATGGTATGATTGTGATTGTATGATTGCGATAGTATGATTGTGATTGTATGATTGTGATTGTATGATTGTGATTGTATGATTGCGATTGTATGATTGCGGTTGTATGATTACGATTGTATTATTGTGATTGTATGATTATGATTGTATGGTTGTGATTGTATGATTGTGATTGTATGACTGTGATTGTACGATTTTGATTGTATGATTGTGATTGTATGATTGTATTTGGGAGATTGTATTTGGGAGATTGTGATTGTATGATTGCGATTGTGTGATTGTGATTGTATGATTGCGATTGTATGATTTTGATTGTATGATTGTGATAGTATCATTGTAATTGTATGATTATGATTGTATGATTGTGATTGTATGATTGTGATTGTATGATTGTGATTGTGTGATTGCGATTGTATGATTGCGATTGTATGATTGCGATTGTATGATTGCGATTGTATGATTGTGATTGTATGATTGTGATTGTATGATTGTGATAGTATGATTGTGATTGTATGACTGTGATTGTATGTCTGTGATTGTATGATTGTGATTGTATGATTGTGATTGTAAGATTGTGATTGTATGAATGTGATTGTATGAATGTGATTGTATGATTGTGATTGTATGATTTTGATTGTATGATTGTGATAGTATGATTGTGATTGTATGATTGTGATTGTATGATTGTGATTTTATGATTGCGATTGTATGATTGTGATTGTATGATTGTATTTGGGAGATTGTATTTGGGAGATTGTAATTGTATGATTGCGATTGTATGATTGCGATTGTATGATTGTGATTGTATGATTGTCATTGTCTGATTATGATTGTATGATTGTGATTGCATGATTGTGATTGCATGATTGTGATTGTATGATTGTGATAGTATGATTGTGATTGTATGATTGTGATTGTATGATTGTGATTGTATGATTGTGATTGTATGATTGTGATTGTATGATTGTGATTGTATGATTGTGATAGTATGATTGTGATTGTAAGATTGTGATTGTATGACTGTGATTGAATGATTGTGATTGTATGATTGTGATTGCATGATTGTGATTGTATAATTATGATTGTATGATTGTGATTGTATGATTATGATTGTACGGTTGTGTTTGTATGATTGTGATGGTATGATTGCGATTGTATGATTGCGATAGTATGATTGTGATTGTATGATTGTGATTGTATGATTGTGATTGTATGATTGTAATTGTATGATTGTGATTGTATGATTGTCATTGTCTGATTATGATTGTATGATTGTGATTGCATGATTGTGATTGCATGATTGTGATTGTATGATTGTGATAGTATGATTGTGATTGTATGATTGTGAATGTATGATTGTGATTGTATGATTGTGATTGTATGATTGTGATTGTATGATTGTGATTGTATGATTGTGATTGTATGATTGTGATTGTATGATTGCGATTGTATGATTGTGATTGTATGATTGTATTTGGGAGATTGTATTTGGGAGATTGTAATTGTATGATTGCGATTGTATGATTGTGATTGTATGATTGTGATCGTATGATTGTGATCGTATGATTGCGATCGTATGATTTTGATTGTATGATTGTCATTGTATGATTGTGATTGTATCATTGTGATTGTATGATTGTGATTGTATGATTATGATTGTACGGTTGTGTTTGTTTGATTGTGATGGTATGATTGCGATTGTATGATTACGATAGTATGATTGTGATTGTATGATTGCGATTGTATGATTGTGATTGTATGATTGTGATTGTATGATTGTGATTGTATGATTGTGATTGTATGATTGTGAATGTATGATTGTGATTGTATGATTGTGATTGTATGATTGTGATTGTATGATTGGGATTGTAAGATTGTGATTGTACGACTATGATTGTATGATTGTGATTGAATGATTGTGATTGTATGATTGTGATTGTATGATTGTGATAGTATGATTGTGATTGTAAGATTGTGATTGTATGATTGTGATTGTATGATTATGATTGTATGATTGTGATTGTATGATTGCATTTGGGAGATTGTATTTTGGAGATTGTAATTGTAGGATTGCGATTGTATGATTGTGATTGTATGATTGTGATTGTATGATTGTGATTGTATGATTGTGATTGTACGATTGTGATTGCATGATTGTGATTGTATGATTGTGATTGTATGATTGTGATAGTATGATTGTGATTGTAAGATTGTGATTGTATGACTGTGATTGTATGATTGTGTTTGAATGATTGTGATTGTATAATTATGATTGTATGATTGTGATTGTATGATTATGATTGTACGGTTGTGTTTGTATGATTGGGATGGTATGATTGCGATTGTATGATTGCGATAGTATGATTGTGATTGTATGATTGTGATTGTATGATTGTGATTGTATGATTGTGATTGTATGATTGTGATTGTATGATTGTGATTGTATGATTGTCATTGTCTGATTGTGATTGTATGATTGTGATTGTATGATTGTGATTGTATGATTGTGATTGTATGATTGTCATTGTCTGATTATGATTGTATGATTGTGATTGTATGATTGTGATTGTATGATTGTGATAGTATGATTGTGATTGCATGATTGTGATTGCATGATTGTGATTGTATGATTGTGATAGTATGATTGTGATTGTACGATTGTGAATGTATGATTGTGATTGTATGATTGTGATTGTATGATTGTGATTGTATGATTGTGATTGCATGATTGTGATTGTATGATTGTGATTGTATGATTGTGATTGTATGATTGCGATTGTATGATTGTGATTGTATGATTGTATTTGGGAGATTGTATTTGGGAGTTTGTAATTGTATGATTGCGATTGTATGATTGTGATTGTATGATTGTGATTGTATGATTTTGATTGTATGATTATGATAGTATGATTGTAATTGAATGATTATGATTGTATGATTGTGATTGTATGATTGTGATGGTATGATTGTGATTGTATGATTGCGATAGTATGATTGTGATTGTATGATTGTGATTGTATGATTGTGATTGTATGATTGCGATTGTATGATTGCGGTTGTATGATTACGATTGTATTATTGTGATTGTATGATTATGATTGTATGGTTGTGATTGTATGATTGTGATTGTATGACTGTGATTGTACGATTTTGATTGTATGATTGTGATTGTATGATTGTATTTGGGAGATTGTATTTGGGAGATTGTGATTGTATGATTGCGATTGTGTGATTGTGATTGTATGATTGCGATTGTATGATTTTGGTTGTATGATTGTGATAGTATCATTGTAATTGTATGATTATGATTGTATGATTGTGATTGTATGATTGTGATTGTATGATTGTGATTGTGTGATTGCGATTGTATGATTGCGATTGTATGATTGCGATTGTATGATTGCGATTGTATGATTGTGATTGTATGATTGTGATCGTATGATTGTGATAGTATGATTGTGATTGTATGACTGTGATTGTATGTCTGTGATTGTATGATTGTGATTGTATGATTGTGATTGTAAGATTGTGATTGTATGAATGTGATTGTATGAATGTGATTGTATGATTGTGATTGTATGATTTTGATTGTATGATTGTGATAGTATGATTGTGATTGTATGATTGTGATTGTATGATTGTGATTGTATGATTGTGATTGTATGATTGTGATTGTATGATTGTGATTGTATGATTGTATTTGGGAGATTGTAGTTGTATGATTTCGATTGTATGATTGTGATTGTATGATTGTGATGTATGATTGTAATTGTATGATTATGATTGTATGATTCTGATTGTATGATTGTGATGGTATGATTGTGATTGTATGATGGCGATCGTATGATTGTGATTGTATGATTATGATTGTATGATTGTGATTGTATGATTGCGATTGTATGATTGTGATTGTATGATTATGATTGTATTTTTGTGATTGTATGATTGTGATAGTATGATTGTGATTGTAAGATTGTGATTGTACGACTGTGATTGTATGATTGTGATTGTGCGATTGTGATTGTACGATTGCGATTGTACGATTGTGATTGTAGGATTGTGATTGTATGATTATGATTGAATGATTGTGACTGCATGATTGTGACTGTGTGATTGTGATTGCATGATTTTGAATGTATGATTGTGATTGTATGATTGTGATTGTATGATTGTGATTGTATGATTGTGATTGTATGATTGTGATTGTATGATTGTGATTGTATGATTGTGATAGTATGATTGTGATTGTATGATTGTATTTGGGAGATTGTATTTGGGAGTTTGTAATTGTATGATTGCGATTGTATGATTGTGATTGTATGATTGTGATTGTATGATTTTGATTGTATGATTATGATAGTATGATTGTAATTGAATGATTATGATTGTATGATTGTGATTGTATGATTGTGATGGTATGATTGTGATTGTATGATTGCGATAGTATGATTGTGATTGTATGATTGTGATTGTATGATTGTGATTGTATGATTGCGATTGTATGATTGCGGTTGTATGATTACGATTGTATTATTGTGATTGTATGATTATGATTGTATGGTTGTGATTGTATGATTGTGATTGTATGACTGTGATTGTACGATTTTGATTGTATGATTGTGATTGTATGATTGTATTTGGGAGATTGTATTTGGGAGATTGTGATTGTATGATTGCGATTGTATGATTGTGATTGTATGATTGCGATTGTATGATTTTGATTGTATGATTGTGATAGTATCATTGTAATTGTATGATTATGATTGTATGATTGTGATTGTATGATTGTGATTGTATGATTGTGATTGTGTGATTGCGATTGTATGATTGCGATTGTATGATTGCGATTGTATGATTGCGATTGTATGATTGTGATTGTATGATTGTGATTGTATGATTGTGATAGTATGATTGTGATTGTATGACTGTGATTGTATGTCTGTGATTGTATGATTGTGATTGTATGATTGTGATTGTAAGATTGTGATTGTATGACTGTGATTGTATGAATGTGATTGTATGATTGTGATTGTATGATTTTGATTGTATGATTGTGATAGTATGATTGTGATTGTATGATTGTGATTGTATGATTGTGATTGTATGATTGTGATTGTATGATTGTGATTGTATGATTGTGATTGTATGATTGTATTTGGGAGATTGTAGTTGTATGATTTCGATTGTATGATTGTGATTGTATGATTGTGATGTATGATTGTAATTGTATGATTATGATTGTATGATTCTGATTGTATGATTGTGATGGTATGATTGTGATTGTATGATGGCGATCGTATGATTGTGATTGTATGATTATGATTGTATGATTGTGATTGTATGATTGCGATTGTATGATTGTGATTGTATGATTATGATTGTATTTTTGTGATTGTATGATTGTGATAGTATGATTGTGATTGTAAGATTGTGATTGTACGACTGTGATTGTATGATTGTGATTGTGCGATTGTGATTGTACGATTGCGATTGTACGATTGTGATTGTAGGATTGTGATTGTATGATTATGATTGAATGATTGTGACTGCATGATTGTGACTGTGTGATTGTGATTGCATGATTTTGAATGTATGATTGTGATTGTATGATTGTGATTGTATGATTGTGATTGTATGATTGTGATTGTATGATTGTGATTGTATGATTGTGATTGTATGATTGTGATAGTATGATTGTGATTGTAAGATTGTGATTGTATGATTGTGATTGTATGATTATGATTGTATGATTATGATTGTATGATTGTGATTGTATGATTGTATTTGGGAGATTGTATTTTGGAGATTGTAATTGTAGGATTGCGATTGTATGATTGTGATTGTATGATTGTGATTGTAAGATTGTGATTGTATGACTGTGATTGTATGATTGTGATTGTATGATTGTGATTGTATAATTATGATTGTATGATTGTGATTGTATGATTATGATTGTACGGTTGTGTTTGTATGATTGGGATGGTATGATTGCGATTGTATGATTGCGATAGTATGATTGTGATTGTATGATTGTGATTGTATGATTGTGATTGTATGATTGTGATTGTATGATTGTGATTGTATGATTGTGATTGTATGATTGTCATTGTCTGATTATGATTGTATGATTGTGATTGTATGATTGTGATTGTATGATTGTGATTGTATGATTGTGAATGTATGATTGTGATTGTATGATTGTGATTGTATGATTGTGATTGTATGATTGTGATTGTATGATTGTGATTGTATAATTGTGATTGTATGATTGCGATTGTATGATTGTGATTGTATGATTGTATTTGGGAGATTGTATTTGGGAGATTGTAATTGTATGATTGCGATTGTATGATTGTGATTGTATGATTGTGATTGTATGATTTTGATTGTATGATTGTGATAGTATGATTGTAATTGAATGATTATGATTGTATGATTGTGATTGTATGATTGTGATGGTATGATTGTGATTGTATGATTGCGATAGTATGATTGTGATTGTATGATTGTGATTGTATGATTGTGGTTGTATGATTGCGATTGTATTATTGTGATTGTATGATTATGATTGTATGGTTGTGATTGTATGATTGTGATTGTATGACTGTGATTGTACGATTTTGATTGTATGATTGTGATTGTATGATTGTATTTGGGAGATTGTATTTGGGAGATTGTAATTGTATGATTGCGATTGTATGATTGCGATTGTATGATTGTGATTGTATGATTGTGATTGTATGATTGTGATTGTATGATTGTGATTGTATGATTGTGATTGTATGATTGTGATTGTGTGATTGTGATTGTATGATTGCGATTGTATGGTTGTGATTGTATGATTGTGATGGTATGATTGTGATTGTATGATTGCGATAGTATGATTGTGATTGTATGATTGTGATTGTATGATTGTGATTGTATGATTGCGATTGTATGATTTTGATTGTATGAGTGTGATTGTATAATTGTGATAGTATGATTGTGATTGTATGATTGTGATTGTATGATTGTGATAGTATGATTGTGATTGTATGATTGTGATTGTATGATTGTATTTGAGAGATTGTAGTTGTATGATTGCGATTGTATGAATGTGATTGTATGATTGTGATGTATGATTGTAATTGTATGATTATGATTGTATGATTGTGATTGTATGATTGTGATGGTATGATTGTGATTGTATGATTGCGATCGTATGATTGTGATTGTATGATTATGATTGTATGATTGTGATTGTATGATTGCGATTGTATCATTGTGATTGTATGATTATGATTGTATTTTTGTGATTGTATGATTGCGATTGTATGATTGCGATTGTATGGTTGTGATTGTATGATTGTGATAGTATGATTGTGATTGTATGATTATGTTTGTATGATTCTGATTGTATGATTGTGATGGTATGATTGTGATTGTATGATTGCGATCGTATGATTGTGGTTGTATGATTATGATTGTATGATTGTGATTGTATGATTGCGATTGTATGATTGTGATTGTATGATTATGATTGTATTTTTGTGATTGTATGATTGTGATTGTATGATTGTGATTGTATGATTGTGATTGTACTATTGTGATGTACGATTGTAATTGTATGATTATGATTGTATGATTGTGATGGTATGATTGTGATTGTATGATTGCGATCGTATGATTGTGAGGGTATGATTATGATTGTATGATTGTGATTGTATGATTGTGATTGTATGATTGTGATAGTATGATTGTGATTGTAAGATTGTGATTGTATGATTGTGATTGTATGATTATGATTGTATGATTGTGATTGTATGATTGCATTTGGGAGATTGTATTTTGGAGATTGTAATTGTAGGATTGCGATTGTATGATTGTGATTGTATGATTGTGATTGTATGATTGTGATTGTATGATTGTGATTGTACGATTGTGATTGCATGATTGTGATTGTATGATTGTGATTGTATGATTGCGATTGTATGATTGTGATTGTATGATTGTATTTGGGAGATTGTATTTGGGAGATTGTAATTGTATGATTGCGATTGTATGATTGTGATTGTATGATTGTGATCGTATGATTGTGATCATATGATTGCGATCGTATGATTTTGATTGTATGATTGTCATTGTATGATTGTGATTGTATCATTGTGATTGTATGATTGTGATTGTATGATTATGATTGTACGGTTGTGTTTGTTTGATTGTGATGGTATGATTGCGATTGTATGATTACGATAGTATGATTGTGATTGTATGATTGCGATTGTATGATTGTGATTGTATGATTGTGATTGTATGATTGTGATTGTATGATTGTGATTGTATGATTGTGAATGTATGATTGTGATTGTATGATTGTGATTGTATGATTGTGATTGTATGATTGGGATTGTAAGATTGTGATTGTACGACTATGATTGTATGATTGTGATTGAATGATTGTGATTGTATGATTGTGATTGTATGATTGTGATAGTATGATTGTGATTGTAAGATTGTGATTGTATGATTGTGATTGTATGATTATGATTGTATGATTGTGATTGTATGATTGCATTTGGGAGATTGTATTTTGGAGATTGTAATTGTAGGATTGCGATTGTATGATTGTGATTGTATGATTGTGATTGTATGATTGTGATTGTATGATTGTGATTGTACGATTGTGATTGCATGATTGTGATTGTATGATTGTGATTGTATGATTGTGATAGTATGATTGTGATTGTAAGATTGTGATTGTATGACTGTGATTGTATGATTGTGTTTGAATGATTGTGATTGTATAATTATGATTGTATGATTGTGATTGTATGATTATGATTGTACGGTTGTGTTTGTATGATTGGGATGGTATGATTGCGATTGTATGATTGCGATAGTATGATTGTGATTGTATGATTGTGATTGTATGATTGTGATTGTATGATTGTGATTGTATGATTGTGATTGTATGATTGTGATTGTATGATTGTCATTGTCTGATTGTGATTGTATGATTGTGATTGTATGATTGTGATTGTATGATTGTGATTGTATGATTGTCATTGTCTGATTATGATTGTATGATTGTGATTGTATGATTGTGATTGTATGATTGTGATAGTATGATTGTGATTGCATGATTGTGATTGCATGATTGTGATTGTATGATTGTGATAGTATGATTGTGATTGTACGATTGTGAATGTATGATTGTGATTGTATGATTGTGATTGTATGATTGTGATTGTATGATTGTGATTGCATGATTGTGATTGTATGATTGTGATTGTATGATTGTGATTGTATGATTGCGATTGTATGATTGTGATTGTATGATTGTGTTTGGGAGATTGTATTTGGGAGTTTGTAATTGTATGATTGCGATTGTATGATTGTGATTGTATGATTGTGATTGTATGATTTTGATTGTATGATTATGATAGTATGATTGTAATTGAATGATTATGATTGTATGATTGTGATTGTATGATTATGATTGTATGGTTGTGATTGTATGATTGTGATTGTATGACTGTGATTGTACGATTTTGATTGTATGATTGTGATTGTATGATTGTATTTGGGAGATTGTATTTGGGAGATTGTGATTGTATGATTGCGATTGTATGATTGTGATTGTATGATTGCGATTGTATGATTTTGATTGTATGATTGTGATAGTATCATTGTAATTGTATGATTATGATTGTATGATTGTGATTGTATGATTGTGATTGTATGATTGTGATTGTGTGATTGCGATTGTATGATTGCGATTGTATGATTGCGATTGTATGATTGCGATTGTATGATTGTGATTGTATGATTGTGATTGTATGATTGTGATAGTATGATTGTGATTGTATGACTGTGATTGTATGTCTGTGATTGTATGATTGTGATTGTATGATTGTGATTGTAAGATTGTGATTGTATGACTGTGATTGTATGAATGTGATTGTATGATTGTGATTGTATGATTTTGATTGTATGATTGTGATAGTATGATTGTGATTGTATGATTGTGATTGTATGATTGTGATTGTATGATTGTGATTGTATGATTGTGATTGTATGATTGTGATTGTATGATTGTATTTGGGAGATTGTAGTTGTATGATTTCGATTGTATGATTGTGATTGTATGATTGTGATGTATGATTGTAATTGTATGATTATGATTGTATGATTCTGATTGTATGATTGTGATGGTATGATTGTGATTGTATGATGGCGATCGTATGATTGTGATTGTATGATTATGATTGTATGATTGTGATTGTATGATTGCGATTGTATGATTGTGATTGTATGATTATGATTGTATTTTTGTGATTGTATGATTGTGATAGTATGATTGTGATTGTAAGATTGTGATTGTACGACTGTGATTGTATGATTGTGATTGTGCGATTGTGATTGTACGATTGCGATTGTACGATTGTGATTGTAGGATTGTGATTGTATGATTATGATTGAATGATTGTGACTGCATGATTGTGACTGTGTGATTGTGATTGCATGATTTTGAATGTATGATTGTGATTGTATGATTGTGATTGTATGATTGTGATTGTATGATTGTGATTGTATGATTGTGATTGTATGATTGTGATTGTATGATTGTGATTGTATGATTGTGATAGTATGATTGTGATTGTAAGATTGTGATTGTATGATTGTGATTGTATGATTATGATTGTATGATTATGATTGTATGATTGTGATTGTATGATTGTATTTGGGAGATTGTATTTTGGAGATTGTAATTGTAGGATTGCGATTGTATGATTGTGATTGTATGATTGTGATTGTAAGATTGTGATTGTATGACTGTGATTGTATGATTGTGATTGTATGATTGTGATTGTATAATTATGATTGTATGATTGTGATTGTATGATTATGATTGTACGGTTGTGTTGGTATGATTGGGATGGTATGATTGCGATTGTATGATTGCGATAGTATGATTGTGATTGTATGATTGTGATTGTATGATTGTGATTGTATGATTGTGATTGTATGATTGTGATTGTATGATTGTGATTGTATGATTGTCATTGTCTGATTATGATTGTATGATTGTGATTGTATGATTGTGATTGTATGATTGTGATTGTATGATTGTGAATGTATGATTGTGATTGTATGATTGTGATTGTATGATTGTGATTGTATGATTGTGATTGTATGATTGTGATTGTATAATTGTGATTGTATGATTGCGATTGTATGATTGTGATTGTATGATTGTATTTGGGAGATTGTAATTGTATGATTGCGATTGTATGATTGTGATTGTATGATTGTGATTGTATGATTTTGATTGTATGATTGTGATAGTATGATTGTAATTGAATGATTATGATTGTATGATTGTGATTGTATGATTGTGATGGTATGATTGTGATTGTATGATTGCGATAGTATGATTGTGATTGTATGATTGTGATTGTATGATTGTGATTGTATGATTGCGATTGTATGATTGTGGTTGTATGATTACGATTGTATTATTGTGATTGTATGATTATGATTGTATGGTTGTGATTGTATGATTGTGATTGTATGACTGTGATTGTACGATTTTGATTGTATGATTGTGATTGTATGATTGTATTTGGGAGATTGTATTTGGGAGATTGTAATTGTATGATTGCGATTGTATGATTGTGATTGTATGATTGTGATTGTATGATTGTGATTGTATGATTGTGATTGTATGATTGTGATTGTATGATTGTGATTTTATGATTGTGATTGTATGATTGTGATTGTGTGATTGTGATTGTATGATTGCGATTGTATGGTTGTGATTGTATGATTGTGATGGTATGATTGTGATTGTATGATTGCGATAGTATGATTGTGATTGTATGATTGTGATTGTATGATTGTGATTGTATGATTGCGATTGTATGATTTTGATTGTATGAGTGTGATTGTATAATTGTGATAGTATGATTGTGATTGTATGATTGTGATTGTATGATTGTGATAGTATGATTGTGATTGTATGATTGTGATTGTATGATTGTATTTGAGAGATTGTAGTTGTATGATTGCGATTGTATGAATGTGATTGTATGATTGTGATGTATGATTGTAATTGTATGATTATGATTGTATGATTGTGATTGTATGATTGTGATGGTATGATTGTGATTGTATGATTGCGATCGTATGATTGTGATTGTATGATTATGATTGTATGATTGTGATTGTATGATTGCGATTGTATCATTGTGATTGTATGATTATGATTGTATTTTTGTGATTGTATGATTGCGATTGTATGATTGCGATTGTATGGTTGTGATTGTATGATTGTGATAGTATGATTGTGATTGTATGATTATGTTTGTATGATTCTGATTGTATGATTGTGATGGTATGATTGTGATTGTATGATTGCGATCGTATGATTGTGGTTGTATGATTATGATTGTATGATTGTGATTGTATGATTGCGATTGTATGATTGTGATTGTATGATTATGATTGTATTTTTGTGATTGTATGATTGTGATTGTATGATTGTGATTGTATGATTGTGATTGTACTATTGTGATGTACGATTGTAATTGTATGATTATGATTGTATGATTGTGATGGTATGATTGTGATTGTATGAATGCGATCGTATGATTGTGAGGGTATGATTATGATTGTATGATTGTGATTGTATGATTGTGATTGTATGATTGTGATAGTATGATTGTGATTGTAAGATTGTGATTGTATGATTGTGATTGTATGATTATGATTGTATGATTGTGATTGTATGATTGCATTTGGGAGATTGTATTTTGGAGATTGTAATTGTAGGATTGCGATTGTATGATTGTGATTGTATGATTGTGATTGTATGATTGTGATTGTATGATTGTGATTGTACGATTGTGATTGCATGATTGTGATTGTATGATTGTGATTGTATGATTGCGATTGTATGATTGTGATTGTATGATTGTATTTGGGAGATTGTATTTGGGAGATTGTAATTGTATGATTGCGATTGTATGATTGTGATTGTATGATTGTGATCGTATGATTGTGATCATATGATTGCGATCGTATGATTTTGATTGTATGATTGTCATTGTATGATTGTGATTGTATCATTGTGATTGTATGATTGTGATTGTATGATTATGATTGTACGGTTGTGTTTGTTTGATTGTGATGGTATGATTGCGATTGTATGATTACGATAGTATGATTGTGATTGTATGATTGCGATTGTATGATTGTGATTGTATGATTGTGATTGTATGATTGTGATTGTATGATTGTGATTGTATGATTGTGAATGTATGATTGTGATTGTATGATTGTGATTGTATGATTGTGATTGTATGATTGGGATTGTAAGATTGTGATTGTACGACTATGATTGTATGATTGTGATTGAATGATTGTGATTGTATGATTGTGATTGTATGATTGTGATAGTATGATTGTGATTGTAAGATTGTGATTGTATGATTGTGATTGTATGATTATGATTGTATGATTGTGATTGTATGATTGCATTTGGGAGATTGTATTTTGGAGATTGTAATTGTAGGATTGCGATTGTATGATTGTGATTGTATGATTGTGATTGTATGATTGTGATTGTATGATTGTGATTGTACGATTGTGATTGCATGATTGTGATTGTATGATTGTGATTGTATGATTGTGATAGTATGATTGTGATTGTAAGATTGTGATTGTATGACTGTGATTGTATGATTGTGTTTGAATGATTGTGATTGTATAATTATGATTGTATGATTGTGATTGTATGATTATGATTGTACGGTTGTGTTTGTATGATTGGGATGGTATGATTGCGATTGTATGATTGCGATAGTATGATTGTGATTGTATGATTGTGATTGTATGATTGTGATTGTATGATTGTGATTGTATGATTGTGATTGTATGATTGTGATTGTATGATTGTGATTGTATGATTGTCATTGTCTGATTGTGATTGTATGATTGTGATTGTATGATTGTGATTGTATGATTGTGATTGTATGATTGTCATTGTCTGATTATGATTGTATGATTGTGATTGTATGATTGTGATTGTATGATTGTGATAGTATGATTGTGATTGCATGATTGTGATTGCATGATTGTGATTGTATGATTGTGATAGTATGATTGTGATTGTACGATTGTGAATGTATGATTGTGATTGTATGATTGTGATTGTATGATTGTGATTGTATGATTGTGATTGCATGATTGTGATTGTATGATTGTGATTGTATGATTGTGATTGTATGATTGCGATTGTATGATTGTGATTGTATGATTGTATTTGGGAGATTGTATTTGGGAGTTTGTAATTGTATGATTGCGATTGTATGATTGTGATTGTATGATTGTGATTGTATGATTTTGATTGTATGATTATGATAGTATGATTGTAATTGAATGATTATGATTGTATGATTGTGATTGTATGATTGTGATGGTATGATTGTGATTGTATGATTGCGATAGTATGATTGTGATTGTATGATTGTGATTGTATGATTGTGATTGTATGATTGCGATTGTATGATTGCGGTTGTATGATTACGATTGTATTATTGTGATTGTATGATTATGATTGTATGGTTGTGATTGTATGATTGTGATTGTATGACTGTGATTGTACGATTTTGATTGTATGATTGTGATTGTATGATTGTATTTGGGAGATTGTATTTGGGAGATTGTGATTGTATGATTGCGATTGTATGATTGTGATTGTATGATTGCGATTGTATGATTTTGATTGTATGATTGTGATAGTATCATTGTAATTGTATGATTATGATTGTATGATTGTGATTGTATGATTGTGATTGTATGATTGTGATTGTGTGATTGCGATTGTATGATTGCGATTGTATGATTGCGATTGTATGATTGCGATTGTATGATTGTGATTGTATGATTGTGATTGTATGATTGTGATTGTATGATTGTGATAGTATGATTGTGATTGTATGACTGTGATTGTATGTCTGTGATTGTATGATTGTGATTGTATGATTGTGATTGTAAGATTGTGATTGTATGACTGTGATTGTATGAATGTGATTGTATGATTGTGATTGTATGATTTTGATTGTATGATTGTGATAGTATGATTGTGATTGTATGATTGTGATTGTATGATTGTGATTGTATGATTGTGATTGTATGATTGTGATTGTATGATTGTGATTGTATGATTGTGATTGTATGATTGTATTTGGGAGATTGTAGTTGTATGATTTCGATTGTATGATTGTGATTGTATGATTGTGATGTATGATTGTAATTGTATGATTATGATTGTATGATTCTGATTGTATGATTGTGATGGTATGATTGTGATTGTATGATGGCGATCGTATGATTGTGATTGTATGATTATGATTGTATGATTGTGATTGTATGATTGCGATTGTATGATTGTGATTGTATGATTATGATTGTATTTTTGTGATTGTATGATTGTGATAGTATGATTGTGATTGTAAGATTGTGATTGTACGACTGTGATTGTATGATTGTGATTGTGCGATTGTGATTGTACGATTGCGATTGTACGATTGTGATTGTAGGATTGTGATTGTATGATTATGATTGAATGATTGTGACTGCATGATTGTGACTGTGTGATTGTGATTGCATGATTTTGAATGTATGATTGTGATTGTATGATTGTGATTGTATGATTGTGATTGTATGATTGTGATTGTATGATTGTGATTGTATGATTGTGATTGTATAATTATGATTGTATGATTGTGATTGTATGATTATGATTGTACGGTTGTGTTTGTATGATTGGGATGGTATGATTGCGATTGTATGATTGCGATAGTATGATTGTGATTGTATGATTGTGATTGTATGATTGTGATTGTATGATTGTGATTGTATGATTGTGATTGTATGATTGTGATTGTATGATTGTCATTGTCTGATTATGATTGTATGATTGTGATTGTATGATTGTGATTGTATGATTGTGATTGTATGATTGTGAATGTATGATTGTGATTGTATGATTGTGATTGTATGATTGTGATTGTATGATTGTGATTGTATGATTGTGATTGTATAATTGTGATTGTATGATTGCGATTGTATGATTGTGATTGTATGATTGTATTTGGGAGATTGTATTTGGGAGATTGTAATTGTATGATTGCGATTGTATGATTGTGATTGTATGATTGTGATTGTATGATTTTGATTGTATGATTGTGATAGTATGATTGTAATTGAATGATTATGATTGTATGATTGTGATTGTATGATTGTGATGGTATGATTGTGATTGTATGATTGCGATAGTATGATTGTGATTGTATGATTGTGATTGTATGATTGTGATTGTATGATTGCGATTGTATGATTGTGGTTGTATGATTACGATTGTATTATTGTGATTGTATGATTATGATTGTATGGTTGTGATTGTATGATTGTGATTGTATGACTGTGATTGTACGATTTTGATTGTATGATTGTGATTGTATGATTGTATTTGGGAGATTGTATTTGGGAGATTGTAATTGTATGATTGCGATTGTATGATTGTGATTGTATGATTGTGATTGTATGATTGTGATTGTATGATTGTGATTGTATGATTGTGATTGTATGATTGTGATTGTATGATTGTGATTGTGTGATTGTGATTGTATGATTGCGATTGTATGGTTGTGATTGTATGATTGTGATGGTATGATTGTGATTGTATGATTGCGATAGTATGATTGTGATTGTATGATTGTGATTGTATGATTGTGATTGTATGATTGTGATTGTATGATTGTGATTGTATGATTGTGATTGTATGATTGTGATTGTATGATTATGATTGTATGATTGTGATTGTATGATTGTATTTGGGAGATTGTATTTTGGAGATTGTAATCGTAGGATTGCGATTGTATGATTGTGATTGTATGATTGTGATTGTGCGATTGTGATTGTACGATTGTGATTGTATGATTGTGATTGTATGATTGTGATTGTAAGATTGTGTTTGTATGACTGTGATTTTATGAATGTGATTGTATGATTGTGATTGTATGATTGTGATTGTATGATTGTGATAGTATGATTGTGATTGTATGATTGTGATTGTATGATTGTGATTGTAAGATTGTGATTGTATGACTGTGATTGTATGAATGTGAGTGTATGATTGTGATTGTATGATTGTGATTGTATGATTGTGATAGTATGATTGTGATTGTATGATTGTGATTGTATGATTGTGATTGTATGATTGTGATTGTATGATTGTGATTGTATGATTGTGATTGTATGATTGTGATTGTATGATTGTGATTGTATGATTGTGATTGTATGATTGTATTTGGGAGATTGTAGTTGTACGATTTCGATTGTATGATTGTGATTGTATGATTGTGATGTATGATTGTAATTGTATGATTATGATTGTATGATTCTGATTGTATGATTGTGATGGTATGATTGTGATTGTATGATTGCGATCGTATGATTGTGATTGTATGATTATGATCGTATGATTGTGATTGTATGATTGCGATTGTATGATTGTGATTGTATGATTATGATTGTATTTTTGTGAATGTATGATTGTGATTGTATGATTGTGATTGTATGATTGTGATTGTATGATTGTGATTGTACTATTGTGATGAATGATTGTAATTATTTGATTATGATTGTATGATTGTGATTGTATGATTGTGATTGTATGATTGTGATAGTATGATTGTGATTGTGCGATTGTGATTGTACGATTGTGATTGTACGATTGTGATTGTAGGATTGTGATTGTATGATTATGATTGAATGATTGTGATTGCATGATTGTGACTGTGTGATTGTGATTGCATGATTTTGAATGTATGATTGTGATTGTATGATTGTGATTGTATGATTGTGATTGTATGATTGTGATTGTATGATTGTGATTGTATGATTGTGATTGTATGATTGTGATTGTATGTTTG
This sequence comes from Megachile rotundata, assembly GCF_050947335.1. Classification (NCBI taxonomy): domain Eukaryota; kingdom Metazoa; phylum Arthropoda; class Insecta; order Hymenoptera; family Megachilidae; genus Megachile; species Megachile rotundata. The sequence goes on along the minus strand of NW_027473447.1, from coordinate 101,967 downwards.
TGATTGTATGATTGTGATTGTATGATTGTGATTGTATGATTGTGATTGTATGATTGTGATTGTATGATTGTGATAGTATGATTGTGATTGTAAGATTGTGATTGTATGACTGTGATTGTATGATTGCGATTGTATGTTTGTGATTGTATAATTATGATTGTATGATTGTGATTGTATGATTATGATTGTACGGTTGTGTTTGTATGATTGGGGTGGTATGATTGCGATTGTATGATTGCGATAGTATGATTGGGATTGTATGATTGTGATTGTATGATTGTGATTGTATGATTGTGATTGTTTGATTGTGATGGTATGACTGCGATTGTATGATTGCGATAGTATGATTGTGATTGTATGATTGTGATTGTATGATTGCGATTGTATGAATGTGATTGTATGATTGTGATTGCATGATTGTGATTGTATGGTTGTGATTGTATGATTGTGATGGTATGATTGTGATTGTATGATTGCGATAGTATGATTGTGATTGTATGATATTGATTGTATGATTGTGATTGTATGATTGTGATTGTGTGATTGTGAATGTATGATTGTGATTGTATGATTGTGATTGTATGATTGTGATTGTCTGATTGTGGTTGTATGATTGTGATTGTAAGATTGCGATTGTATGATTGTGATTGTATGATTGTGATTGTATGATTGTAATTGTATGATTATGATTGTATGATTGCGATTGTATGATTGCGATTGTATGATTGCGATTGTATGATTGTGATTGTATGATTGTGATTGTATGATTGTGATAGTATGATTGTGATTGTATGACTGTGATTGTATGTCTGTGATTGTATGATTGTGATTGTATGATTGTGATTGTAAGATTGTGATTGTATGACTGTGATTGTATGATTGTGATTGTATGATTGTGATTGTATGATTGTGATAGTATGATTGTGATTGTAGGATTGTGATTGTATGACTGTGATTGTATGATTGTGATTGTATGATTGTGATTGCATAACTATGATTGTATGATTGTGATTGTATGATTATGATTGTACGGTTGTGTTAGTATGATTGGGATGGTATGATTGCGATTGTATGATTGCGATAGTATGATTGTGATTGTATGATTGTGATTGTATGATTGTGATTGTATGATTGTGATTGTATGATTGTCATTGTCTGATTATGATTGTATGATTGTGATTGCATGATTGTGTTTGCATGATTGTGATTGTATGATTGTGATAGTATGATTGTGATTGTATGATTTTGAATGTATGATTGTGATTGTATGATTGTGGTTGTATGATTGTGATTGTATGATTGTGATTGAATGATTGTGATTGTATGATTGCGATTGTATGATTGTGATTGTATGATTGTATTTGGGAGATTGTATTTGGGAGATTGTAATTGTATGATTGCGATTGTATGATTGTGATTGTATGATTGTGATTGTATGATTTTGATTGTATGATTGTGATAGTATGATTGTAATTGTATGATTATGATTGTATGATTGTGATTGTATGATTGCGATGATATGATTGTGATTGTATGATTGCGATAGTATGATTGCGATAGTATGATTGTGATTGTATGATTGTGATTGTATGATTGCGATTGTATGATTGTGATTGTATGATTATGATTGTATTATTGTGATTGTATGATTATGATTGTACGGTTGTGAGTGTATGATTGTGATTGTATGACTTTGATTGTATGATTTTGATTGTATGATTGTGATTGTATGATTGTATTTGGGAGATTGTATTTGGGAGATTGTAATTGTATGATTGCGATTGTATGATTGTGATTGTATGATTGTGATAGTATGGTTGTGATTGTATGATTGCGTGTGTATGATTGTGAATCTATGATTGTGATTGTATGATTGTGATCGTATGGTTGTGATTGTTCGATTGCGATTGTACGATTGCGATTGTATGATTGTGATAGTATGGTTGTGATTGTATGATTGTGATTGTATGATCGTGATTGTATTGTTGTGATTGTATGATTGTGATTGTATGATTCCGATTGTATGATTGTGATTGTATGATTGTGATTGTGTGATTGTATTTGGGAGATTGTAATTGTATAATTGCGATTTTATGATTGCGATTGTATGCTGGTGACTGTATTATTGTGATTGTATGATTGTGATTGTATGATTGTGATTGTATGATTCTGATTGTATGACTGTGATTGCATAATTGTGATTGTATGATTGTGATTGTATGATTATGATTGTATAATTGTGATTGTATGATTGTATTTGGGAGATTGTATTTTGGAGATTGTAATCGTAGGATTGCGATTGTATGATTGTGATTGTATGATTGTGATTGTACGGTTGTGTTTGTATGATTGGGATGGTATGATTGCGATTGTATGATTCCGATAGTATGATTGTGATTGTATGATTGTGATTGTATGACTGTGATTGTATGATTGTGATTGTATGATTGCGATAGTATGATTGTGATTGTATGATTGTGATTGTATGATTGTGATTGTATGATTGTGATTGTATGGTTGTGATTGTATGATTGTCATTGTCTGATTATGATTGTATGATTGTGATTGTATGATTGTGATAGTATGATTGTGATTGTATGATTTTGAATGTATGATTGTGATTGTATGATTGTGATTGTATTATTGTGATTGTATGATTGTGATTGTATGATTGTGATTGTATGATTGCGATTGTATGATTGTGATTGTATGATTGTATTTGGGAGATTGTATTTGGGAGATTGTAATTGTATGATTGCGATTGTATGATTGCGATTGTATGATTGCGATAGTATGATTGTGATTGTATGATTGTGATTGTATGATTGTGATTGTATGATTGTGATTGTATGATTGTGATTGTATGATTGTGATTGTATGATTGTCATTGTCTGATTATGATTGTATGATTGTGATTGTATGATTGTGATTGTATGATTGTGATTGTATGATTGTGAATGTATGATTGTGATTGTATGATTGTGATTGTATGATTGTGATTGTATGATTGTGATTGTATGATTGTGATTGTATAATTGTGATTGTATGATTGCGATTGTATGATTGTGATTGTATGATTGTATTTGGGAGATTGTATTTGGGAGATTGTAATTGTATGATTGCGATTGTATGATTGTGATTGTATGATTGTGATTGTATGATTTTGATTGTATGATTGTGATAGTATGATTGTAATTGAATGATTATGATTGTATGATTGTGATTGTATGATTGTGATGGTATGATTGTGATTGTATGATTGCGATAGTATGATTGTGATTGTATGATTGTGATTGTATGATTGTGATTGTATGATTGCGATTGTATGATTGTGGTTGTATGATTACGATTGTATTATTGTGATTGTATGATTATGATTGTATGGTTGTGATTGTATGATTGTGATTGTATGACTGTGATTGTACGATTTTGATTGTATGATTGTGATTGTATGATTGTATTTGGGAGATTGTATTTGGGAGATTGTAATTGTATGATTGCGATTGTATGATTGTGATTGTATGATTGTGATTGTATGATTGTGATTGTATGATTGTGATTGTATGATTGTGATTGTATGATTGTGATTGTATGATTGTGATTGTGTGATTGTGATTGTATGATTGCGATTGTATGGTTGTGATTGTATGATTGTGATGGTATGATTGTGATTGTATGATTGCGATAGTATGATTGTGATTGTATGATTGTGATTGTATGATTGTGATTGTATGATTGTGATTGTATGATTGTGATTGTATGATTGTGATTGTATGATTGTGATTGTATGATTATGATTGTATGATTGTGATTGTATGATTGTACTTGGGAGATTGTATTTTGGAGATTGTAATCGTAGGATTGCGATTGTATGATTGTGATTGTATGATTGTGATTGTGCGATTGTGATTGTACGATTGTGATTGTATGATTGTGATTGTATGATTGTGATTGTAAGATTGTGTTTGTATGACTGTGATTTTATGAATGTGATTGTATGATTGTGATTGTATGATTGTGATTGTATGATTGTGATAGTATGATTGTGATTGTATGATTGTGATTGTATGATTGTGATTGTAAGATTGTGATTGTATGACTGTGATTGTATGAATGTGAGTGTATGATTGTGATTGTATGATTGTGATTGTATGATTGTGATAGTATGATTGTGATTGTATGATTGTGATTGTATGATTGTGATTGTATGATTGTGATTGTATGATTGTGATTGTATGATTGTGATTGTATGATTGTGATTGTATGATTGTGATTGTATGATTGTGATTGTATGATTGTATTTGGGAGATTGTAGTTGTACGATTTCGATTGTATGATTGTGATTGTATGATTGTGATGTATGATTGTAATTGTATGATTATGATTGTATGATTCTGATTGTATGATTGTGATGGTATGATTGTGATTGTATGATTGCGATCGTATGATTGTGATTGTATGATTATGATCGTATGATTGTGATTGTATGATTGCGATTGTATGATTGTGATTGTATGATTATGATTGTATTTTTGTGAATGTATGATTGTGATTGTATGATTGTGATTGTATGATTGTGATTGTATGATTGTGATTCTACTATTGTGATGAATGATTGTAATTATTTGATTATGATTGTATGATTGTGATTGTATGATTGTGATTGTATGATTGTGATAGTATGATTGTGATTGTGCGATTGTGATTGTACGATTGTGATTGTACGATTGTGATTGTAGGATTGTGATTGTATGATTATGATTGAATGATTGTGATTGCATGATTGTGACTGTGTGATTGTGATTGCATGATTTTGAATGTATGATTGTGATTGTATGATTGTGATTGTATGATTGTGATTGTATGATTGTGATTGTATGATTGTGATTGTATGATTGTGATTGTATGATTGTGATTGTATGTTTGTGATTGTATGATTGTGATTGTATGATTGTGATTGTATGATTGTGATTGTATGATTGTGATTGTATGATTGTGATAGTATGATTGTGATTGTAAGATTGTGATTGTATGACTGTGATTGTATGATTGCGATTGTATGTTTGTGATTGTATAATTATGATTGTATGATTGTGATTGTATGATTATGATTGTACGGTTGTGTTTGTATGATTGGGGTGGTATGATTGCGATTGTATGATTGCGATAGTATGATTGGGATTGTATGATTGTGATTGTATGATTGTGATTGTATGATTGTGATTGTTTGATTGTGATGGTATGACTGCGATTGTATGATTGCGATAGTATGATTGTGATTGTATGATTGTGATTGTATGATTGCGATTGTATGAATGTGATTGTATGATTGTGATTGCATGATTGTGATTGTATGGTTGTGATTGTATGATTGTGATGGTATGATTGTGATTGTATGATTGCGATAGTATGATTGTGATTGTATGATATTGATTGTATGATTGTGATTGTATGATTGTGATTGTGTGATTGTGAATGTATGATTGTGATTGTATGATTGTGATTGTATGATTGTGATTGTCTGATTGTGGTTGTATGATTGTGATTGTAAGATTGCGATTGTATGATTGTGATTGTATGATTGTGATTGTATGATTGTAATTGTATGATTATGATTGTATGATTGCGATTGTATGATTGCGATTGTATGATTGCGATTGTATGATTGTGATTGTATGATTGTGATTGTATGATTGTGATAGTATGATTGTGATTGTATGACTGTGATTGTATGTCTGTGATTGTATGATTGTGATTGTATGATTGTGATTGTAAGATTGTGATTGTATGACTGTGATTGTATGATTGTGATTGTATGATTGTGATTGTATGATTGTGATAGTATGATTGTGATTGTAGGATTGTGATTGTATGACTGTGATTGTATGATTGTGATTGTATGATTGTGATTGCATAACTATGATTGTATGATTGTGATTGTATGATTATGATTGTACGGTTGTGTTAGTATGATTGGGATGGTATGATTGCGATTGTATGATTGCGATAGTATGATTGTGATTGTATGATTGTGATTGTATGATTGTGATTGTATGATTGTGATTGTATGATTGTCATTGTCTGATTATGATTGTATGATTGTGATTGCATGATTGTGTTTGCATGATTGTGATTGTATGATTGTGATAGTATGATTGTGATTGTATGATTTTGAATGTATGATTGTGATTGTATGATTGTGGTTGTATGATTGTGATTGTATGATTGTGATTGAATGATTGTGATTGTATGATTGCGATTGTATGATTGTGATTGTATGATTGTATTTGGGAGATTGTATTTGGGAGATTGTAATTGTATGATTGCGATTGTATGATTGTGATTGTATGATTGTGATTGTATGATTTTGATTGTATGATTGTGATAGTATGATTGTAATTGTATGATTATGATTGTATGATTGTGATTGTATGATTGCGATGATATGATTGTGATTGTATGATTGCGATAGTATGATTGCGATAGTATGATTGTGATTGTATGATTGTGATTGTATGATTGCGATTGTATGATTGTGATTGTATGATTATGATTGTATTATTGTGATTGTATGATTATGATTGTACGGTTGTGAGTGTATGATTGTGATTGTATGACTTTGATTGTATGATTTTGATTGTATGATTGTGATTGTATGATTGTATTTGGGAGATTGTATTTGGGAGATTGTAATTGTATGATTGCGATTGTATGATTGTGATTGTATGATTGTGATAGTATGGTTGTGATTGTATGATTGCGTGTGTATGATTGTGAATCTATGATTGTGATTGTATGATTGTGATCGTATGGTTGTGATTGTTCGATTGCGATTGTACGATTGCGATTGTATGATTGTGATAGTATGGTTGTGATTGTATGATTGTGATTGTATGATCGTGATTGTATTGTTGTGATTGTATGATTGTGATTGTATGATTCCGATTGTATGATTGTGATTGTATGATTGTGATTGTGTGATTGTATTTGGGAGATTGTAATTGTATAATTGCGATTTTATGATTGCGATTGTATGCTGGTGACTGTATTATTGTGATTGTATGATTGTGATTGTATGATTGTGATTGTATGATTCTGATTGTATGACTGTGATTGCATAATTGTGATTGTATGATTGTGATTGTATGATTATGATTGTATAATTGTGATTGTATGATTGTGATTGTACGGTTGTGTTTGTATGATTGGGATGGTATGATTGCGATTGTATGATTCCGATAGTATGATTGTGATTGTATGATTGTGATTGTATGACTGTGATTGTATGATTGTGATTGTATGATTGCGATAGTATGATTGTGATTGTATGATTGTGATTGTATGATTGTGATTGTATGATTGTGATTGTATGGTTGTGATTGTATGATTGTCATTGTCTGATTATGATTGTATGATTGTGATTGTATGATTGTGATAGTATGATTGTGATTGTATGATTTTGAATGTATGATTGTGATTGTATGATTGTGATTGTATTATTGTGATTGTATGATTGTGATTGTATGATTGTGATTGTATGATTGCGATTGTATGATTGTGATTGTATGATTGTATTTGGGAGATTGTATTTGGGAGATTGTAATTGTATGATTGCGATTGTATGATTGTGATTGTATGATTGTGATTGTATGATTTTGATTGTATGATTGTGATAGTATGGTTGTAATTGTATGATTACGATTGTATGATTGTGATTGTATGATTGCGATGATATGATTGTGATTGTATAATTATGATTGTATGATTGTAATTGTATGATTGTGATGGTATGATTGTGATTGTATGATTGCGATAGTATTATTGTGATTGTATGATTGTGATTGTATGGTTGTGATTGTATGATTGTGATTGTATGATTGCGATTGTATGATTGCGATTGTATGATTGCGATAGTATTATTGTGATTGTATGATTGTGATTGTATGGTTGTGATTGTATGATTGTGATTGTATGATTGCGATTGTATGATTGCGATTGTATGATTGTGATTGCATGATTGTGACCGTATGATTGTCATTGTATGATTTTCATTGTATGATTGTGATTGTATGATTGTGAATGTATGATTGTGATTGTATGATTGTGATTGTATGATTGTGATTGTATGATTGTGATTGTATGATTGTGATTGTATGATTATGATTGTATGATTGTGATTGTATGATTGTATTTGGGAGATTGTATTTTGGAGATTGTAATCGTAGGATTGCGATTGTATGATTGTGATTGTATGATTGTGATTGTGCGATTGTGATTGTACGATTGTGATTGTATGATTGTGATTGTATGATTGTGATTGTAAGATTGTGTTTGTATGACTGTGATTTTATGAATGTGATTGTATGATTGTGATTGTATGATTGTGATTGTATGATTGTGATAGTATGATTGTGATTGTATGATTGTGATTGTATGATTGTGATTGTAAGATTGTGATTGTATGACTGTGATTGTATGAATGTGAGTGTATGATTGTGATTGTATGATTGTGATTGTATAATTGTGATACTATGATTGTGATTGTATGATTGTGATTGTATGATTGTGATTGTATGATTGTGATTGTATGATTGTGATTGTATGATTGTGATTGTATGATTGTGATTGTATGATTGTGATTGTATGATTGTGATAGTATGGTTGTAATTGTATGATTACGATTGTATGATTGTGATTGTATGATTGTGATTGTATGATTGTGATTGTATGATTGCGATTGTATTATTGTGATTGTATGATTGTGATAGTATGGTTGTGGTTGTACGATTGCGATTGTATTATTGTGATTGTATGATTGTGATAGTATGGTTGTGATTGTATGATTGCGTGTGTATGATTGTGATTCTATGATTGTGATTGTATGATTGTGATCGTATGGTTGTGATTGTTCGATTGCGATTGTACGATTGCGATTGTATTATTGTGATTGTATGATTGTGATAGTATGGTTGTGATTGTATGATTGTGATTGTATGATCGCGATTGTATTGTTGTGATTGTATAATTGTGATTGTATGATTCCGATTGTATGATTGTGATTGTATGATTGTGATTGTGTGATTGTATTTGGGAGATTGTAATTGTATGATTGCGATTTTATGATTGCGATTGTATGCTGGTGACTGTATTATTGTGATTGTATGATTGTGATTGTATGATTGTGATTGTATGATTGTGATTGTATGATTATGATTGTATGATTGTAATTGTATGATTGTGATGGTATGATTGTGATTGTATGATTGCGATAGTATTATTGTGATTGTATGATTGTGATTGTATGGTTGTGATTGTATGATTGTGATTGTATGATTGCGATTGTATGATTGCGATTGTATGATTGCGATAGTATTATTGTGATTGTATGATTGTGATTGTATGGTTGTGATTGTATGATTGTGATTGTATGATTGCGATTGTATGATTGCGATTGTATGATTGTGATTGCATGATTGTGACCGTATGATTGTCATTGTATGATTTTCATTGTATGATTGTGATTGTATGATTGTGAATGTATGATTGTGATTGTATGATTGTGATTGTATGATTGTGATTGTATGATTGTGATTGTATGATTGTGATTGTATGATTATGATTGTATGATTGTGATTGTATGATTGTATTTGGGAGATTGTATTTTGGAGATTGTAATCGTAGGATTGCGATTGTATGATTGTGATTGTATGATTGTGATTGTGCGATTGTGATTGTACGATTGTGATTGTATGATTGTGATTGTATGATTGTGATTGTAAGATTGTGTTTGTATGACTGTGATTTTATGAATGTGATTGTATGATTGTGATTGTATGATTGTGATTGTATGATTGTGATAGTATGATTGTGATTGTATGATTGTGATTGTATGATTGTGATTGTAAGATTGTGATTGTATGACTGTGATTGTATGAATGTGAGTGTATGATTGTGATTGTATGATTGTGATTGTATGATTGTGATAGTATGATTGTGATTGTATGATTGTGATTGTATGATTGTGATTGTATGATTGTGATTGTATGAATGTGATTGTATGATTGTGATTGTATGATTGTGATTGTATGATTGTGATTGTATGATTGTGATTGTATGATTGTGATTGTATGATTGTATTTGGGAGATTGTAGTTGTACGATTTCGATTGTATGATTGTGATTGTATGATTGTGATGTATGATTGTAATTGTATGATTATGATTGTATGATTCTGATTGTATGATTGTGATGGTATGATTGTGATTGTATGATTGCGATCGTATGATTGTGATTGTATGATTATGATCGTATGATTGTGATTGTATGATTGCGATTGTATGATTGTGATTGTATGATTATGATTGTATTTTTGTGAATGTATGATTGTGATTGTATGATTGTGATTGTATGATTGTGATTGTATGATTGTGATTGTACTATTGTGATGAATGATTGTAATTGTATGATTATGATTGTATGATTGTGATTGTATGATTGTGATTGTATGATTGTGATAGTATGATTGTGATTGTGCGATTGTGATTGTACGATTGTGATTGTACGATTGTGATTGTAGGATTGTGATTGTATGATTATGATTGAATGATTGTGATTGCATGATTGTGACTGTGTGATTGTGATTGCATGATTTTGAATGTATGATTGTGATTGTATGATTGTGATTGTATGATTGTGATTGTATGATTGTGATTGTATGATTGTGATTGTATGATTGTGATTGTATGATTGTGATTGTATGATTGTATTTGGGAGATTGTAGTTGTATGATTTCGATTGTATGATTGTGATTGTATGATTGTGATAGTATGATTGTGATTGTAAGATTGTGATTGTATGACTGTGATTGTATGATTGTGATTGTGCGATTGTGATTGTACGATTGTGATTGTACGATTGTGATTGTAGGATTGTGATTGTATGATTATGATTGTATGATTGTGATTGCATGATTGTGACTGTGTGATTGTGATTGCATGATTTTGAATGTACGATTGTGATTGTATGATTGTGATTGTATGATTGCGATTGTATAATTGTGATAGTATGATTGTGATTGTAAGATTGTGATTGTATGATTGTGATTGTATGATTATGATTGTATGATTGTGATTGTATGATTGTATTTGGGAGATTGTATTTTGGAGATTGTAATCGTAGGATTGCGATTGTATGATTGTGATTGTATGATTGTGATTGTATGATTGTGATTGTATGATTGTGATTGTATGATTGTGATTGTATGATTGTGATTGTATGATTGTGATAGTATGATTGTGATTGTAGGATTGTGATTGTATGACTGTGATTGTATGATTGTGATTGTATGATTGTGATTGCATAACTATGATTGTATGATTGTGATTGTATGATTATGATTGTACGGTTGTGTTTGTATGATTGGGATGGTATGATTGCGATTGTATGATTGCGATAGTATGATTGTGATTGTATGATTGTGATTGTATGATTGTGATTGTATGATTGTGATTGTATGATTGTCATTGTCTGATTATGATTGTATGATTGTGATTGCATGATTGTGGTTGCATGATTGTGATTGTATGATTGTGATAGTATGATTGTGATTGTATGATTTTGAATGTATGATTGTGATTGTATGATTGTGGTTGTATGATTGTGATTGTATGATTGTGATTGAATGATTGTGATTGTATGATTGCGATTGTATGATTGTGATTGTATGATTGTATTTGGGAGATTGTATTTGGGAGATTGTAATTGTATGATTGCGATTGTATGATTGTGATTGTATGATTGTGATTGTATGATTTTGATTGTATGATTGTGATAGTATGATTGTAATTGTATGATTATGATTGTATGATTGTGATTGTATGATTGCGATGATATGATTGTGATTGTATGATTGCGATAGTATGATTGCGATAGTATGATTGTGATTGTATGATTGTGATTGTATGATTGCGATTGTATGATTGTGATTGTATGATTATGATTGTATTATTGTGATTGTATGATTATGATTGTACGGTTGTGAGTGTATGATTGTGATTGTATGACTTTGATTGTATGATTTTGATTGTATGATTGTGATTGTATGATTGTATTTGGGAGATTGTATTTGGGAGATTGTAATTGTATGATTGCGATTGTATGATTGTGATTGTATGATTGTGATAGTATGGTTGTGATTGTATGATTGCGTGTGTATGATTGTGAATCTATGATTGTGATTGTATGATTGTGATCGTATGGTTGTGATTGTTCGATTGCGATTGTACGATTGCGATTGTATGATTGTGATAGTATGGTTGTGATTGTATGATTGTGATTGTATGATCGTGATTGTATTGTTGTGATTGTATGATTGTGATTGTATGATTCCGATTGTATGATTGTGATTGTATGATTGTGATTGTGTGATTGTATTTGGGAGATTGTAATTGTATAATTGCGATTTTATGATTGCGATTGTATGCTGGTGACTGTATTATTGTGATTGTATGATTGTGATTGTATGATTGTGATTGTATGATTCTGATTGTATGACTGTGATTGCATAATTGTGATTGTATGATTGTGATTGTATGATTATGATTGTATAATTGTGATTGTATGATTGTATTTGGGAGATTGTATTTTGGAGATTGTAATCGTAGGATTGCGATTGTATGATTGTGATTGTATGATTGTGATTGTATGATTGTGATTGTATGATTGTGATTGTATGATTGTGATTGTATGATTGTGATTGTATGATTGTGATTGTATGATTATGATTGTATGATTGTGATTGTATGATTGCGATTGTATGATTGTGATTGTATGATTATGATTGTATTTTTGTGATTGTATGATTGTGATAGTATGATTGTGATTGTAAGATTGTGATTGTACGACTGTGATTGTATGATTGTGATTGTGCGATTGTGATTGTACGATTGCGATTGTACGATTGTGATTGTAGGATTGTGATTGTATGATTATGATTGAATGATTGTGACTGCATGATTGTGACTGTGTGATTGTGATTGCATGATTTTGAATGTATGATTGTGATTGTATGATTGTGATTGTATGATTGTGATTGTATGATTGTGATTGTATGATTGTGATTGTATGATTGTGATTGTATGATTGTGATAGTATGATTGTGATTGTAAGATTGTGATTGTATGATTGTGATTGTATGATTATGATTGTATGATTATGATTGTATGATTGTGATTGTATGATTGTATTTGGGAGATTGTATTTTGGAGATTGTAATTGTAGGATTGCGATTGTATGATTGTGATTGTATGATTGTGATTGTAAGATTGTGATTGTATGACTGTGATTGTATGATTGTGATTGTATGATTGTGATTGTATAATTATGATTGTATGATTGTGATTGTATGATTATGATTGTACGGTTGTGTTTGTATGATTGGGATGGTATGATTGCGATTGTATGATTGCGATAGTATGATTGTGATTGTATGATTGTGATTGTATGATTGTGATTGTATGATTGTGATTGTATGATTGTGATTGTATGATTGTGATTGTATGATTGTCATTGTCTGATTATGATTGTATGATTGTGATTGTATGATTGTGATTGTATGATTGTGATTGTATGATTGTGAATGTATGATTGTGATTGTATGATTGTGATTGTATGATTGTGATTGTATGATTGTGATTGTATGATTGTGATTGTATAATTGTGATTGTATGATTGCGATTGTATGATTGTGATTGTATGATTGTATTTGGGAGATTGTATTTGGGAGATTGTAATTGTATGATTGCGATTGTATGATTGTGATTGTATGATTGTGATTGTATGATTTTGATTGTATGATTGTGATAGTATGATTGTAATTGAATGATTATGATTGTATGATTGTGATTGTATGATTGTGATGGTATGATTGTGATTGTATGATTGCGATAGTATGATTGTGATTGTATGATTGTGATTGTATGATTGTGATTGTATGATTGCGATTGTATGATTGTGGTTGTATGATTACGATTGTATTATTGTGATTGTATGATTATGATTGTATGGTTGTGATTGTATGATTGTGATTGTATGACTGTGATTGTACGATTTTGATTGTATGATTGTGATTGTATGATTGTATTTGGGAGATTGTATTTGGGAGATTGTAATTGTATGATTGCGATTGTATGATTGTGATTGTATGATTGTGATTGTATGATTGTGATTGTATGATTGTGATTGTATGATTGTGATTGTATGATTGTGATTGTATGATTGTGATTGTGTGATTGTGATTGTATGATTGCGATTGTATGGTTGTGATTGTATGATTGTGATGGTATGATTGTGATTGTATGATTGCGATAGTATGATTGTGATTGTATGATTGTGATTGTATGATTGTGATTGTATGATTGTGATTGTATGATTGTGATTGTATGATTGTGATTGTATGATTGTGATTGTATGATTATGATTGTATGATTGTGATTGTATGATTGTATTTGGGAGATTGTATTTTGGAGATTGTAATCGTAGGATTGCGATTGTATGATTGTGATTGTATGATTGTGATTGTGCGATTGTGATTGTACGATTGTGATTGTATGATTGTGATTGTATGATTGTGATTGTAAGATTGTGTTTGTATGACTGTGATTTTATGAATGTGATTGTATGATTGTGATTGTATGATTGTGATTGTATGATTGTGATAGTATGATTGTGATTGTATGATTGTGATTGTATGATTGTGATTGTAAGATTGTGATTGTATGACTGTGATTGTATGAATGTGAGTGTATGATTGTGATTGTATGATTGTGATTGTATGATTGTGATAGTATGATTGTGATTGTATGATTGTGATTGTATGATTGTGATTGTATGATTGTGATTGTATGATTGTGATTGTATGATTGTGATTGTATGATTGTGATTGTATGATTGTGATTGTATGATTGTGATTGTATGATTGTATTTGGGAGATTGTAGTTGTACGATTTCGATTGTATGATTGTGATTGTATGATTGTGATGTATGATTGTAATTGTATGATTATGATTGTATGATTCTGATTGTATGATTGTGATGGTATGATTGTGATTGTATGATTGCGATCGTATGATTGTGATTGTATGATTATGATCGTATGATTGTGATTGTATGATTGCGATTGTATGATTGTGATTGTATGATTATGATTGTATTTTTGTGAATGTATGATTGTGATTGTATGATTGTGATTGTATGATTGTGATTGTATGATTGTGATTGTACTATTGTGATGAATGATTGTAATTATTTGATTATGATTGTATGATTGTGATTGTATGATTGTGATTGTATGATTGTGATAGTATGATTGTGATTGTGCGATTGTGATTGTACGATTGTGATTGTACGATTGTGATTGTAGGATTGTGATTGTATGATTATGATTGAATGATTGTGATTGCATGATTGTGACTGTGTGATTGTGATTGCATGATTTTGAATGTATGATTGTGATTGTATGATTGTGATTGTATGATTGTGATTGTATGATTGTGATTGTATGATTGTGATTGTATGATTGTGATTGTATGTTTGTGATTGTATGATTGTGATTGTATGATTGTGATTGTATGATTGTGATTGTATGATTGTGATTGTATGATTGTGATAGTATGATTGTGATTGTAAGATTGTGATTGTATGACTGTGATTGTATGATTGCGATTGTATGTTTGTGATTGCATAATTATGATTGTATGATTGTGATTGTATGATTATGATTGTACGGTTGTGTTTGTATGATTGGGGTGGTATGATTGCGATTGTATGATTGCGATAGTATGATTGGGATTGTATGATTGTGATTGTATGATTGTGATTGTATGATTGTGATTGTTTGATTGTGATGGTATGACTGCGATTGTATGATTGCGATAGTATGATTGTGATTGTATGATTGTGATTGTATGATTGCGATTGTATGAATGTGATTGTATGATTGTGATTGCATGATTGTGATTGTATGGTTGTGATTGTATGATTGTGATGGTATGATTGTGATTGTATGATTGCGATAGTATGATTGTGATTGTATGATATTGATTGTATGATTGTGATTGTATGATTGTGATTGTGTGATTGTGAATGTATGATTGTGATTGTATGATTGTGATTGTATGATTGTGATTGTCTGATTGTGGTTGTATGATTGTGATTGTAAGATTGCGATTGTATGATTGTGATTGTATGATTGTGATTGTATGATTGTAATTGTATGATTATGATTGTATGATTGCGATTGTATGATTGCGATTGTATGATTGCGATTGTATGATTGTGATTGTATGATTGTGATTGTATGATTGTGATAGTATGATTGTGATTGTATGACTGTGATTGTATGTCTGTGATTGTATGATTGTGATTGTATGATTGTGATTGTAAGATTGTGATTGTATGACTGTGATTGTATGATTGTGATTGTATGATTGTGATTGTATGATTGTGATAGTATGATTGTGATTGTAGGATTGTGATTGTATGACTGTGATTGTATGATTGTGATTGTATGATTGTGATTGCATAACTATGATTGTATGATTGTGATTGTATGATTATGATTGTACGGTTGTGTTAGTATGATTGGGATGGTATGATTGCGATTGTATGATTGCGATAGTATGATTGTGATTGTATGATTGTGATTGTATGATTGTGATTGTATGATTGTGATTGTATGATTGTCATTGTCTGATTATGATTGTATGATTGTGATTGCATGATTGTGTTTGCATGATTGTGATTGTATGATTGTGATAGTATGATTGTGATTGTATGATTTTGAATGTATGATTGTGATTGTATGATTGTGGTTGTATGATTGTGATTGTATGATTGTGATTGAATGATTGTGATTGTATGATTGCGATTGTATGATTGTGATTGTATGATTGTATTTGGGAGATTGTATTTGGGAGATTGTAATTGTATGATTGCGATTGTATGATTGTGATTGTATGATTGTGATTGTATGATTTTGATTGTATGATTGTGATAGTATGATTGTAATTGTATGATTATGATTGTATGATTGTGATTGTATGATTGCGATGATATGATTGTGATTGTATGATTGCGATAGTATGATTGCGATAGTATGATTGTGATTGTATGATTGTGATTGTATGATTGCGATTGTATGATTGTGATTGTATGATTATGATTGTATTATTGTGATTGTATGATTATGATTGTACGGTTGTGAGTGTATGATTGTGATTGTATGACTTTGATTGTATGATTTTGATTGTATGATTGTGATTGTATGATTGTATTTGGGAGATTGTATTTGGGAGATTGTAATTGTATGATTGCGATTGTATGATTGTGATTGTATGATTGTGATAGTATGGTTGTGATTGTATGATTGCGTGTGTATGATTGTGAATCTATGATTGTGATTGTATGATTGTGATCGTATGGTTGTGATTGTTCGATTGCGATTGTACGATTGCGATTGTATGATTGTGATAGTATGGTTGTGATTGTATGATTGTGATTGTATGATCGTGATTGTATTGTTGTGATTGTATGATTGTGATTGTATGATTCCGATTGTATGATTGTGATTGTATGATTGTGATTGTGTGATTGTATTTGGGAGATTGTAATTGTATAATTGCGATTTTATGATTGCGATTGTATGCTGGTGACTGTATTATTGCGATTGTATGATTGTGATTGTATGATTGTGATTGTACGGTTGTGTTTGTATGATTGGGATGGTATGATTGCGATTGTATGATTCCGATAGTATGATTGTGATTGTATGATTGTGATTGTATGACTGTGATTGTATGATTGTGATTGTATGATTGCGATAGTATGATTGTGATTGTATGATTGTGATTGTATGATTGTGATTGTATGATTGTGATTGTATGGTTGTGATTGTATGATTGTCATTGTCTGATTATGATTGTATGATTGTGATTGTATGATTGTGATAGTATGATTGTGATTGTATGATTTTGAATGTATGATTGTGATTGTATGATTGTGATTGTATTATTGTGATTGTATGATTGTGATTGTATGATTGTGATTGTATGATTGCGATTGTATGATTGTGATTGTATGATTGTATTTGGGAGATTGTATTTGGGAGATTGTAATTGTATGATTGCGATTGTATGATTGTGATTGTATGATTGTGATTGTATGATTTTGATTGTATGATTGTGATAGTATGGTTGTAATTGTATGATTACGATTGTATGATTGTGATTGTATGATTGCGATGATATGATTGTGATTGTATAATTATGATTGTATGATTGTAATTGTATGATTGTGATGGTATGATTGTGATTGTATGATTGCGATAGTATTATTGTGATTGTATGATTGTGATTGTATGGTTGTGATTGTATGATTGTGATTGTATGATTGCGATTGTATGATTGCGATTGTATGATTGCGATAGTATTATTGTGATTGTATGATTGTGATTGTATGGTTGTGATTGTATGATTGTGATTGTATGATTGCGATTGTATGATTGCGATTGTATGATTGTGATTGCATGATTGTGACCGTATGATTGTCATTGTATGATTTTCATTGTATGATTGTGATTGTATGATTGTGAATGTATGATTGTGATTGTATGATTGTGATTGTATGATTGTGATTGTATGATTGTGATTGTATGATTGTGATTGTATGATTATGATTGTATGATTGTGATTGTATGATTGTATTTGGGAGATTGTATTTTGGAGATTGTAATCGTAGGATTGCGATTGTATGATTGTGATTGTATGATTGTGATTGTGCGATTGTGATTGTACGATTGTGATTGTATGATTGTGATTGTATGATTGTGATTGTAAGATTGTGTTTGTATGACTGTGATTTTATGAATGTGATTGTATGATTGTGATTGTATGATTGTGATTGTATGATTGTGATAGTATGATTGTGATTGTATGATTGTGATTGTATGATTGTGATTGTAAGATTGTGATTGTATGACTGTGATTGTATGAATGTGAGTGTATGATTGTGATTGTATGATTGTGATTGTATAATTGTGATACTATGATTGTGATTGTATGATTGTGATTGTATGATTGTGATTGTATGATTGTGATTGTATGATTGTGATTGTATGATTGTGATTGTATGATTGTGATTGTATGATTGTGATTGTATGATTGTGATTGTATGATTGTGATAGTATGGTTGTAATTGTATGATTACGATTGTATGATTGTGATTGTATGATTGTGATTGTATGATTGTGATTGTATGATTGCGATTGTATTATTGTGATTGTATGATTGTGATAGTATGGTTGTGGTTGTACGATTGCGATTGTATTATTGTGATTGTATGATTGTGATAGTATGGTTGTGATTGTATGATTGCGTGTGTATGATTGTGATTCTATGATTGTGATTGTATGATTGTGATCGTATGGTTGTGATTGTTCGATTGCGATTGTACGATTGCGATTGTATTATTGTGATTGTATGATTGTGATAGTATGGTTGTGATTGTATGATTGTGATTGTATGATCGCGATTGTATTGTTGTGATTGTATAATTGTGATTGTATGATTCCGATTGTATGATTGTGATTGTATGATTGTGATTGTGTGATTGTATTTGGGAGATTGTAATTGTATGATTGCGATTTTATGATTGCGATTGTATGCTGGTGACTGTATTATTGTGATTGTATGATTGTGATTGTATGATTGTGATTGTATGATTGTGATTGTATGATTATGATTGTATGATTGTAATTGTATGATTGTGATGGTATGATTGTGATTGTATGATTGCGATAGTATTATTGTGATTGTATGATTGTGATTGTATGGTTGTGATTGTATGATTGTGATTGTATGATTGCGATTGTATGATTGCGATTGTATGATTGCGATAGTATTATTGTGATTGTATGATTGTGATTGTATGGTTGTGATTGTATGATTGTGATTGTATGATTGCGATTGTATGATTGCGATTGTATGATTGTGATTGCATGATTGTGACCGTATGATTGTCATTGTATGATTTTCATTGTATGATTGTGATTGTATGATTGTGAATGTATGATTGTGATTGTATGATTGTGATTGTATGATTGTGATTGTATGATTGTGATTGTATGATTGTGATTGTATGATTATGATTGTATGATTGTGATTGTATGATTGTATTTGGGAGATTGTATTTTGGAGATTGTAATCGTAGGATTGCGATTGTATGATTGTGATTGTATGATTGTGATTGTGCGATTGTGATTGTACGATTGTGATTGTATGATTGTGATTGTATGATTGTGATTGTAAGATTGTGTTTGTATGACTGTGATTTTATGAATGTGATTGTATGATTGTGATTGTATGATTGTGATTGTATGATTGTGATAGTATGATTGTGATTGTATGATTGTGATTGTATGATTGTGATTGTAAGATTGTGATTGTATGACTGTGATTGTATGAATGTGAGTGTATGATTGTGATTGTATGATTGTGATTGTATGATTGTGATAGTATGATTGTGATTGTATGATTGTGATTGTATGATTGTGATTGTATGATTGTGATTGTATGAATGTGATTGTATGATTGTGATTGTATGATTGTGATTGTATGATTGTGATTGTATGATTGTGATTGTATGATTGTGATTGTATGATTGTATTTGGGAGATTGTAGTTGTACGATTTCGATTGTATGATTGTGATTGTATGATTGTGATGTATGATTGTAATTGTATGATTATGATTGTATGATTCTGATTGTATGATTGTGATGGTATGATTGTGATTGTATGATTGCGATCGTATGATTGTGATTGTATGATTATGATCGTATGATTGTGATTGTATGATTGCGATTGTATGATTGTGATTGTATGATTATGATTGTATTTTTGTGAATGTATGATTGTGATTGTATGATTGTGATTGTATGATTGTGATTGTATGATTGTGATTGTACTATTGTGATGAATGATTGTAATTGTATGATTATGATTGTATGATTGTGATTGTATGATTGTGATTGTATGATTGTGATAGTATGATTGTGATTGTGCGATTGTGATTGTACGATTGTGATTGTACGATTGTGATTGTAGGATTGTGATTGTATGATTATGATTGAATGATTGTGATTGCATGATTGTGACTGTGTGATTGTGATTGCATGATTTTGAATGTATGATTGTGATTGTATGATTGTGATTGTATGATTGTGATTGTATGATTGTGATTGTATGATTGTGATTGTATGATTGTGATTGTATGATTGTGATTGTATGATTGTATTTGGGAGATTGTAGTTGTATGATTTCGATTGTATGATTGTGATTGTATGATTGTGATAGTATGATTGTGATTGTAAGATTGTGATTGTATGACTGTGATTGTATGATTGTGATTGTGCGATTGTGATTGTACGATTGTGATTGTACGATTGTGATTGTAGGATTGTGATTGTATGATTATGATTGTATGATTGTGATTGCATGATTGTGACTGTGTGATTGTGATTGCATGATTTTGAATGTACGATTGTGATTGTATGATTGTGATTGTATGATTGCGATTGTATAATTGTGATAGTATGATTGTGATTGTAAGATTGTGATTGTATGATTGTGATTGTATGATTATGATTGTATGATTGTGATTGTATGATTGTATTTGGGAGATTGTATTTTGGAGATTGTAATCGTAGGATTGCGATTGTATGATTGTGATTGTATGATTGTGATTGTATGATTGTGATTGTATGATTGTGATTGTATGATTGTGATTGTATGATTGTGATTGTATGATTGTGATAGTATGATTGTGATTGTAGGATTGTGATTGTATGACTGTGATTGTATGATTGTGATTGTATGATTGTGATTGCATAACTATGATTGTATGATTGTGATTGTATGATTATGATTGTACGGTTGTGTTTGTATGATTGGGATGGTATGATTGCGATTGTATGATTGCGATAGTATGATTGTGATTGTATGATTGTGATTGTATGATTGTGATTGTATGATTGTGATTGTATGATTGTCATTGTCTGATTATGATTGTATGATTGTGATTGCATGATTGTGGTTGCATGATTGTGATTGTATGATTGTGATAGTATGATTGTGATTGTATGATTTTGAATGTATGATTGTGATTGTATGATTGTGGTTGTATGATTGTGATTGTATGATTGTGATTGAATGATTGTGATTGTATGATTGCGATTGTATGATTGTGATTGTATGATTGTATTTGGGAGATTGTATTTGGGAGATTGTAATTGTATGATTGCGATTGTATGATTGTGATTGTATGATTGTGATTGTATGATTTTGATTGTATGATTGTGATAGTATGATTGTAATTGTATGATTATGATTGTATGATTGTGATTGTATGATTGCGATGATATGATTGTGATTGTATGATTGCGATAGTATGATTGCGATAGTATGATTGTGATTGTATGATTGTGATTGTATGATTGCGATTGTATGATTGTGATTGTATGATTATGATTGTATTATTGTGATTGTATGATTATGATTGTACGGTTGTGAGTGTATGATTGTGATTGTATGACTTTGATTGTATGATTTTGATTGTATGATTGTGATTGTATGATTGTATTTGGGAGATTGTATTTGGGAGATTGTAATTGTATGATTGCGATTGTATGATTGTGATTGTATGATTGTGATAGTATGGTTGTGATTGTATGATTGCGTGTGTATGATTGTGAATCTATGATTGTGATTGTATGATTGTGATCGTATGGTTGTGATTGTTCGATTGCGATTGTACGATTGCGATTCTATGATTGTGATAGTATGGTTGTGATTGTATGATTGTGATTGTATGATCGTGATTGTATTGTTGTGATTGTATGATTGTGATTGTATGATTCCGATTGTATGATTGTGATTGTATGATTGTGATTGTGTGATTGTATTTGGGAGATTGTAATTGTATAATTGCGATTTTATGATTGCGATTGTATGCTGGTGACTGTATTATTGTGATTGTATGATTGTGATTGTATGATTGTGATTGTATGATTCTGATTGTATGACTGTGATTGCATAATTGTGATTGTATGATTGTGATTGTATGATTATGATTGTATAATTGTGATTGTATGATTGTATTTGGGAGATTGTATTTTGGAGATTGTAATCGTAGGATTGCGATTGTATGATTGTGATTGTATGATTGTGATTGTACGGTTGTGTTTGTATGATTGGGATGGTATGATTGCGATTGTATGATTCCGATAGTATGATTGTGATTGTATGATTGTGATTGTATGATTGTGATTGTATGATTATGATTGTATAATTGTGATTGTATGATTGTATTTGGGAGATTGTATTTTGGAGATTGTAATCGTAGGATTGTGATTGTATGATTGTGATAGTATGATTGTGATTGTATGATTTTGAATGTATGATTGTGATTGTATGATTGTGATTGTATTATTGTGATTGTATGATTGTGATTGTATGATTGTGATTGTATGATTGCGATTGTATGATTGTGATTGTATGATTGTATTTGGGAGATTGTATTTGGGAGATTGTAATTGTATGATTGCGATTGTATGATTGTGATTGTATGATTGTGATTGTATGATTTTGATTGTATGATTGTGATAGTATGGTTGTAATTGTATGATTACGATTGTATGATTGTGATTGTATGATTGCGATGATATGATTGTGATTGTATGATTGCGATAGTATGATTGCGATAGTATGATTGCGATAGTATGATTGTGATTGTATGATTGCGATTGTATGATTGTGATTGTATGATTATGATTGTATTATTGTGATTGTATGATTATGATTGTACGGTTGTGATTGTATGATTGTGATTGTATGACTTTGATTGTATGATTTTGATTGAATGATTGTGATTGTATGATTGTATTTGGGAGATTGTATTTGGGAGACTGTAATTGTATGATTGCGATTGTATGATTGTGATTGTATGATTGTGATTGTATGATTGTGATTGTATGATTGCGATTGTATTATGGTGATTGTATGATTGTGATAGTATGGTTGTGGTTGTACGATTGCGATTGTATTATTGTGATTGTATGATTGTGATAGTATGGTTGTGATTGTATGATTGCGTGTGTATGATTGTGATTCTATGATTGTGATTGTATGATTGTGATCGTATGGTTGTGATTGTTCGATTGCGATTGTACGATTGCGATTGTATTATTGTGATTGTATGATTGTGATAGTATGGTTGTGATTGTATGATTGTGATTGTATGATCGCGATTGTATTGTTGTGATTGTATAATTGTGATTGTATGATTCCGATTGTATGATTGTGATTGTATGATTGTGATTGTGTGATTGTATTTGGGAGATTGTAATTGTATGATTGCGATTTTATGATTGCGATTGTATGCTGGTGACTGTATTATTGTGATTGTATGATTGTGATTGTATGATTGTGATTGTATGATTGTGATTGTATGATTATGATTGTATGATTGTAATTGTATGATTGTGATGGTATGATTGTGATTGTATGATTGCGATAGTATTATTGTGATTGTATGATTGTGATTGTATGGTTGTGATTGTATGATTGTGATTGTATGATTGCGATTGTGTGATTGCGATTGTATGATTGCGATAGTATTATTGTGATTGTATGATTGTGATTGTATGGTTGTGATTGTATGATTGTGATTGTATGATTGCGATTGTATGATTGCGATTGTATGATTGTGATTGCATGATTGTGACCATATGATTGTCATTGTATGATTTTCATTGTATGATTGTGATTGTATGATTGTGAATGTATGATTGTGATTGTATGATCGTGATTGTATGATTGTGATTGTATGATTGTGATTGTATGATTGTGATTGTATGATTATGATTGTATGATTGTGATTGTATGATTGTATTTGGGAGATTGTATTTTGGAGATTGTAATCGTAGGATTGCGATTGTATGATTGTGATTGTATGATTGTGATTGTGCGATTGTGATTGTACGATTGTGATTGTATGATTGTGATTGTATGATTGTGATTGTAAGATTGTGTTTGTATGACTGTGATTTTATGAATGTGATTGTATGATTGTGATTGTATGATTGTGATTGTATGATTGTGATAGTATGATTGTGATTGTATGATTGTGATTGTTTGATTGTGATTGTATGATTGTGATTGTATGATAGTGATTGTATGATTGTGATTGTATGATTGTATTTGGGAGATTGTAGTTGTATGATTTCGATTGTATGATTGTGATTGTATGATTGTGATTGTATGATTGTGATGTATGATTGTAATTGTATGATTATGATTGTATGATTCTGATTGTATGATTGTGATGGTATGATTGTGATTGTATGATTGCGGTCGTATGATTGTGATTGTATGATTATGATTGTATGATTGTGATTGTATGATTGCGATTGTATGATTGTGGTTGTATGATTATGATTGTATTTTTGTGATTGTATGATTGTGATTGTATGATTGTGATTGTATGATTGTGATTGTATGATTGTGATTGTATGATTATGATTGTATGATTGTGATTGTATGATTGTGATTGTATGATTGCGATTGTATGATTGCGATTGTATGATTGTGATTGTATGATTGTGATTGTATGATTGTATTTGGGAGATTGTAGTTGTGTGATTTCGATTGTATGATTGTGATTGTATGATTGTGATGTATGATTGTAATTGTTTGATTATGATTGTATGATTGTGATTGTATGATTGTGATGGTATGATTGTGATTGTATGATTGCGATCGTATGATTGTGAGGGTATGATTATGATTGTATGATTGTAATTGTATGATTGCGATTGTATGATTGTGATTGTATGATTGTGATTGTATGATTGTGATAGTATGATTGTGATTGTAAGATTATGATTGTATGACTGTGATTGTATGATTGTGATTGTGCGACTGTGATTGTACGATTGTGATTGTACGATTGTGATTGTAGGATTGTGATTGTATGATTATGATTGAATGATTGTGATTGCATGATTGTGACTGTGTGATTGTGATTGCATGATTTTGAATGTATGATTGTGATTGTATGATTGTGATTGTATGATTGTGATTGTATGATTGTGATTGTATGATTATGATAGTATGACTGTGATTGTAAGATTGTGATCGTATGACTGTGATTGTATGATTGTGATTGTATGATTGTGATTGTATGATAATGATTGCATGATTGTGATTGTATGATTGTATTTGGGAGATTGTATTTTGGAGATTGTAATTGTAGGATTGCGATTGTATGATTGTGATTGTGTGATTGTGATTGTATGATTGTGATTGTATGATTGTGATTGTATGATTGTGATTGTATGATTGTGATAGTATGACTGTGATTGTAAGATTGTGATTGTATGACTGTGATTGTATGATTGTGATTGTATGATTGTGATTGTATGATAATGATTGCATGATTGTGATTGTATGATTGTATTTGGGAGATTGTATTTTGGAGATTGTAATTGTAGGATTGCGATTGTATGATTGTGATTGTGTGATTGTGATTGTATGATTGTGATTGTATGATTGTGATTGTATGATTGTGATTGTATGATTGTGATTGTATGATTGTGATTGTATGATTGTGATTGTATGATTGTGATTGTATGATTGTGATTGTATGATTGTGATTGTATGATTGTGATTGTATGATTGCGATTGTATGATTGCGATTGTATGATTGCGATTGTATGATTGCGATTGTATGATTATGATTGTATGATTGTGATTGTATGATTGTGATTGTATGATTGCGATTGTATGAATGCGATTGTATGATTGTGATTGTATGATTGCGATTGTATGATTGTGATTGTATGATTGTGATTGTATGATTGTATTTGGGAGATTGTAGTTGTATGATTTCGATTGTATGATTGTGATTGTATGATTGTGATAGTATGATTGTGATTATAAGATTGTGATTGTATGACTGTGATTGTATGATTGTGATTGTGCGATTGTGATTGTACGATTGTGATTGTACGATTGTGATTGTAGGATTGTGATTGTATGATTATGATTGAATGATTGTGATTGCATGATTGTGACTGTGTGATTGTGATTGCATGATTTTGAATGTACGATTGTGATTGTATGATTGTGATTGTATGATTGTGATTGTATGATTGTGATTGTATAATTGTGATAGTATGATTGTGATTGTAAGATTGTGATTGTATGATTGTGATTGTATGATTATGATTGTATGATTGTGATTGTATGATTGTATTTGGGAGATTGTATTTTGGAGATTGTAATCGTAGGATTGCGATTGTATGATTGTGATTGTATGATTGTGATTGTATGATTGTGATTGTATGATTGTGATTGTATGATTGTGATTGTATGATTGTGATTGTATGATGGTGATAGTATGATTGTGATTGTATGATTGTGATTGTATGATTGTGATTGTATGATTGTGATTGTATGATTGTATTTGGGAGATTGTAGTTGTATGATTGCCATTGTATGAATGTGATTGTATGATTGTGATGTATGATTGTAATTGTATGATTATGATTGTATGATTGTGATTGTATGATTGTGATTGTATGATTGTGATTGTATGATTGCGATCGTATGATTGTGATTGTATGATTATGATTGTATGATTGTGATTGTATGATTGCGATTGTATCATTGTGATTGTATGGTTATGATTGTATTTTTGTGATTGTATGATTGTGATTGTATGATTGTGATTGTATGATTGTGATTGTATGATTGTGATTGTATGATTGTGATTGTATGATTGCGATTGTATGAATGCGATTGTATGATTGTGATTGCATGATTGTGATTGTATGATTGTGATTGTAAGATTGTGATTGTATGATTGTGATTGTAGGATTGTGATTGTATGATTGTGATTGTATGATTGCATTTGGGAGATTGTATTTTGGAGATTGTAATTGTAGGATTGCGATTGTATGATTGTGATTGTATGATTGTGATTGTATGATTGTGATTGTATGATTGTGATTGTATGATTGTGATTGTATGATTGTGATTGTATGATTATGATTGTACGGTTGTGTTTGTATGATTGGGGTGGTATGATTGCGATTGTATGATTGCGATAGTATGATTGGGATTGTATGATTGTGATTGTATGATTGTGATTGTATGTTTGTGATTGTATGATTGTGATTGTATGATTGTGATTGTATGATTGTGATTGTATGATTGTGATTGTATGATTGTGATAGTATGATTGTGATTGTAAGATTGTGATTGTATGACTGTGATTGTATGATTGCGATTGTATGTTTGTGATTGTATAATTATGATTGTATGATTGTGATTGTATGATTATGATTGTACGGTTGTGTTTGTATGATTGGGGTGGTATGATTGCGATTGTATGATTGCGATAGTATGATTGGGATTGTATGATTGTGATTGTATGATTGTGATTGTATGATTGTGATTGTTTGATTGTGATGGTATGACTGCGATTGTATGATTGCGATAGTATGATTGTGATTGTATGATTGTGATTGTATGATTGCGATTGTATGAATGTGATTGTATGATTGTGATTGCATGATTGTGATTGTATGGTTGTGATTGTATGATTGTGATGGTATGATTGTGATTGTATGATTGCGATAGTATGATTGTGATTGTATGATATTGATTGTATGATTGTGATTGTATGATTGTGATTGTGTGATTGTGAATGTATGATTGTGATTGTATGATTGTGATTGTATGATTGTGGTTGTCTGATTGTGGTTGTATGATTGTGATTGTAAGATTGTGATTGTATGATTGTGATTGTATGATTGTGATTGTATGATTGTAATTGTATGATTATGATTGTATGATTGCGATTGTATGATTGCGATTGTATGATTGCGATTGTATGATTGTGATTGTATGATTGTGATTGTATGATTGTGATAGTATGATTGTGATTGTATGACTGTGATTGTATGTCTGTGATTGTATGATTGTGATTGTATGATTGTGATTGTAAGATTGTGATTGTATGACTGTGATTGTATGAATGTGAGTGTATGATTGTGATTGTATGATTGTGATTGTATGATTGTGATAGTATGATTCTGATTGTATGATTGTGATTGTATGATTGTGATTGTATGATTGTGATTGTATGATTGTGATTGTATGATTGTGATTGTATGATTGTGATTGTATGATTGTATTTGGGAGATTGTAGTTGTACGATTTCGATTGTATGATTGTGATTGTATGATTGTGATAGTATGATTGTGATTGTAAGATTGTGATTGTATGATTGTGATTGTATGATTATGATTGTATGATTGTGATTGTATGATTGTATTTGGGAGATTGTATTTTGGAGATTGTAATCGTAGGATTGCGATTGTATGATTGTGATTGTATGATTGTGATTGTATGATTGTGATTGTATGATTGTGATTGTATGATTGTGATTGTATGATTGTGATTGTATGATTGTGATTGTATGATTGTGATTGTATGATTGTGATTGTATGATTGTGATTGTATGATTGTGATAGTATGATTGTGATTGTAAGATTGTGATTGTATGACTGTGATTGTATGATTGTGATTGTATGTTTGTGATTGTATAATTATGATTGTATGATTGTGATTGTATGATTATGATTGTACGGTTGTGTTTGTATGATTGGGGTGGTATGATTGCGATTGTATGATTGCGATAGTATGATTGTGATTGTATGATTGTGATTGTATGATTGTGATTGTATGATTGTGATTGTTTGATTGTGATGGTATGACTGCGATTGTATGATTGCGATAGTATGATTGTGATTGTATGATTGTGATTGTATGATTGCGATTGTATGAATGTGATTGTATGATTGCGATTGCATGATTGTGATTGTATGGTTGTGATTGTATGATTGTGATGGTATGATTGTGATTGTATGATTGCGATAGTATGATTGTGATTGTATGATATTGATTGTATGATTGTGATTGTATGATTGTGATTGTGTGACTGTGATTGTATGATTGTGATTGTATGATTGTGATTGTCTGATTGTGGTTGTATGATTGTGATTGTAAGATTGTGATTGTATGATTGTGATTGTATGATTGTGATTGTATGATTGTGATTGTATGATTGTGATTGTATGATTGTGATTGTATGATTGTGATTGTATGATTGTGATAGTATGATTGTGATTGTAGGATTGTGATTGTATGACTGTGATTGTATGATTGTGATTGTATGATTGTGATTGCATAACTATGATTGTATGATTGTGATTGTATGATTATGATTGTACGGTTGTGTTTGTATGATTGGGATGGTATGATTGCGATTGTATGATTGCGATAGTATGATTGTGATTGTATGATTGTGATTGTATGATTGTGATTGTATGATTGTGATTGTATGATTGTCATTGTCTGATTATGATTGTATGATTGTGATTGCATGATTGTGGTTGCATGATTGTGATTGTATGATTGTGATAGTATGATTGTGATTGTATGATTTTGAATGTATGATTGTGATTGTATGATTGTGGTTGTATGATTGTGATTGTATGATTGTGATTGAATGATTGTGATTGTATGATTGCGATTGTATGATTGTGATTGTATGATTGTATTTGGGAGATTGTATTTGGGAGATTGTAATTGTATGATTGCGATTGTATGATTGTGATTGTATGATTGTGATTGTATGATTTTGATTGTATGATTGTGATAGTATGATTGTAATTGTATGATTATGATTGTATGATTGTGATTGTATGATTGCGATGATATGATTGTGATTGTATGATTGCGATAGTATGATTGCGATAGTATGATTGTGATTGTATGATTGTGATTGTATGATTGCGATTGTATGATTGTGATTGTATGATTATGATTGTATTATTGTGATTGTATGATTATGATTGTACGGTTGTGAGTGTATGATTGTGATTGTATGACTTTGATTGTATGATTTTGATTGTATGATTGTGATTGTATGATTGTATTTGGGAGATTGTATTTGGGAGATTGTAATTGTATGATTGCGATTGTATGATTGTGATTGTATGATTGTGATAGTATGGTTGTGATTGTATGATTGCGTGTGTATGATTGTGAATCTATGATTGTGATTGTATGATTGTGATCGTATGGTTGTGATTGTTCGATTGCGATTGTACGATTGCGATTGTATGATTGTGATAGTATGGTTGTGATTGTATGATTGTGATTGTATGATCGTGATTGTATTGTTGTGATTGTATGATTGTGATTGTATGATTCCGATTGTATGATTGTGATTGTATGATTGTGATTGTGTGATTGTATTTGGGAGATTGTAATTGTATAATTGCGATTTTATGATTGCGATTGTATGCTGGTGACTGTATTATTGTGATTGTATGATTGTGATTGTATGATTGTGATTGTATGATTCTGATTGTATGACTGTGATTGCATAATTGTGATTGTATGATTGTGATTGTATGATTATGATTGTATAATTGTGATTGTATGATTGTATTTGGGAGATTGTATTTTGGAGATTGTAATCGTAGGATTGCGATTGTATGATTGTGATTGTATGATTGTGATTGTACGGTTGTGTTTGTATGATTGGGATGGTATGATTGCGATTGTATGATTCCGATAGTATGATTGTGATTGTATGATTGTGATTGTATGATTGTGATTGTATGATTGTGATTGTATGATTGCGATAGTATGATTGTGATTGTATGATTGTGATTGTATGATTGTGATTGTATGATTGTGATTGTATGGTTGTGATTGTATGATTGTCATTGTCTGATTATGATTGTATGATTGTGATTGTATGATTGTGATAGTATGATTGTGATTGTATGATTTTGAATGTATGATTGTGATTGTATGATTGTGATTGTATTATTGTGATTGTATGATTGTGATTGTATGATTGTGATTGTATGATTGCGATTGTATGATTGTGATTGTATGATTGTATTTGGGAGATTGTATTTGGGAGATTGTAATTGTATGATTGCGATTGTATGATTGTGATTGTATGATTGTGATTGTATGATTTTGATTGTATGATTGTGATAGTATGGTTGTAATTGTATGATTACGATTGTATGATTGTGATTGTATGATTGCGATGATATGATTGTGATTGTATGATTGCGATAGTATGATTGCGATAGTATGATTGCGATAGTATGATTGTGATTGTATGATTGCGATTGTATGATTGTGATTGTATGATTATGATTGTATTATTGTGATTGTATGATTATGATTGTACGGTTGTGATTGTATGATTGTGATTGTATGACTTTGATTGTATGATTTTGATTGAATGATTGTGATTGTATGATTGTATTTGGGAGATTGTATTTGGGAGACTGTAATTGTATGATTGCGATTGTATGATTGTGATTGTATGATTGTGATTGTATGATTGTGATTGTATGATTGCGATTGTATTATTGTGATTGTATGATTGTGATAGTATGGTTGTGGTTGTACGATTGCGATTGTATTATTGTGATTGTATGATTGTGATAGTATGGTTGTGATTGTATGATTGCGTGTGTATGATTGTGATTCTATGATTGTGATTGTATGATTGTGATCGTATGGTTGTGATTGTTCGATTGCGATTGTACGATTGCGATTGTATTATTGTGATTGTATGATTGTGATAGTATGGTTGTGATTGTATGATTGTGATTGTATGATCGCGATTGTATTGTTGTGATTGTATAATTGTGATTGTATGATTCCGATTGTATGATTGTGATTGTATGATTGTGATTGTGTGATTGTATTTGGGAGATTGTAATTGTATGATTGCGATTTTATGATTGCGATTGTATGCTGGTGACTGTATTATTGTGATTGTATGATTGTGATTGTATGATTGTGATTGTATGATTATGATTGTATGATTGTAATTGTATGATTGTGATGGTATGATTGTGATTGTATGATTGCGATAGTATTATTGTGATTGTATGATTGTGATTGTATGGTTGTGATTGTATGATTGTGATTGTATGATTGCGATTGTATGATTGCGATTGTATGATTGCGATAGTATTATTGTGATTGTATGATTGTGATTGTATGGTTGTGATTGTATGATTGTGATTGTATGATTGCGATTGTATGATTGCGATTGTATGATTGTGATTGCATGATTGTGACCGTATGATTGTCATTGTATGATTTTCATTGTATGATTGTGATTGTATGATTGTGATTGTATGATTGTGATTGTATGATTGTGATTGTATGATTGTCATTGTCTGATTATGATTGTATGATTGTGATTGCATGATTGTGGTTGCATGATTGTGATTGTATGATTGTGATAGTATGATTGTGATTGTATGATTTTGAATGTATGATTGTGATTGTATGATTGTGGTTGTATGATTGTGATTGTATGATTGTGATTGAATGATTGTGATTGTATGATTGCGATTGTATGATTGTGATTGTATGATTGTATTTGGGAGATTGTAATTGTATGATTGCGATTGTATGATTGTGATTGTATGATTGTGATTGTATGATTTTGATTGTATGATTGTGATAGTATGATTGTAATTGTATGATTATGATTGTATGATTGTGATTGTAAGATTGCGATGATATGATTGTGATTGTATGATTGCGATAGTATGATTGCGATAGTATGATTGTGATTGTATGATTGTGATTGTATGATTGCGATTGTATGATTGTGATTGTATGATTATGATTGTATTATTGTGATTGTATGATTATGATTGTACGGTTGTGAGTGTATGATTGTGATTGTATGACTTTGATTGTATGATTTTGATTGTATGATTGTGATTGTATGATTGTATTTGGGAGATTGTATTTGGGAGATTGTAATTGTATGATTGCGATTGTATGATTGTGATTGTATGATTGTGATAGTATGGTTGTGATTGTATGATTGCGTGTGTATGATTGTGAATCTATGATTGTGATTGTATGATTGTGATCGTATGGTTGTGATTGTTCGATTGCGATTGTACGATTGCGATTGTATGATTGTGAATCTATGATTGTGATTGTATGATTGTGATCGTATGGTTGTGATTGTTCGATTGCGATTGTACGATTGCGATTGTATGATTGTGATAGTATGGTTGTGATTGTATGATTGTGATTGTATGATCGTGATTGTATTGTTGTGATTGTATGATTGTGATTGTATGATTCCGATTGTATGATTGTGATTGTATGATTGTGATTGTGTGATTGTATTTGGGAGATTGTAATTGTATAATTGCGATTTTATGATTGCGATTGTATGCTGGTGACTGTATTATTGTGATTGTATGATTGTGATTGTATGATTGTGATTGTATGATTCTGATTGTATGACTGTGATTGCATAATTGTGATTGTATGATTGTGATTGTATGATTATGATTGTATAATTGTGATTGTATGATTGTATTTGGGAGATTGTATTTTGGAGATTGTAATCGTAGGATTGCGATTGTATGATTGTGATTGTATGATTGTGATTGTACGGTTGTGTTTGTATGATTGGGATGGTATGATTGCGATTGCATGATTCCGATAGTATGATTGTGATTGTATGATTTTGA
This sequence comes from Megachile rotundata, assembly GCF_050947335.1. Classification (NCBI taxonomy): domain Eukaryota; kingdom Metazoa; phylum Arthropoda; class Insecta; order Hymenoptera; family Megachilidae; genus Megachile; species Megachile rotundata. The sequence continues at coordinate 67,241 of NW_027473447.1, read as the reverse complement.
TTGTATGATTGTGATAGTATGGTTGTAATTGTATGATTACGATTGTATGATTGTGATTGTATGATTGCGATGATATGATTGTGATTGTATGATTGCGATAGTATGATTGCGATAGTATGATTGCGATAGTATGATTGTGATTGTATGATTGCGATTGTATGATTGTGATTGTATGATTATGATTGTATTATTGTGATTGTATGATTATGATTGTACGGTTGTGATTGTATGATTGTGATTGTATGACTTTGATTGTATGATTTTGAATGAATGATTGTGATTGTATGATTGTATTTGGGAGATTGTATTTGGGAGACTGTAATTGTATGATTGCGATTGTATGATTGTGATTGTATGATTGTGATTGTATGATTGTGATTGTATGATTGCGATTGTATTATTGTGATTGTATGATTGTGATAGTATGGTTGTGGTTGTACGATTGCGATTGTATTATTGTGATTGTATGATTGTGATAGTATGGTTGTGCTTGTATGATTGCGTGTGTATGATTGTGATTCTATGATTGTGATTGTATGATTGTGATCGTATGGTTGTGATTGTTCGATTGCGATTGTACGATTGCGATTGTATTATTGTGATTGTATGATTGTGATAGTATGGTTGTGATTGTATGATTGTGATTGTATGATCGCGATTGTATTGTTGTGATTGTATAATTGTGATTGTATGATTCCGATTGTATGATTGTGATTGTATGATTGTGATTGTATGATTGTGATTGTGTGATTGTATTTGGGAGATTGTAATTGTATGATTGCGATTTTATGATTGCGATTGTATGCTGGTGACTGTATTATTGTGATTGTATGATTGTGATTGTATGATTGTGATTGTATGATTGTGATTGTATGATTATGATTGTATGATTGTAATTGTATGACTGTGATGGTATGATTGTGATTGTATGATTGCGATAGTATTATTGTGATTGTATGATTGTGATTGTATGGTTGTGATTGTATGATTGTGATTGTATGATTGCGATTGTATGATTGCGATTGTATGATTGCGATAGTATTATTGTGATTGTATGGTTGTGATTGTATGATTGTGATTGTATGATTGCGATTGTATGATTGCGATTGTATGATTGTGATTGCATGATTGTGACCGTATGATTGTCATTGTATGATTTTCATTGTATGATTGTGATTGTATGATTGTGAACGTATGATTGTGATTGTATGATTGTGATTGTATGATTGTGATTGTATGATTGTGATTGTATGATTGTGATTGTATGATTATGATTGTATGATTGTGATTGTATGATTGTATTTGGGAGATTGTATTTTGGAGATTGTAATCGTAGGATTGCGATTGTATGATTGTGATTGTATGATTGTGATTGTGCGATTGTGATTGTACGATTGTGATTGTATGATTGTGATTGTATGATTGTGATTGTAAGATTGTGTTTGTATGACTGTGATTTTATGAATGTGATTGTATGATTGTGATTGTATGATTGTGATTGTATGATTGTGATAGTATGATTGTGATTGTATGATTGTGATTGTATGATTGTGATTGTAAGATTGTGATTGTATGATTGTGATTGTATGATTGTGATTGTATGATTGTGATTGTATGATTGTGATTGTATGATTGTGATTGTATGATTGTGATTGTATGATTGTGATTGTATGATTGTGATTGTATGATTGTATTTGGGAGATTGTAGTTGTACGATTTCGATTGTATGATTGTGATTGTATGATTGTGATGTATGATTGTAATTGTATGATTATGATTGTATGATTCTGATTGTATGATTGTGATGGTATGATTGTGATTGTATGATTGCGATCGTATGATTGTGATTGTATGATTATGATCGTATGATTGTGATTGTATGATTGCGATTGTATGATTGTGATTGTATGATTATGATTGTATTTTTGTGAATGTATGATTGTGATTGTATGATTGTGATTGTATGATTGTGATTGTACTATTGTGATGTATGATTGTAATTGTATGATTATGATTGTATGATTGTGATTGTATGATTGTGATTGTATGATTGTGATAGTATGATTGTGATTGTGCGATTGTGATTGTACGATTGTGATTGTACGATTGTGATTGTAGGATTGTGATTGTATGATTATGATTGAATGATTGTGATTGCATGATTGTGACTGTGTGATTGTGATTGCATGATTTTGAATGTATGATTGTGATTGTATGATTGTGATTGTATGATTGTGATTGTATGATTGTGATTGTATGATTGTGATTGTATGATTGTGATTGTATGATTGTGATTGTATGATTGTGATTGTATGATTGTATTTGGGAGATTGTAGTTGTATGATTTCGATTGTATGATTGTGATTGTATGATTGTGATAGTATGATTGTGATTGTAAGATTGTGATTGTATGACTGTGATTGTATGATTGTGATTGTGCGATTGTGATTGTACGATTGTGATTGTACGATTGTGATTGTAGGATTGTGATTGTATGATTATGATTGAATGATTGTGATTGCATGATTGTGACTGTGTGATTGTGATTGCATGATTTTGAATGTACGATTGTGATTGTATGATTGTGATTGTATGATTGCGATTGTATAATTGTGATAGTATGATTGTGATTGTAAGATTGTGATTGTATGATTGTGATTGTATGATTATGATTGTATGATTGTGATTGTATGATTGTATTTGGGAGATTGTATTTTGGAGATTGTAATCGTAGGATTGCGATTGTATGATTGTGATTGTATGATTGTGATTGTATGATTGTGATTGTATGATTGTGATTGTATGATTGTGATTGTATGATTGTGATTGTATGATTGTGATAGTATGATTGTGATTGTAGGATTGTGATTGTATGACTGTGATTGTATGATTGTGATTGTATGATTGTGATTGCATAACTATGATTGTATGATTGTGATTGTATGATTATGATTGTACGGTTGTGTTTGTATGATTGGGATGGTATGATTGCGATTGTATGATTGCGATAGTATGATTGTGATTGTATGATTGTGATTGTATGATTGTGATTGTATGATTGTGATTGTATGATTGTCATTGTCTGATTATGATTGTATGATTGTGATTGCATGATTGTGGTTGCATGATTGTGATTGTATGATTGTGATAGTATGATTGTGATTGTATGATTTTGAATGTATGATTGTGATTGTATGATTGTGGTTGTATGATTGTGATTGTATGATTGTGATTGAATGATTGTGATTGTATGATTGCGATTGTATGATTGTGATTGTATGATTGTATTTGGGAGATTGTATTTGGGAGATTGTAATTGTATGATTGCGATTGTATGATTGTGATTGTATGATTGTGATTGTATGATTTTGATTGTATGATTGTGATAGTATGATTGTAATTGTATGATTATGATTGTATGATTGTGATTGTATGATTGCGATGATATGATTGTGATTGTATGATTGCGATAGTATGATTGCGATAGTATGATTGTGATTGTATGATTGTGATTGTATGATTGCGATTGTATGATTGTGATTGTATGATTATGATTGTATTATTGTGATTGTATGATTATGATTGTACGGTTGTGAGTGTATGATTGTGATTGTATGACTTTGATTGTATGATTTTGATTGTATGATTGTGATTGTATGATTGTATTTGGGCGATTGTATTTGGGAGATTGTAATTGTATGATTGCGATTGTATGATTGTGATTGTATGATTGTGATAGTATGGTTGTGATTGTATGATTGCGTGTGTATGATTGTGAATCTATGATTGTGATTGTATGATTGTGATCGTATGGTTGTGATTGTTCGATTGCGATTGTACGATTGCGATTGTATGATTGTGATAGTATGGTTGTGATTGTATGATTGTGATTGTATGATCGTGATTGTATTGTTGTGATTGTATGATTGTGATTGTATGATTCCGATTGTATGATTGTGATTGTATGATTGTGATTGTGTGATTGTATTTGGGAGATTGTAATTGTATAATTGCGATTTTATGATTGCGATTGTATGCTGGTGACTGTATTATTGTGATTGTATGATTGTGATTGTATGATTGTGATTGTATGATTCTGATTGTATGACTGTGATTGCATAATTGTGATTGTATGATTGTGATTGTATGATTATGATTGTATAATTGTGATTGTATGATTGTATTTGGGAGATTGTATTTTGGAGATTGTAATCGTAGGATTGCGATTGTATGATTGTGATTGTATGATTGTGATTGTACGGTTGTGTTTGTATGATTGGGATGGTATGATTGCGATTGTATGATTCCGATAGTATGATTGTGATTGTATGATTGTGATTGTATGATTGTGATTGTATGATTATGATTGTATAATTGTGATTGTATGATTGTATTTGGGAGATTGTATTTTGGAGATTGTAATCGTAGGATTGTGATTGTATGATTGTGATAGTATGATTGTGATTGTATGATTTTGAATGTATGATTGTGATTGTATGATTGTGATTGTATTATTGTGATTGTATGATTGTGATTGTATGATTGTGATTGTATGATTGCGATTGTATGATTGTGATTGTATGATTGTATTTGGGAGATTGTATTTGGGAGATTGTAATTGTATGATTGCGATTGTATGATTGTGATTGTATGATTGTGATTGTATGATTTTGATTGTATGATTGTGATAGTATGGTTGTAATTGTATGATTACGATTGTATGATTGTGATTGTATGATTGCGATGATATGATTGTGATTGTATGATTGCGATAGTATGATTGCGATAGTATGATTGCGATAGTATGATTGTGATTGTATGATTGCGATTGTATGATTGTGATTGTATGATTATGATTGTATTATTGTGATTGTATGATTATGATTGTACGGTTGTGATTGTATGATTGTGATTGTATGACTTTGATTGTATGATTATGATTGAATGATTGTGATTGTATGATTGTATTTGGGAGATTGTATTTGGGAGACTGTAATTGTATGATTGCGATTGTATGATTGTGATTGTATGATTGTGATTGTACGGTTGTGTTTGTATGATTGGGATGGTATGATTGCGATTGTATGATTCCGATAGTATGATTGTGATTGTATGATTGTGATTGTATGATTGTGATTGTATGATTATGATTGTATAATTGTGATTGTATGATTGTATTTGGGAGATTGTATTTTGGAGATTGTAATCGTAGGATTGTGATTGTATGATTGTGATAGTATGATTGTGATTGTATGATTTTGAATGTATGATTGTGATTGTATGATTGTGATTGTATTATTGTGATTGTATGATTGTGATTGTATGATTGTGATTGTATGATTGCGATTGTATGATTGTGATTGTATGATTGTATTTGGGAGATTGTATTTGGGAGATTGTAATTGTATGATTGCGATTGTATGATTGTGATTGTATGATTGTGATTGTATGATTTTGATTGTATGATTGTGATAGTATGGTTGTAATTGTATGATTACGATTGTATGATTGTGATTGTATGATTGCGATGATATGATTGTGATTGTATGATTGCGATAGTATGATTGCGATAGTATGATTGCGATAGTATGATTGTGATTGTATGATTGCGATTGTATGATTGTGATTGTATGATTATGATTGTATTATTGTGATTGTATGATTATGATTGTACGGTTGTGATTGTATGATTGTGATTGTATGACTTTGATTGTATGATTTTGATTGAATGATTGTGATTGTATGATTGTATTTGGGAGATTGTATTTGGGAGACTGTAATTGTATGATTGCGATTGTATGATTGTGATTGTATGATTGTGATTGTATGATTGTGATTGTATGATTGCGATTGTATTATTGTGATTGTATGATTGTGATAGTATGGTTGTGGTTGTACGATTGCGATTGTATTATTGTGATTGTATGATTGTGATAGTATGGTTGTGATTGTATGATTGCGTGTGTATGATTGTGATTCTATGATTGTGATTGTATGATTGTGATCGTATGGTTGTGATTGTTCGATTGCGATTGTACGATTGCGATTGTATTATTGTGATTGTATGATTGTGATAGTATGGTTGTGATTGTATGATTGTGATTGTATGATCGCGATTGTATTGTTGTGATTGTATAATTGTGAATGTATGATTCCGATTGTATGATTGTGATTGTATGATTGTGATTGTGTGATTGTATTTGGGAGATTGTAATTGTATGATTGCGATTTTATGATTGCGATTGTATGCTGGTGACTGTATTATTGTGATTGTATGATTGTGATTGTATGATTGTGATTGTATGATTGTGATTGTATGATTATGATTGTATGATTGTAATTGTATGATTGTGATGGTATGATTGTGATTGTATGATTGCGATAGTATTATTGTGATTGTATGATTGTGATTGTATGGTTGTGATTGTATGATTGTGATTGTATGATTGCGATTGTATGATTGCGATTGTATGATTGCGATAGTATTATTGTGATTGTATGATTGTGATTGTATGGTTGTGATTGTATGATTGTGATTGTATGATTGCGATTGTATGATTGCGATTGTATGATTGTGATTGCATGATTGTGACCGTATGATTGTCATTGTATGATTTTCATTGTATGATTGTGATTGTATGATTGTGAATGTATGATTGTGATTGTATGATTGTGATTGTATGATTGTGATTGTATGATTGTGATTGTATGATTGTGATTGTATGATTATGATTGTATGATTGTGATTGTATGATTGTATTTGGGAGATTGTATTTTGGAGATTGTAATCGTAGGATTGCGATTGTATGATTGTGATTGTATGATTGTGATTGTGCAATTGTGATTGTACGATTGTGATTGTATGATTGTGATTGTATGATTGTGATTGTAAGATTGTGTTTGTATGACTGTGATTTTATGAATGTGATTGTATGATTGTGATTGTATGATTGTGATTGTATGATTGTGATAGTATGATTGTGATTGTATGATTGTGATTGTTTGATTGTGATTGTATGATTGTGATTGTATGATAGTGATTGTATGATTGTGATTGTATGATTGTATTTGGGAGATTGTAGTTGTATGATTTCGATTGTATGATTGTGATTGTATGATTGTGATGTATGATTGTAATTGTATGATTATGATTGTATGATTCTGATTGTATGATTGTGATGGTATGATTGTGATTGTATGATTGCGGTCGTATGACTGTGATTGTATGATTATGATTGTATGATTGTGATTGTATGATTGCGATTGTATGATTGTGGTTGTATGATTATGATTGTATTTTTGTGATTGTATGATTGTGATTGTATGATTGTGATTGTATGATTGTGATTGTATGATTGTGATTGTATGATTGTGATTGTATGATTGTGATTGTATGATTGTGATTGTATGATTGTGATTGTATGATTGCGATTGTATGATTGCGATTGTATGATTGTGATTGTATGATTGTGATTGTATGATTGTATTTGGGAGATTGTAGTTGTATGATTTCGATTGTATGATTGTAATTGTATGATTGTGATTGTATGATTGTGATAGTATGATTGTGATTGTATGATTGAGATTGCATGATTTTGTATGTATGATTGTGATAGTATGATTGTGATTGTATGATTGTGATTGCATGATTGTGATTGTATGATTGTGATTGTATGATATTGATTGTATGATTGTGATTGTATGATTGTGATTGTATGATTGCGATTGTATGATTGCGATTGTATGATTATGATTGTATGATTGTGATTGTATGATTATGATTGTATGGTTGTGACTGTATGATTGTGATGGTATGATTGCGATTGTATGATTGCGATTGTATGATTGCGATAGTATGATTGTGATTGTATGATTATGATTGTATGGTTGTGACTGTATGATTGTGATGGTATGATTGCGATTGTATGATTGCGATTGTATGATTGCGATAGTATGATTGTGATTGTATGATTGTGATTGTATGATTGTCACTGTATGATTGTGATTGTATGACTGTGATTGTGTGATTGCGATTGTATGATTGTGATTGTATGATAATGATTGCATGATTGTGATTGTATGATTGTATTTGGGAGATTGTATTTTGGAGATTGTAATTGTAGGATTGCGATTGTATGATTGTGATTGTGTGATTGTGATTGTATGATTGTGATTGTATGATTGTGATTGTATGATTGTGATTGTATGATTGTGATAGTATGACTGTGATTGTAAGATTGTGATTGTATGACTGTGATTGTATGATTGTGATTGTATGATTGTGATTGTATGATAATGATTGCATGATTGTGATTGTATGATTGTATTTGGGAGATTGTATTTTGGAGATTGTAATTGTAGGATTGCGATTGTATGATTGTGATTGTGTGATTGTGATTGTATGATTGTGATTGTATGATTGTGATTGTATGATTGTGATTGTATGATTGTGATTGTATGATTGTGATTGTATGATTGTGATTGTATGATTGTGATTGTATGATTGTGATTGTATGATTGTGATTGTATGATTGTGATTGTATGATTGCGATTGTATGATTGCGATTGTATGATTGCGATTGTATGATTGTGATTGTATGATTATGATTGTATGATTGTGATTGTATGATTGTGATTGTATGATTGCGATTGTATGAATGCGATTGTATGATTGTGATTGTATGATTGCGATTGTATGATTGTGATTGTATGATTGTGATTGTATGATTGTATTTGGGAGATTGTAGTTGTATGATTTCGATTGTATGATTGTGATTGTATGATTGTGATAGTATGATTGTGATTATAAGATTGTGATTGTATGACTGTGATTGTATGATTGTGATTGTGCGATTGTGATTGTACGATTGTGATTGTACGATTGTGATTGTAGGATTGTGATTGTATGATTATGATTGAATGATTGTGATTGCATGATTGTGACTGTGTGATTGTGATTGCATGATTTTGAATGTACGATTGTGATTGTATGATTGTGATTGTATGATTGTGATTGTATAATTGTGATAGTATGATTGTGATTGTAAGATTGTGATTGTATGATTGTGATTGTATGATTATGATTGTATGATTGTGATTGTATGATTGTATTTGGGAGATTGTATTTTGGAGATTGTAATCGTAGGATTGCGATTGTATGATTGTGATTGTATGATTGTGATTGTATGATTGTGATTGTATGATTGTGATTGTATGATTGTGATTGTATGATTGTGATTGTATGATTGTGATAGTATGATTGTGATTGTAAGATTGTGATTGTATGACTGTGATTGTATGATTGTGATTGTATGATTGTGATTGTATAATTATGATTGTATGATTGTGATTGTATGATTATGATTGTACGGTTGTGTTTGTATGATTGGGATGCTATGATTGCGATTGTATGATTGCGATAGTATGATTGTGATTGTATGATTGTGATTGTATGATTGTGATTGTATGATTGTCATTGTCTGATTATGATTGTATGATTGTGATTGCATGATTGTGGTTGCATGATTGTGATTGTATGATTGTGATAGTATGATTGTGATTGTATGATTGTATTTGGGAGATTGTATTTTGGAGATTGTAATTGTAGGATTGCGATTGTATGATTGTGATTGTATGATTGTGATTGTATGATTGTGATTGTATGATTGTGATTGTATGATTGTGATTGTATGATTGTGATTGTATGATTGTGATTGTATGAGTGTGATTGTATGATTGTGATTGTATGACTGTGATTGTATGACTGTAATTGTATGATTGTGATTGTATGATTGTGATTGTAAGATTGTGATTGTATGACTGTGATTGTATGTTTGTGATTGTATGATTGTGATTGTATGATTGTGATTGTATGATGGTGATAGTATGATTGTGATTGTATGATTGTGATTGTATGATTGTGATTGTATGATTGTGATTGTATGATTGTATTTGGGAGATTGTAGTTGTATGATTGCCATTGTATGAATGTGATTGTATGATTGTGATGTATGATTGTAATTGTATGATTATGATTGTATGATTGTGATTGTATGATTGTGATTGTATGATTGTGATTGTATGATTGCGATCGTATGATTGTGATTGTATGATTATGATTGTATGATTGTGATTGTATGATTGCGATTGTATCATTGTGATTGTATGGTTATGATTGTATTTTTGTGATTGTATGATTGTGATTGTATGATTGTGATTGTATGATTGTGATTGTATGATTGTGATTGTATGATTGTGATTGTATGATTGTGATTGTATGATTGCGATTGTATGAATGCGATTGTATGATTGTGATTGCATGATTGTGATTGTATGATTGTGATTGTAAGATTGTGATTGTATGATTGTGATTGTAGGATTGTGATTGTATGATTGTGATTGTATGATTGTATTTGGGAGATTGTATTTTGGAGATTGTAATTGTAGGATTGCGATTGTATGATTGTGATTGTATTTTTGTGATTGTATGATTGTGATTGTATGATTGTGATTGTATGATTGTGATTGTATGAGTGTGATTGTATGATTGTGATTGTATGACTGTGATTGTATGACTGTAATTGTATGATTGTGATTGTATGATTGTGATTGTAAGATTGTGATTGTATGACTGTGATTGTATGTTTGTGATTGTATGATTGTGATTGTATGATTGTGATTGTATGATGGTGATAGTATGATTGTGATTGTATGATTGTGATTGTATGATTGTGATTGTATGATTGTGATTGTATGATTGTATTTGGGAGATTGTAGTTGTATGATTGCCATTGTATGAATGTGATTGTATGATTGTGATGTATGATTGTAATTGTATGATTATGATTGTATGATTGTGATTGTATGATTGTGATTGTATGATTGTGATTGTATGATTGCGATCGTATGATTGTGATTGTATGATTATGATTGTATGATTGTGATTGTATGATTGCGATTGTATCATTGTGATTGTATGGTTATGATTGTATTTTTGTGATTGTATGATTGTGATTGTATGATTGTGATTGTATGATTGTGATTGTATGATTGTGATTGTATGATTGTGATTGTATGATTGTGATTGTATGATTGCGATTGTATGAATGCGATTGTATGATTGTGATTGCATGATTGTGATTGTATGATTGTGATTGTAAGATTGTGATTGTATGATTGTGATTGTAGGATTGTGATTGTATGATTGTGATTGTATGATTGTATTTGGGAGATTGTATTTTGGAGATTGTAATTGTAGGATTGCGATTGTATGATTGTGATTGTATGATTGTGATTGTATGATTGTGATTGTATGATTGTGATTGTATGATTGTGATTGTATGATTGTGATTGTATGATTGTGATTGTATGATTGTGATTGTATGATTGTGATTGTATGATTGTGATTGTATGATTGTGATTGTATGATTGTGATAGTATGATTGTGATTGTAAGATTGTGATTGTATGACTGTGATTGTATGATTGTGATTGAATGATTGTGATTGTATAATTATGATTGTATGATTGTGATTGTATGATTATGATTGTACGGTTGTGTTTGTATGATTGGGATGGTATGATTGCGATTGTATGATTGCGATAGTATGATTGTGATTGTATGATTGTGATTGTATGATTGTGATTGTATGATTGTGATTGTATGATTGTGATTGTATGATTGTGATTGTATGATTGTCATTGTCTGATTATGATTGTATGATTGTGATTGTATGATTGTGATTGTATGATTGTGATTGTATGATTGTGATAGTATGATTGTGATTGCATGATTGTGATTGCATGATTGTGATTGTATGATTGTGATAGTATGATTGTGATAGTATGATTGTGATTGTACGATTGTGAATGTATGATTGTGATTGTATGATTGTGATTGTATGATTGTGATTGTATGATTGTGATTGCATGATTGTGATTGTATGATTGTGATTGTATGATTGCGATTGTATGATTGTGATTGTATGATTGTATTTGGGAGATTGTATTTGGGAGTTTGTAATTGTATGATTGCGATTGTATGATTGTGATTGTATGATTGTGATTGTATGATTTTGATTGTATGGTTGTGATAGTATGATTGTAATTGAATGATTATGATTGTATGATTGTGATTGTATGATTGTGATGGTATGATTGTGATTGTATGATTGCGATAGTATGATTGTGATTGTATGATTGTGATTGTATGATTGTGATTGTATGATTGCGATTGTATGATTGTGGTTGTATGATTACGATTGTATTATTGTGATTGTATGATTATGATTGTATGGTTGTGATTGTATGATTGTGATTGTATGACTGTGATTGTACGATTTTGATTGTATGATTGTGATTGTATGATTGTATTTGGGAGATTGTATTTGGGAGATTGTAATTGTATGATTGCGATTGTATGATTGTGATTGTATGATTGTGATTGTATGATTGTGATTGTATGATTGTGATTGTGTGATTGTGATTGTGTGATTGTGATTGTATGATTGCGATTGTATGGTTGTGATTGTATGATTGTGATGGTATGATTGTGATTGTATGATTGCGATAGTATGATTGTGATTGCATGATTGTGACCGTATGATTGTCATTGTATGATTTTCATTGTATGATTGTGATTGTATGATTGTGAATGTATGATTGTGATTGTATGATTGTGATTGTATGATTGTGATTGTATGATTGTGATTGTATGATTATGATTGTATGATTGTGATTGTATGATTGTATTTGGGAGATTGTATTTTGGAGATTGTAATCGTAGGATTGCGATTGTATGATTGTGATTGTATGATTGTGATTGTGCGATTGTGATTGTACGATTGTGATTGTATGATTGTGATTGTATGATTGTGATTGTAAGATTGTGTTTGTATGACTGTGATTTTATGAATGTGATTGTATGATTGTGATTGTATGATTGTGATTGTATGATTGTGATAGTATGATTGTGATTGTATGATTGTGATTGTTTGATTGTGATTGTATGGTTGTGATTGTATGATAGTGATTGTATGATTGTGATTGTATGATTGTATTTGGGAGATTGTAGTTGTATGATTTCGATTGTATGATTGTGATTGTATGATTGTGATGTATGATTGTAATTGTATGATTATGATTGTATGATTCTGATTGTATGATTGTGATGGTATGATTGTGATTGTATGATTGCGGTCGTATGATTGTGATTGTATGATTATGATTGTATGTATGTGATTGTATGATTGCGATTGTATGATTGTGGTTGTATGATTATGATTGTATTTTTGTGATTGTATGATTGTGATTGTATGATTGTGATTGTATGATTGTGATTGTATGATTGTGATTGTATGATTGTGATTGTATGATTGTGATTGCATGATTGTGATTGTATGATTGTGATTGTATGATTGTGATTGTATGATTGCGATTGTATGATTGTGATTGTATGATTGTATTTGGGAGATTGTATTTGGGAGTTTGTAATTGTATGATTGCGATTGTATGATTGTGATTGTATGATTGTGATTGTATGATTTTGATTGTATGATTGTGATAGTATGATTGTAATTGAATGATTATGATTGTATGATTGTGATTGTATGATTGTGATGGTATGATTGCGATTGTATGATTGTGGTTGTATGATTACGATTGTATTATTGTGATTGTATGATTATGATTGTATGGTTGTGATTGTATGATTGTGATTGTATGACTGTGATTGTACGATTTTGATTGTATGATTGTGATTGTATGATTGTATTTGGGAGATTGTATTTGGGAGATTGTGATTGTATGATTGCGATTCTATGGTTGTGATTGTATGATTGTGATGGTATGATTGTGATTGTATGATTGCGATAGTATGATTGTGATTGTATGATTGTGATTGTATGATTGTGATTGTATGATTGCGATTGTATGATTTTGATTGTATGATTGTGATAGTATCATTGTAATTGTATGATTATGATTGTATGATTGTGATTGTATGATTGTGATTGTATGATTGTGATTGTGTGATTGCGATTGTATGATTGCGATTGTATGATTGCGATTGTATGATTGCGATTGTATGGTTGTGATTGTATGATTGTGATTGTATGATTGCGATTGTATGATTGCGATTGTATGATTGTGATTGTATGGTTGTGATTGTATGATTGTGATTGTATGATTGCGATTGTATGATTGCGATTGTATGATTGTGATTGCATGATTGTGACCGTATGATTGTCATTGTATGATTTTCATTGTATGATTGTGATTGTATGATTGTGAATGTATGATTGTGATTGTATGATTGTGGTTGTATGATTGTGATTGTATGATTGTGATTGTAGGATTGTGATTGTATGGTAGTGATTGTATGATTGTGATTGTATGATTGTGATTGTATGATTGTGATTGTATGATTGTGATTGTATTATTGTGATTGTATGATTGTGATTGTATGATTGTGATTGTATGATTGTGATTGTATGATTGTGATTGTGCGATTGTGATTGTACGATTGTGATTGTATGATTGTGATTGTATGATTATGATTGAATGATTGTGATCGCATGATTGTAATTGTATGATTATGATTGTATGATTGTGATTGTGCGATTGTGATTGTACGATTGTGATTGTATGATTGTGATTGTATGATTGTGATTGTAAGATTGTGAGGGTATGATTATGATTGTATGATTGTAATTGTATGATTGCGATTGTATGATTGTGATTGTATGATTGTGATTGTATGATTGTGATTGTATGATTGTGATTGTATGATTGTGATTGTATGATTGTGATAGTATGATTGTGATTGTAAGATTATGATTGTATGACTGTGATTGTATGATTGTGATTGTGCGATTGTGATTGTACGATTGTGATTGTACGATTGTGATTGTAGGATTGTGATTGTATGATTATGATTGAATGATTGTGATTGCATGATTGTGACTGTGTGATTGTGATTGCATGATTTTGAATGTATGATTGTGATTGTATGATTGTGATTGTATGATTGTGATTGTATGATTGTGATAGTATGACTGTGATTGTAAGATTGTGATTGTATGACTGTGATTGTATGATTGTGATTGTATGATTGTGATTGTATGATAATGATTGCATGATTGTGATTGTATGATTGCATTTGGGAGATTGTATTTTGGAGATTGTAATTGTAGGATTGCGATTGTATGATTGTGATTGTGTGATTGTGATCGTATGATTGTGATTGTATGATTGTGATTGTATGATTGTGATTGTATGATTGTGATTGTATGATTGTGATTGTATGATTGTGATTGTATGATTGTGATTGTATGATTGTGATTGTATGATTGTAATTGTATGATTGTGATTGTATGATTGTGATTGTATGATTGCGATTGTATGATTGCGATTGTATGATTGCGATTGTATGATTGTGATTGTATGATTATGATTGTATGATTGTGATTGTATGATTGTGATTGTATGATTGCGATTGTATGAATGCGATTGTATGATTGTGATTGTATGATTGCGATTTTATGATTGTGATTGTATGATTGTGATTGTATGATTGTATTTGGGAGATTGTAGTTGTATGATTTCGATTGTATGATTGTGATTGTATGATTGTGATAGTATGATTGTGATTGTAAGATTGTGATTGTATGACTGTGATTGTATGATTGTGATTGTGCGATTGTGATTGTACGACTGTGATTGTACGATTGTGATTGTAGGATTGTGATTGTATGATTATGATTGAATGATTGTGATTGCATGATTGTGACTGTGTGATTGTGATTGCATGATTTTGAATGTACGATTGTGATTGAATGATTGTGATTGTATGATTGTGATTGTATAATTGTGATAGTATGATTGTGATTGTAAGATTGTGATTGTATGATTGTGATTGTATGATTGTGATTGTATGATTGTGATAGTATGATTGTGATTGTATGATTGTGATTGTTTGATTGTGATTGTATGATTGTGATTGTATGATAGTGATTGTATGATTGTGATTGTATGATTGTATTTGGGAGATTGTAGTTGTATGATTTCGATTGTATGATTGTGATTGTATGATTGTGATGTATGATTGTAATTGTATGATTATGATTGTATGATTCTGATTGTATGATTGTGATGGTATGATTGTGATGGTATGATTGTGATTGTATGATTGCGGTCGTATGATTGTGATTGTATGATTATGATTGTATGATTGTGATTGTATGATTGCGATTGTATGATTGTGGTTGTATGATTATGATTGTATTTTTGTGATTGTATGATTGTGATTGTATGATTGTGATTGTATGATTGTGATTGTATGATTGTGATTGTATGATTGTGATTGTATGATTGTGATTGTATGATTGTGATTGTATGATTGTGATTGTATGATTGCGATTGTATGATTGCGATTGTATGATTGTGATTGTATGATTGTGATTGTATGATTGTGATTGTATGATTGTATTTGGGAGATTGTAGTTGTATGATTTCGATTGTATGATTGTGATTGTATGATTGTGATGTATGATTGTAATTGTTTGATTATGATTGTATGATTGTGATTGTATGATTGTGATGGTATGATTGTGATTGTATGATTGCGATCGTATGATTGTGAGGGTATGATTATGATTGTATGATTGTAATTGTATGATTGCGATTGTATGATTGTGATTGTATGATTGTGATTGTATTATTGTGATAGTATGATTGTGATTGTAAGATTATGATTGTATGACTGTGATTGTATGATTGTGATTGTGCGATTGTGATTGTACGATTGTGATTGTACGATTGTGATTGTAGGATTGTGATTGTATGATTATGATTGAATGATTGTGATTGCATGATTGTGACTGTGTGATTGTGATTGCATGATTTTGAATGTATGATTGTGATTGTATGATTGTGATTGTATGATTGTGATTGTATGATTGTGATTGTATGATTGTGATTGTATGATTGTGATTGTATGATTGTGATAGTATGACTGTGATTGTAAGATTGTGATTGTATGACTGTGATTGTATGATTGTGATTGTATGATTGTGATTGTATGATAATGATTGCATGATTGTGATTGTATGATTGCATTTGGGAGATTGTATTTTGGAGATTGTAATTGTAGGATTGCGATTGTATGATTGTGATTGTGTGATTGTGATCGTATGATTGTGATTGTATGATTGTGATTGTATGATTGTGATTGTATGATTGTGATTGTATGATTGTGATTGTATGATTGTAATTGTATGATTGTGATTGTATGATTGTGATTGTATGATTGCGATTGTATGATTGCGATTGTATGATTGCGATTGTATGATTGTGATTGTATGATTATGATTGTATGATTGTGATTGTATGATTGTGATTGTATGATTGCGATTGTATGAATGCGATTGTATGATTGTGATTGTATGATTGCGATTGTATGATTGTGATTGTATGATTGTGATTGTATGATTGTATTTGGGAGATTGTAGTTGTATGATTTCGATTGTATGATTGTGATTGTATGATTGTGATAGTATGATTGTGATTGTAAGATTGTGATTGTATGACTGTGATTGTATGATTGTGATTGTGCGATTGTGATTGTACGACTGTGATTGTACGATTGTGATTGTAGGATTGTGATTGTATGATTATGATTGAATGATTGTGATTGCATGATTGTGACTGTGTGATTGTGATTGCATGATTTTGAATGTACGATTGTGATTGAATGATTGTGATTGTATGATTGTGATTGTATAATTGTGATAGTATGATTGTGATTGTAAGATTGTGATTGTATGATTGTGATTGTATGATTATGATTGTATGATTGTGATTGTATGATTGTATTTGGGAGATTGTATTTTGGAGATTGTAATCGTAGGATTGCGATTGTATGATTGTGATTGTATGATTGTGATTGTATGATTGTGATTGTATGATTGTGATTGTATGATTGTGATTGTATGATTGTGATTGTATGATTGTGATTGTATGATTGTGATTGTATGATTGTGATTGTATGATTGTGATTGTATGATTGTGATTGTATGATTGTGATTGTATGATTGTGATAGTATGATTGTGATTGTAAGATTGTGATTGTATGACTGTGATTGTATGATTGTGATTGTATGATTGTGATTGTATAATTATGATTGTATGATTGTGATTGTATGATTATGATTGTACGGTTGTGTTTGTATGATTGGGACGGTATGATTGCGATTGTATGATTGCGATAGTATGATTGTGATTGTATGATTGTGATTGTATGATTGTGATTGTATGATTGTGATTGTATGATTGCCATAGTATGATTGTGATTGTATGATTGTGATTGTATGATTGTGATTGTATGATTGTGATTGTATGATTGTGATTGTATGATTGTGATTGTATGATTGTCATTGTCTGATTATGATTGTATGATTGTGATTGCATGATTGTGGTTGCATGATTGTGATTGTATGATTGTGATAGTATGATTGTGATTGTATGATTGTATTTGGGAGATTGTATTTTGGAGATTGTAATTGTAGGATTGCGATTGTATGATTGTGATTGTATGATTGTGATTGTATGATTGTGATTGTATGATTGTGATTGTATGAGTGTGATTGTATGATTGTGATTGTATGACTGTGATTGTATGACTGTGATTGTATGATTGTGATTGTATGATTGTGATTGTAAGATTGTGATTGTATGGCTGTGATTGTATGATTGTGATTGTATGATTGCGATTGTATGAATGCGATTGTATGATTGTGATTGCATGATTGTGATTGTATGATTGTGATTGTAAGATTGTGATTGTATGATTGTGATTGTAGGATTGTGATTGTATGATTGTGATTGAATGATTGTGATTGTATAATTATGATTGTATGATTGTGATTGTATGATTGTGATTGTATGATGGTGATAGTATGATTGTGATTGTATGATTGTGATTGTATGATTGTGATTGTATGATTGTGATTGTATGATTGTGATTGTATGATTGTGATTGTATGATTGTGATTGTAAGATTGTGATTGTATGATTGTGATTGTATGATTGTGATTGTATGATTGTGATTGTATGATTGTGATTGTATGATGGTGATAGTATGATTGTGATTGTATGATTGTGATTGTATGATTGTGATTGTATGATTGTATTTGGGAGATTGTAGTTGTATGATTGCGATTGTATGAATGTGATTGTATGATTGTGATGTATGATTGTAATTGTATGATTATGATTGTATGATTGTGATTGTATGATTGTGATGGTATGATTGTGATTGTATGATTGCGATCGTATGATTGTGATTGTATGATTATGATTGTATGATTGTGATTGTATCATTGTGATTGTATGGTTATGATTGTATTTTTGTGATTGTATGATTGTGATTGTATGATTGTGATTGTATGATTGTGATTGTATGATTGTGATTGTATGATTGTGATTGTATGATTGTGATTGTATGATTATGATTGTATGATTGTGATTGTATGATTGTGATGGTATGATTGTGATTGTATGATTGCGATCGTATGATTGTGATTGTATGATTATGATTGTATGATTGTGATTGTATGATTGCGATTGTATCATTGTGATTGTATGGTTATGATTGTATTTTTGTGATTGTATGATTGTGATTGTATGATTGTGATTGTATGATTGTGATTGTATGATTGTGATTGTATGATTGTGATTGTATGATTGTGATTGTATGATTGCGATTGTATGAATGCGATTGTATGATTGTATTTTGGAGATTGTAATTGTAGGATTGCGGTTGTATGATTGTGATTGTATGATTGTGATTGTATGATTGTGATTGTATGATTGTGATTGTATGATTGTGATTGTATGATTGTGATTGTATGATTGTGATTGTATGATTGTGATAGTATGATTGTGATTGTAAGATTGTGATTGTATGACTGTGATTGTATGATTGTGATTGAATGATTGTGATTGTATAATTATGATTGTATGATTCTGATTGTATGATTATGATTGTACGGTTGTGTTTGTATGATTGGGATGGTATGATTGCGATTGTATGATTGCGATAGTATGATTGTGATTGTATGATTGTGATTGTATGATTGTGATTGTATGATTGTGATTGTATGATTGTGATTGTATGATTGTGATTGTATGATTGTCATTGTCTGATTATGATTGTATGATTGTGATTGTATGATTGTGATTGTATGATTGTGATAGTATGATTGTGATTGCATGATTGTGATTGTATGATTGTGATAGTATGATTGTGATTGTATGATTGTATTTGGGAGATTGTATTTTGGAGATTGTAATTGTAGGATTGCGATTGTATGATTGTGATTGTATGATTGTGATTGTATGATTGTGATTGTATGATTGTGGTTGTATGATGGTGATAGTATGATTGTGATTGTATGATTGTGATTGTATGATTGTGATTGTATGATTGTGATTGTATGATTGTATTTGGGAGATTGTAGTTGTATGATTGCGATTGTATGAATGTGATTGTATGATTGTGATGTATGATTGTAATTGTATGATTATGATTGTATGATTGTGATTGTATGATTGTGATGGTATGATTGTGATTGTATGATTGCGATCGTATGATTGTGATTGTATGATTATGATTGTATGATTGTGATTGTATGATTGCGATTGTATCATTGTGATTGTATGGTTATGATTGTATTTTTGTGATTGTATGATTGTGATTGTATGATTGTGATTGTATGATTGTGATTGTATGATTGTGATTGTATGATTGTGATTGTATGATTGTGATTGTATGATTGTGATTGTATGATTGCGATTGTATGAATGCGATTGTATGATTGTATTTGGGAGATTGTATTTTGGAGATTGTAATTGTAGGATTGCGGTTGTATGATTGTGATTGTATGAATGTGATTGTATGATTGTGATTGTATGATTGTGATTGTATGATTGTGATTGTATGATTGTGATTGTATGATTGTGATTGTATGATTGTGATAGTATGATTGTGATTGTAAGATTGTGATTGTATGACTGTGATTGTATGATTGTGATTGAATGATTGTGATTGTATAATTATGATTGTATGATTGTGATTGTATGATTATGATTGTACGGTTGTGTTTGTATGATTGGGATGGTATGATTGCGATTGTATGATTGCGATAGTATGATTGTGATTGTATGATTGTGATTGTATGATTGTGATTGTATGATGGTGATTCTATGATTGTGATTGTATGATTGTGATTGTATGATTGTCATTGTCTGATTATGATTGTATGATTGTGATTGTATGATTGTGATAGTATGATTGTGATTGCATGATTGTGATTGTATGATTGTGATAGTATGATTGTGATTGTATGATTGTATTTGGGAGATTGTATTTTGGAGATTGTAATTGTAGGATTGCGATTGTATGATTGTGATTGTATGATTGTGATTGTATGATTGTGATTGTATGATTGTGATTGTATGATTGTGATTGTATGAGTGTGATTGTATGATTGTGATTGTATGACTGTGATTGTATGACTGTGATTGTATGATTGTGATTGTATGATTGTGATTGTACGATTGTGATTGTATGATTGTGATTGTATGATTATGATTGTATGATTGTGATTGTATGATTGTATTTGGGAGATTGTATTTTGGAGATTGTAATTGTAGGATTGCGATTGTATGATTGTGATTGTATGATTGTGATTGTATGATTGTGATTGTATGATTGTGATTGTATGATTGTGATTGTATGATTGTGATTGTATGATTGTGATTGTATGATTGTGATAGTATGATTGTGATTGTAAGATTGTGATTGTATGACTGTGATTGTATGATTGTGATTGTATGATTGTGATTGTATAATTATGATTGTATGATTGTGATTGTATGATTATGATTGTACGGTTGTGTTTGTATGATTGGGATGGTATGATTGCGATTGTATGATTGCGATAGTATGATTGTGATTGTATGATTGTGATTGTATGATTGTGATTGTATGATTGTGATTGTATGATTGCGATAGTATGATTGTGATTGTATGATTGTGATTGTATGATTGTGATTGTATGATTGTGATTGTATGATTGTGATTGTATGATTGTCATTGTCTGATTATGATTGTATGATTGTATGATTGTGATTGCATGATTGTGGTTGCATGATTGTGATTGTATGATTGTGATAGTATGATTGTGATTGTATGATTGTATTTGGGAGATTGTATTTTGGAGATTGTAATTGTAGGATTGCGATTGTATGATTGTGATTGTATGATTGTGATTGTATGATTGTGATTGTATGATTGTGATTGTATGATTGTGATTGTATGAGTGTGATTGTATGATTGTGATTGTATGACTGTGATTGTATGACTGTGATTGTATGATTGTGATTGTATGATTGTGATTGTAAGATTGTGATTGTATGATTGTGATTGTATGATTGTGATTGTATGATTGTGATTGTATGATTGTGATTGTATGATGGTGATAGTATGATTGTGATTGTATGATTGTGATTGTATGATTGTGATTGTATGATTGTATTTGGGAGATTGTAGTTGTATGATTGCGATTGTATGAATGTGATTGTATGATTGGGATGTATGATTGTAATTGTATGATTATGATTGTATGATTGTGATTGTATGATTGTGATGGTATGATTGTGATTGTATGATTGCGATCGTATGATTGTGATTGTATGATTATGATTGTATGATTGTGATTGTATGATTGCGATTGTATCATTGTGATTGTATGGTTATGATTGTATTTTTGTGATTGTATGATTGTGATTGTATGATTGTGATTGTATGATTGTGATTGTATGATTGTGATTGTGTGATTGTGATTGTGTGATTGTGATTGTATGATTGCGATTGTATGGTTGTGATTGTATGATTGTGATGGTATGATTGTGATTGTATGATTGCGATAGTATGATTGTGATTGTATGATTGTGATTGTATGATTGTGATTGTATGATTGCGATTGTATGATTGTGATTGTATGATTGTGATTGTATGATTATGATTGTATGATTGTGATTGTATGATTGCGATTGTATGATTGTGATTGTATGATTGTCATTGTATGATTGTATTTGGGAGATTGTAGTTGTATGATTTCGATTGTATGATTGTGATTGTATGATTGTGATGTATGATTGTAATTGAATGATTATGATTGTATGATTCTGATTGTATGATTGTGATGGTATGATTGTGATTGTATGATTGCGATCGTATGATTGTGATTGTATGATTATGATTGTATGATTGTGATTGTATGATTGCGATTGTATGATTGTGATTGTATGATTATGATTGTATTTTTGTGATTGTATGATTGTGATAGTATGATTGTGATTGTAAGATTGTGATTGTACGACTGTGATTGTATGATTGTGATTGTGCGATTGTGATTGTACGATTGCGATTGTACGATTGTGATTGTAGGATTGTGATTGTATGATTATGATTGAATGATTGTGACTGCATGATTGTGACTGTGTGATTGTGATTGCATGATTTTGAATGTATGATTGTGATTGTATGATTGTGATTGTATGATTGTGATTGTATGATTGTGATTGTATGATTGTGATTGTATGATTGTGATTGTATGATTGTGATTGTATGATTGTGATTGTATGATTGTGATTGTATGATTGTGATTGTATGATTGTGATTGTATGATTGTGATTGTATGATTGTGATTGTATGATTGTGATTGTATGATTGTGATTGTATGATTGTGATTGTATGATTGTGATTGTATAATTGTGATTGTATGATTGCGATTGTATGATTGTGATTGTATGATTGTGTTTGGGAGATTGTATTTGGGAGATTGTAATTGTATGATTGCGATTGTATGATTGCGATTGTATGATTGTGATTGTATGATTGTCATTGTCTGATTATGATTGTATGATTGTGATTGCATGATTGTGATTGCATGATTGTGATTGTATGATTGTTATAGTATGATTGTGATTGTATGATTGTGATTGCATGATTGTGATTGTATGATTGTGATTGCATGATTGTGATTGTATGATTGTGATTGTATGATTGTGATAGTATGATTGTGATTGTAAGATTGTGATTGTATGACTGTGATTGTATGATTGTGATTGTATGATTGTGATTGTATGATTGTGATTGTATAATTATGATTGTATGATTGTGATTGTATGATTATGATTGTACGGTTGTGTTTGTATGATTGTGATGGTATGATTGCGATTGTATGATTGCGATAGTATGATTGTGATTGTATGATTGTGATTGTATGATTGTGATTGTATGATTGTATTTGGGAGATTGTAGTTGTATGATTTCGATTGTATGATTGTGATTGTATGATTGTGATAGTATGATTGTGATTATAAGATTGTGATTGTATGACTGTGATTGTATGATTGTGATTGTGCGATTGTGATTGTACGATTGTGATTGTACGATTGTGATTGTAGGATTGTGATTGTATGATTATGATTGAATGATTGTGATTGCATGATTGTGACTGTGTGATTGTGATGGTATGATTGTGATTGTATGATTGCGATCGTATGATTGTGATTGTATGATTATGATTGTATGATTGTGATTGTATGATTGCGATTGTATGATTGTGATTGTATGATTATGATTGTATTTTTGTGATTGTATGATTGTGATAGTATGATTGTGATTGTAAGATTGTGATTGTACGACTGTGATTGTATGATTGTGATTGTGCGATTGTGATTGTACGATTGCGATTGTACGATTGTGATTGTAGGATTGTGATTGTATGATTATGATTGAATGATTGTGACTGCATGATTGTGACTGTGTGATTGTGATTGCATGATTTTGAATGTATGATTGTGATTGTATGATTGTGATTGTATGATTGTAATCGTAGGATTGCGATTGTATGATTGTGATTGTATGATTGTGATTGTGCGATTGTGATTGTACGATTGTGATTGTATGATTGTGATTGTATGATTGTGATTGTAAGATTGTGTTTGTATGACTGTGATTTTATGAATGTGATTGTATGATTGTGATTGTATGATTGTGATTGTATGATTGTGATAGTATGATTGTGATTGCATGATTGTGATTGTTTGATTGTGATTGTATGGTTGTGATTGTATGATAGTGATTGTATGATTGTGATTGTATGATTGTATTTGGGAGATTGTAGTTGTATGATTTCGATTGTATGATTGTGATTGTATGATTGTGATGTATGATTGTAATTGTATGATTATGATTGTATGATTCTGATTGTATGATTGTGATGGTATGATTGTGATTGTATGATTGCGGTCGTATGATTGTGATTGTATGATTATGATTGTATGTATGTGATTGTATGATTGCGATTGTATGATTGTGGTTGTATGATTATGATTGTATTTTTGTGATTGTATGATTGTGATTGTATGATTGTGATTGTATGATTGTGATTGTATGATTGTGATTGTATGATTGTGATTGTATGATTGTGATTGTATGATTGTGATTGTATGATTGTGATTGTATGATTGCGATTGTATGATTGCGATTGTATGATTGTGATTGTATGATTGTGATTGTATGATTGCGATTGTATGAATGCGATTGTATGATTGTGATTGCATGATTGTGATTGTATGATTGTGATTGTAAGATTGTGATTGTATGATTGTGATTGTAGGATTGTGATTGTATGATTGTGATTGTATGATTGTATTTGGGAGATTGTATTTTGGAGATTGTAATTGTAGGATTGCGATTGTATGATTGTGATTGTATGATTGTGATTGTATGATTGTGATTGTATGATTGTGATTGTATGATTGTGATTGTATGATTGTGATTGTATGATTGTGATTGTATGATTGTGATTGTATGATTGTGATTGTATGATTGCGATTGTATGATTGTGATTGTATGATTGTGATAGTATGATTGTGATTGTAAGATTGTGATTGTATGACTGTGATTGTATGATTGTGATTGAATGATTGTGATTGTATAATTATGATTGTATGATTGTGATTGTATGATTATGATTGTACGGTTGTGTTTGTATGATTGGGATGGTATGATTGCGATTGTATGATTGCGATAGTATGATTGTGATTGTATGATTGTGATTGTATGATTGTGATTGTATGATTGTGATTGTATGATTGTGATTGTATGATTGTGATTGTATGATTGTGATTGCATGATTGTGATTGTATGATTGTGATTGTATGATTGTGATTGTATGATTGCGATTGTATGATTGTGATTGTATGATTGTATTTGGGAGATTGTATTTGGGAGTTTGTAATTGTATGATTGCGATTGTATGATTGTGATTGTATGATTGTGATTGTATGATTTTGATTGTATGATTGTGATAGTATGATTGTAATTGAATGATTATGATTGTATGATTGTGATTGTATGATTGTGATGGTATGATTGCGATTGTATGATTTGTGGTTGTATGATTACGATTGTATTATTGTGATTGTATGATTATGATTGTATGGTTGTGATTGTATGATTGTGATTGTATGACTGTGATTGTACGATTTTGATTGTATGATTGTGATTGTATGATTGTATTTGGGAGATTGTATTTGGGAGATTGTGATTGTATGATTGCGATTGTATGGTTGTGATTGTATGATTGTGATGGTATGATTGTGATTGTATGATTGCGATAGTATGATTGTGATTGTATGATTGTGATTGTATGATTGTGATTGTATGATTGCGATTGTATGATTTTGATTGTATGATTGTGATAGTATCATTGTAATTGTATGATTATGATTGTATGATTGTGATTGTATGATTGTGATTGTATGATTGTGATTGTGTGATTGCGATTGTATGATTGCGATTGTATGATTGCGATTGTATGATTGCGATTGTATGGTTGTGATTGTATGATTGTGATTGTATGATTGCGATTGTATGATTGCGATTATATGATTGTGATTGTATGGTTGTGATTGTATGATTGTGATTGTATGATTGCGATTGTATGATTGCGATTGTATGATTGTGATTGCATGATTGTGACCGTATGATTGTCATTGTATGATTTTCATTGTATGATTGTGATTGTATGATTGTGAATGTATGATTGTGATTGTATGATTGTGATTGTATGATTGTGATTGTATGATTGTGATTGTAGGATTGTGATTGTATGGTAGTGATTGTATGATTGTGATTGTATGATTGTGATTGTATGATTGTGATTGTATTATTGTGATTGTATGATTGTGATTGTATGATTGTGATTGTATGATTGTGATTGTATGATTGTGATTGTGCGATTGTGATTGTACGATTGTGATTGTATGATTGTGATTGTATGATTATGATTGAATGATTGTGATCGCATGATTGTAATTGTATGATTATGATTGTATGATTGTGATTGTGCGATTGTGATTGTACGATTGTGATTGTATGATTGTGATTGTATGATTGTGATTGTAAGATTGTGATTGTATGACTGTGATTTTATGAATGTGATTGTATGATTGTGATTGTATGATTGTGATTGTATGATTGTGATAGTATGATTGTGATTGTATGATTGTGATTGTTTGATTGTGATTGTATGATTGTGATTGTATGATAGTGATTGTATGATTGTGATTGTATGATTGTATTTGGGAGATTGTAGTTGTATGATTTCGATTGTATGATTGTGATTGTATGATTGTGATGTATGATTGTAATTGTATGATTATGATTGTATGATTCTGATTGTATGATTGTGATGGTATGATTGTGATGGTATGATTGTGATTGTATGATTGCGGTCGTATGATTGTGATTGTATGATTATGATTGTATGATTGTGATTGTATGATTGCGATTGTATGATTGTGGTTGTATGATTATGATTGTATTTTTGTGATTGTATGATTGTGATTGTATGATTGTGATTGTATGATTGTGATTGTATGATTGTGATTGTATGATTGTGATTGTATGATTGTGATTGTAAGATTATGATTGTATGACTGTGATTGTATGATTGTGATTGTGCGATTGTGATTGTACGATTGTGATTGTACGATTGTGATTGTAGGATTGTGATTGTATGATTATGATTGAATGATTGTGATTGCATGATTGTGACTGTGTGATTGTGATTGCATGATTTTGAATGTATGATTGTGATTGTATGATTGTGATTGTATGATTGTGATTGTATGATTGTGATAGTATGACTGTGATTGTAAGATTGTGATTGTATGACTGTGATTGTATGATTGTGATTGTATGATTGTGATTGTATGATAATGATTGCATGATTGTGATTGTATGATTGCATTTGGGAGATTGTATTTTGGAGATTGTAATTGTAGGATTGCGATTGTATGATTGTGATTGTGTGATTGTGATCGTATGATTGTGATTGTATGATTGTGATTGTATGATTGTGATTGTATGATTGTGATTGTATGATTGTGATTGTATGATTGTGATTGTATGATTGTGATTGTATGATTGTGATTGTATGATTGTGATTGTATGATTGTGATTGTATGATTGCATTTGGGAGATTGTAGTTGTATGATTTCGATTGTATGATTGTGATTGTATGATTGTGATGTATGATTGTAATTGTTTGATTATGATTGTATGATTGTGATTGTATGATTGTGATGGTATGATTGTGATTGTATGATTGCGATCGTATGATTGTGAGGGTATGATTATGATTGTATGATTGTAATTGTATGATTGCGATTGTATGATTGTGATTGTATGATTGTGATTGTATGATTGTGATAGTATGATTGTGATTGTAAGATTATGATTGTATGACTGTGATTGTATGATTGTGATTGTGCGATTGTGATTGTACGATTGTGATTGTACGATTGTGATTGTAGGATTGTGATTGTATGATTATGATTGAATGATTGTGATTGCATGATTGTGACTGTGTGATTGTGATTGCATGATTTTGAATGTATGATTGTGATTGTATGATTGTGATTGTATGATTGTGATTGTATGATTGTGATAGTATGACTGTGATTGTAAGATTGTGATTGTATGACTGTGATTGTATGATTGTGATTGTATGATTGCGATTGTATGATTGCGATTGTATGATTGTGATTGTATGATTATGATTGTATGATTGTGATTGTATGATTGTGATTGTATGATTGCGATTGTATGAATGCGATTGTATGATTGTGATTGTATGATTGCGATTGTATGATTGCGATTGTATGATTGTGATTGTATGATTATGATTGTATGATTGTGATTGTATGATTGTGATTGTATGATTGCGATTGTATGAATGCGATTGTATGATTGTGATTGTATGATTGCGATTTTATGATTGTGATTGTATGATTGTGATTGTATGATTGTATTTGGGAGATTGTAGTTGTATGATTTCGATTGTATGATTGTGATTGTATGATTGTGATAGTATGATTGTGATTGTAAGATTGTGATTGTATGACTGTGATTGTATGATTGTGATTGTGCGATTGTGATTGTACGACTGTGATTGTACGATTGTGATTGTAGGATTGTGATTGTATGATTATGATTGAATGATTGTGATTGCATGATTGTGACTGTGTGATTGTGATTGCATGATTTTGAATGTACGATTGTGATTGAATGATTGTGATTGTATGATTGTGATTGTATAATTGTGATAGTATGATTGTGATTGTAAGATTGTGATTGTATGATTGTGATTGTATGATTGTGATTGTATGATTGTGATAGTATGATTGTGATTGTATGATTGTGATTGTTTGATTGTGATTGTATGATTGTGATTGTATGATAGTGATTGTATGATTGTGATTGTATGATTGTATTTGGGAGATTGTAGTTGTATGATTTCGATTGTATGATTGTGATTGTATGATTGTGATGTATGATTGTAATTGTATGATTATGATTGTATGATTCTGATTGTATGATTGTGATAGTATGATTGTGATTGTATGATTGTGATTGTTTGATTGTGATTGTATGATTGTGATTGTATGATAGTGATTGTATGATTGTGATTGTATGATTGTATTTGGGAGAATGTAGTTGTATGATTTCGATTGTATGATTGTGATTGTATGATTGTGATGTATGATTGTAATTGTATGATTATGATTGTATGATTCTGATTGTATGATTGTGATGGTATGATTGTGATGGTATGATTGTGATTGTATGATTGCGGTCGTATGATTGTGATTGTATGATTATGATTGTATGATTGTGATTGTATGATTGCGATTGTATGATTGTGGTTGTATGATTATGATTGTATTTTTGTGATTGTATGATTGTGATTGTATGATTGTGATTGTATGATTGTGATTGTATGATTGTGATTGTATGATTGTGATTGTATGATTGTGATTGTATGATTGTGATTGTATGATTGTGATTGTATGATTGCGATTGTATGATTGTGATTGTATGATTGTGATTGTATGATTGTGATTGTATGATTGTGATTGTATGATTGTATTTGGGAGATTGTAGTGGTATGATTTCGATTGTATGATTGTGATTGTATGATTGTGATGTATGATTGTAATTGTTTGATTATGATTGTATGATTGTGATTGTATGATTGTGATGGTATGATTGTGATTGTATGATTGCGATCGTATGATTGTGAGGGTATGATTATGATTGTATGATTGTAATTGTATGATTGCGATTGTATGATTGTGATTGTATGATTGTGATTGTATGATTGTGATAGTATGATTGTGATTGTAAGATTATGATTGTATGACTGTGATTGTATGATTGTGATTGTGCGATTGTGATTGTACGATTGTGATTGTACGATTGTGATTGTAGGATTGTGATTGTATGATTATGATTGAATGATTGTGATTGCATGATTGTGACTGTGTGATTGTGATTGCATGATTTTGAATGTATGATTGTGATTGTATGATTGTGATTGTATGATTGTGATTGTATGATTGTGATAGTATGACTGTGATTGTAAGATTGTGATTGTATGACTGTGATTGTATGATTGTGATTGTATGATTGTGATTGTATGATAATGATTGCATGATTGTGATTGTATGATTGCATTTGGGAGATTGTATTTTGGAGATTGTAATTGTAGGATTGCGATTGTATGATTGTGATTGTGTGATTGTGATCGTATGATTGTGATTGTATGATTGTGATTGTATGATTGTGATTGTATGATTGTGATTGTATGATTGTGATTGTATGATTGTGATTGTATGATTGTGATTGTATGATTGTGATTGTATGATTGTATTTGGGAGATTGTAGTTGTATGATTTCGATTGTATGATTGTGATTGTATGATTGTGATGTATGATTGTAATTGTTTGATTATGATTGTATGATTGTGATTGTATGATTGTGATGGTATGATTGTGATTGTATGATTGCGATCGTATGATTGTGAGGGTATGATTATGATTGTATGATTGTAATTGTATGATTGCGATTGTATGATTGTGATTGTATGATTGTGATTGTATGATTGTGATAGTATGATTGTGATTGTAAGATTATGATTGTATGACTGTGATTGTATGATTGTGATTGTGCGATTGTGATTGTACGATTGTGATTGTACGATTGTGATTGTAGGATTGTGATTGTATGATTATGATTGAATGATTGTGATTGCATGATTGTGACTGTGTGATTGTGATTGCATGATTTTGAATGTATGATTGTGATTGTATGATTGTGATTGTATGATTGTGATTGTATGATTGTGATAGTATGACTGTGATTGTAAGATTGTGATTGTATGACTGTGATTGTATGATTGTGATTGTATGATTGTGATTGTATGATAATGATTGCATGATTGTGATTGTATGATTGCATTTGGGAGATTGTATTTTGGAGATTGTAATTGTAGGATTGCGATTGTATGATTGTGATTGTGTCATTGTGATCGTATGATTGTGATTGTATGATTGTGATTGTATGATTGTGATTGTATGATTGTGATTGTATGATTGTGATTGTATGATTGTGATTGTATGATTGTAATTGTATGATTGTGATTGTATGATTGTGATTGTATGATTGCGATTGTATGATTGCGATTGTATGATTGCGATTGTATGATTGTGATTGTATGATTATGATTGTATGATTGTGATTGTATGATTGTGATTGTATGATTGCGATTGTATGAATGCGATTGTATGATTGTGATTGTATGATTGCGATTTTATGATTGTGATTGTATGATTGTGATTGTATGATTGTATTTGGGAGATTGTAGTTGTATGATTTCGATTGTATGATTGTGATTGTATGATTGTGATAGTATGATTGTGATTGTAAGATTGTGATTGTATGACTGTGATTGTATGATTGTGATTGTGCGATTGTGATTGTACGACTGTGATTGTACGATTGTGATTGTAGGATTGTGATTGTATGATTATGATTGAATGATTGTGATTGCATGATTGTGACTGTGTGATTGTGATTGCATGATTTTGAATGTACGATTGTGATTGAATGATTGTGATTGTATGATTGTGATTGTATAATTGTGATAGTATGATTGTGATTGTAAGATTGTGATTGTATGATTGTGATTGTATGATTGTGATTGTATGATTGTGATAGTATGATTGTGATTGTATGATTGTGATTGTTTGATTGTGATTGTATGATTGTGATTGTATGATAGTGATTGTATGATTGTGATTGTATGATTGTATTTGGGAGATTGTAGTTGTATGATTTCGATTGTATGATTGTGATTGTATGATTGTGATGTATGATTGTAATTGTATGATTATGATTGTATGATTCTGATTGTATGATTGTGATGGTATGATTGTGATGGTATGATTGTGATTGTATGATTGCGGTCGTATGATTGTGATTGTATGATTATGATTGTATGATTGTGATTGTATGATTGCGATTGTATGATTGTGGTTGTTTGATTATGATTGTATTTTTGTGATTGTATGATTGTGATTGTATGATTGTGATTGTATGATTGTGATTGTATGATTGTGATTGTATGATTGTGATTGTATGATTGTGATTGTATGATTGTGATTGTATGATTGCGATTGTATGATTGTGATTGTATGATTGTGATTGTATGATTGTGATTGTATGATTGTGATTGTATGATTGTATTTGGGAGATTGTAGTTGTATGATTTCGATTGTATGATTGTGATTGTATGATTGTGATGTATGATTGTAATTGTTTGATTATGATTGTATGATTGTGATTGTATGATTGTGATGGTATGATTGTGATTGTATGATTGCGATCGTATGATTGTGAGGGTATGATTATGATTGTATGATTGTAATTGTATGATTGCGATTGTATGATTGTGATTGTATGATTGTGATTGTATTATTGTGATAGTATGATTGTGATTGTAAGATTATGATTGTATGACTGTGATTGTATGATTGTGATTGTGCGATTGTGATTGTACGATTGTGATTGTACGATTGTGATTGTAGGATTGTGATTGTATGATTATGATTGAATGATTGTGATTGCATGATTGTGACTGTGTGATTGTGATTGCATGATTTTGAATGTATGATTGTGATTGTATGATTGTGATTGTATGATTGTGATTGTATGATTGTGATTGTATGATTGTGATAGTATGACTGTGATTGTAAGATTGTGATTGTATGACTGTGATTGTATGATTGTGATTGTATGATTGTGATTGTATGATAATGATTGCATGATTGTGATTGTATGATTGCATTTGGGAGATTGTATTTTGGAGATTGTAATTGTAGGATTGCGATTGTATGATTGTGATTGTGTGATTGTGATCGTATGATTGTGATTGTATGATTGTGATTGTATGATTGTGATTGTATGATTGTGATTGTATGATTGTGATTGTATGATTGTAATTGTATGATTGTGATTGTATGATTGTGATTGTATGATTGCGATTGTATGATTGCGATTGTATGATTGCGATTGTATGATTGTGATTGTATGATTATGATTGTATGATTGTGATTGTATGATTGTGATTGTATGATTGCGATTGTATGAATGCGATTGTATGATTGTGATTGTATGATTGCGATTGTATGATTGTGATTGTATGATTGTGATTGTATGATTGTATTTGGGAGATTGTAGTTGTATGATTTCGATTGTATGATTGTGATTGTATGATTGTGATAGTATGATTGTGATTGTAAGATTGTGATTGTATGACTGTGATTGTATGATTGTGATTGTGCGATTGTGATTGTACGACTGTGATTGTACGATTGTGATTGTAGGATTGTGATTGTATGATTATGATTGAATGATTGTGATTGCATGATTGTGACTGTGTGATTGTGATTGCATGATTTTGAATGTACGATTGTGATTGAATGATTGTGATTGTATGATTGTGATTGTATAATTGTGATAGTATGATTGTGATTGTAAGATTGTGATTGTATGATTGTGATTGTATGATTATGATTGTATGATTGTGATTGTATGATTGTATTTGGGAGATTGTATTTTGGAGATTGTAATCGTAGGATTGCGATTGTATGATTGTGATTGTATGATTGTGATGGTATGATTGTGATGGTATGATTGTGATTGTATGATTGCGGTCGTATGATTGTGATTGTATGATTATGATTGTATGATTGTGATTGTATGATTGCGATTGTATGATTGTGGTTGTATGATTATGATTGTATTTTTGTGATTGTATGATTGTGATTGTATGATTGTGATTGTATGATTGTGATTGTATGATTGTGATTGTATGATTGTGATTGTATGATTGTGATTGTATGATTGTGATTGTATGATTGCGATTGTATGATTGTGATTGTATGATTGTGATTGTATGATTGTGATTGTATGATTGTGATTGTATGATTGTGATTGTATGATTGTATTTGGGAGATTGTAGTTGTATGATTTCGATTGTATGATTGTGATTGTATGATTGTGATGTATGATTGTAATTGTTTGATTATGATTGTATGATTGTGATTGTATGATTGTGATGGTATGATTGTGATTGTATGATTGCGATCGTATGATTGTGAGGGTATGATTATGATTGTATGATTGTAATTGTATGATTGCGATTGTATGATTGTGATTGTATGATTGTGATTGTATTATTGTGATAGTATGATTGTGATTGTAAGATTATGATTGTATGACTGTGATTGTATGATTGTGATTGTGCGATTGTGATTGTACGATTGTGATTGTACGATTGTGATTGTAGGATTGTGATTGTATGATTATGATTGAATGATTGTGATTGCATGATTGTGACTGTGTGATTGTGATTGCATGATTTTGAATGTATGATTGTGATTGTATGATTGTGATTGTATGATTGTGATTGTATGATTGTGATTGTATGATTGTGATAGTATGACTGTGATTGTAAGATTGTGATTGTATGACTGTGATTGTATGATTGTGATTGTATGATTGTGATTGTATGATAATGATTGCATGATTGTGATTGTATGATTGCATTTGGGAGATTGTATTTTGGAGATTGTAATTGTAGGATTGCGATTGTATGATTGTGATTGTGTGATTGTGATCGTATGATTGTGATTGTATGATTGTGATTGTATGATTGTGATTGTATGATTGTGATTGTATGATTGTGATTGTATGATTGTAATTGTATGATTGTGATTGTATGATTGTGATTGTATGATTGCGATTGTATGATTGCGATTGTATGATTGCGATTGTATGATTGTGATTGTATGATTATGATTGTATGATTGTGATTGTATGATTGTGATTGTATGATTGCGATTGTATGAATGCGATTGTATGATTGTGATTGTATGATTGCGATTGTATGATTGTGATTGTATGATTGTGATTGTATGATTGTATTTGGGAGATTGTAGTTGTATGATTTCGATTGTATGATTGTGATTGTATGATTGTGATAGTATGATTGTGATTGTAAGATTGTGATTGTATGACTGTGATTGTATGATTGTGATTGTGCGATTGTGATTGTACGACTGTGATTGTACGATTGTGATTGTAGGATTGTGATTGTATGATTATGATTGAATGATTGTGATTGCATGATTGTGACTGTGTGATTGTGATTGCATGATTTTGAATGTACGATTGTGATTGAATGATTGTGATTGTATGATTGTGATTGTATAATTGTGATAGTATGATTGTGATTGTAAGATTGTGATTGTATGATTGTGATTGTATGATTATGATTGTATGATTGTGATTGTATGATTGTATTTGGGAGATTGTATTTTGGAGATTGTAATCGTAGGATTGCGATTGTATGATTGTGATTGTATGATTGTGATTGTATGATTGTGATTGTATGATTGTGATTGTATGATTGTGATTGTATGATTGTGATTGTATGATTGTGATTGTATGATTGTGATTGTATGATTGTGATTGTATGATTGTGATAGTATGATTGTGATTGTAAGATTGTGATTGTATGACTGTGATTGTATGATTGTGATTGTATGATTGTGATTGTATAATTATGATTGTATGATTGTGATTGTATGATTATGATTGTACGATTGTGTTTGTATGATTGGGATGGTATGATTGCGATTGTATGATTGCGATAGTATGATTGTGATTGTATGATTGTGATTGTATGATTGTGATTGTATGATTGTGATTGTATGATTGCCATAGTATGATTGTGATTGTATGATTGTGATTGTATGATTGTGATTGTATGATTGTGATTGTATGATTGTGATTGTATGATTGTGATTGTATGATTGTGATTGTATGATTGTGATTGTATGATTGTCATTGTCTGATTATGATTGTATGATTGTGATTGCATGATTGTGGTTGCATGATTGTGATTGTATGATTGTGATAGTATGATTGTGATTGTATGATTGTATTTGGGAGATTGTATTTTGGAGATTGTAATTGTAGGATTGCGATTGTATGATTGTGATTGTATGATTGTGATTGTATGATTGTGATTGTATGATTGTGATTGTATGAGTGTGATTGTATGATTGTGATTGTATGACTGTGATTGTATGACTGTGATTGTATGATTGTGATTGTATGATTGTGATTGTAAGATTGTGATTGTATGGCTGTGATTGTATGATTGTGATTGTATGATTGTGATTGTATGATTGCGATTGTATGATGGTGATAGTATGATTGTGATTGTATGATTGTGATTGTATGATTGTGATTGTATGATTGTGATTGTATGATTGTATTTGGGAGATTGTAGTTGTATGATTGCGATTGTATGAATGTGATTGTATGATTGTGATGTATGATTGTAATTGTATGATTATGATTGTATGATTGTGATTGTATGATTGTGATGGTATGATTGTGATTGTATGATTG
This sequence comes from Megachile rotundata, assembly GCF_050947335.1. Lineage (NCBI taxonomy): Eukaryota > Metazoa > Arthropoda > Insecta > Hymenoptera > Megachilidae > Megachile > Megachile rotundata. The sequence continues at coordinate 29,780 of NW_027473447.1, read as the reverse complement.
CGATCGTATGATTGTGATTGTATGATTATGATTGTATGATTGTGATTGTATGATTGCGATTGTATCATTGTGATTGTATGGTTATGATTGTATTTTTGTGATTGTATGATTGTGATTGTATGATTGTGATTGTATGATTGTGATTGTATGATTGTGATTGTATGATTGCGATTGTATGAATGCGATTGTATGATTGTGATTGCATGATTGTGATTGTATGATTGTGATTGTAAGATTGTGATTGTATGATTGTGATTGTAGGATTGTGATTGTATGATTGTGATTGAATGATTGTGATTGTATAATTATGATTGTATGATTGTGATTGTATGATTATGATTGTACGGTTGTGTTTGTATGATTGGGATGGTATGATTGCGATTGTATGATTGCGATAGTATGATTGTGATTGTATGATTGTGATTGTATGATTGTGATTGTATGATTGTGATTGTATGATTGTGATTGTATGATTGTGATTGTATGATTGTAATTGTAAGATTGTGATTGTATGATTGTGATTGTATGATTGTGATTGTATGATTGTGATTGTATGATTGTGATTGTATGATGGTGATAGTATGATTGTGATTGTATGATTGTGATTGTATGATTGTGATTGTATGATTGTATTTGGGAGATTGTAGTTGTATGATTGCGATTGTATGAATGTGATTGTATGATTGTGATGTATGATTGTAATTGTATGATTATGATTGTATGATTGTGATTGTATGATTGTGATGGTATGATTGTGATTGTATGATTGCGATCGTATGATTGTGATTGTATGATTATGATTGTATGATTGTGATTGTATGATTGCGATTGTATCATTGTGATTGTATGGTTATGATTGTATTTTTGTGATTGTATGATTGTGATTGTATGATTGTGATTGTATGATTGTGATTGTATGATTGTGATTGTATGATTGTGATTGTATGATTGTGATTGTATGATTGCGATTGTATGAATGCGATTGTATGATTGTATTTGGGAGATTGTATTTTGGAGATTGTAATTGTAGGATTGCGGTTGTATGATTGTGATTGTATGATTGTGATTGTATGATTGTGATTGTATGATTGTGATTGTATGATTGTGATTGTATGATTGTGATTGTATGATTGTGATTGTATGATTGTGATAGTATGATTGTGATTGTAAGATTGTGATTGTATGACTGTGATTGTATGATTGTGATTGAATGATTGTGATTGTATAATTATGATTGTATGATTCTGATTGTATGATTATGATTGTACGGTTGTGTTTGTATGATTGGGATGGTATGATTGCGATTGTATGATTGCGATAGTATGATTGTGATTGTATGATTGTGATTGTATGATTGTGATTGTATGATTGTGATTGTATGATTGTGATTGTATGATTGTGATTGTATGATTGTCATTGTCTGATTATGATTGTATGATTGTGATTGTATGATTGTGATTGTATGATTGTGATAGTATGATTGTGATTGCATGATTGTGATTGTATGATTGTGATAGTATGATTGTGATTGTATGATTGTATTTGGGAGATTGTATTTTGGAGATTGTAATTGTAGGATTGCGATTGTATGATTGTGATTGTATGATTGTGATTGTATGATTGTGATTGTATGATTGTGATTGTATGATTGTGGTTGTATGATGGTGATAGTATGATTGTGATTGTATGATTGTGATTGTATGATTGTGATTGTATGATTGTGATTGTATGATTGTGATTGTATGATTGTATTTGGGAGATTGTAGTTGTATGATTGCGATTGTATGAATGTGATTGTATGATTGTGATGTATGATTGTAATTGTATGATTATGATTGTATGATTGTGATTGTATGATTGTGATGGTATGATTGTGATTGTATGATTGCGATCGTATGATTGTGATTGTATGATTATGATTGTATGATTGTGATTGTATGATTGCGATTGTATCATTGTGATTGTATGGTTATGATTGTATTTTTGTGATTGTATGATTGTGATTGTATGATTGTGATTGTATGATTGTGATTGTATGATTGTGATTGTATGATTGTGATTGTATGATTGTGATTGTATGATTGTGATTGTATGATTGCGATTGTATGAATGCGATTGTATGATTGTATTTGGGAGATTGTATTTTGGAGATTGTAATTGTAGGATTGCGGTTGTATGATTGTGATTGTATGATTGTGATTGTATGATTGTGATTGTATGATTGTGATTGTATGATTGTGATTGTATGATTGTGATTGTATGATTGTGATTGTATGATTGTGATTGTATGATTGTGATAGTATGATTGTGATTGTAAGATTGTGATTGTATGATTGTGATAGTATGATTGTGATTGTATGATTGTGAATGTATGATTGTGATTGTATGATTGTGATTGTATGATTGTGATTGTATGATTGTGATTGTATGATTGTGATTGTATGATTGTGATTGTATGATTGCGATTGTATGATTGTGATTGTATGATTGTATTTGGGAGATTGTATTTGGGAGATTGTAATTGTATGATTGCGATTGTGTGATTGTGATTGTATGATTGTGATCGTATGATTGTGATCGTATGATTGCGATCGTATGATTTTGATTGTATGATTGTCATTGTATGATTGTGATTGTATCATTGTGATTGTATGATTGTGATTGTATGATTATGATTGTACGGTTGTGTTTGTTTGATTGTGATGGTATGATTGCGATTGTATGATTGCGATAGTATGATTGTGATTGTATGATTGTGATTGTATGATTGTGATTGTATGATTGTGATTGTATGATTGTCATTGTCTGATTATGATTGTATGATTGTGATTGCATGATTGTGATTGAATGATTGTGATTGTATAATTATGATTGTATGATTGTGATTGTATGATTATGATTGTACGGTTGTGTTTGTATGATTGGGATGGTATGATTGCGATTGTATGATTGCGATAGTATGATTGTGATTGTATGATTGTAATTGTATGATTGTGATTGTATGATTGTCATTGTCTGATTATGATTGTATGATTGTGATTGCATGATTGTGATTGCATGATTGTGATTGTATGATTGTGATAGTATGATTGTGATTGTATGATTGTGAATGTATGATTGTGATTGTATGATTGTGATTGTATGATTGTGATTGTATGATTGTGATTGTATGATTGTGATTGTATGATTGTGATTGTATGATTGCGATTGTATGATTGTGATTGTATGATTGTATTTGGGAGATTGTATTTGGGAGATTGTAATTGTATGATTGCGATTGTGTGATTGTGATTGTATGATTGTGATCGTATGATTGTGATCGTATGATTGCGATCGTATGATTTTGATTGTATGATTGTCATTGTATGATTGTGATTGTATCATTGTGATTGTATGATTGTGATTGTATGAGTGTGATTGTATGATTGTGATTGTATGACTGTGATTGTATGACTGTGATTGTATGATTGTGATTGTATGATTGTGATTGTAAGATTGTGATTGTATGATTGTGATTGTATGATTGTGATTGTATGATTGTGATTGTATGATAGTGATTGTATGATGGTGATAGTATGATTGTGACTGTATGATTGCGATTGTATGGTTGTGATTGTATGATTGTGATGGTATGATTGTGATTGTATGATTGCGATAGAATGATTGTGATTGTATGATTGTGATTGTATGATTGTGATTGTATGATTGCGATTGTATGATTGTGATTGTATGATTGTGATTGTATGATTATGATTGTATGATTGTGATTGTATGATTGCGATTGTATGATTGTGATTGTATGATTGTCATTGTATGATTGTATTTGGGAGATTGTAGTTGTATGATTTCGATTGTATGATTGTGATTGTATGATTGTGATGTATGATTGTAATTGAATGATTATGATTGTATGATTCTGATTGTATGATTGTGATGGTATGATTGTGATTGTATGATTGCGATCGTATGATTGTGATTGTATGATTATGATTGTATGATTGTGATTGTATGATTGCGATTGTATGATTGTGATTGTATGATTATGATTGTATTTTTGTGATTGTATGATTGTGATAGTATGATTGTGATTGTAAGATTGTGATTGTACGACTGTGATTGTATGATTGTGATTGTGCGATTGTGATTGTACGATTGCGATTGTACGATTGTGATTGTAGGATTGTGATTGTATGATTATGATTGAATGATTGTGACTGCATGATTGTGACTGTGTGATTGTGATTGCATGATTTTAAATGTATGATTGTGATTGTATGATTGTGATTGTATGATTGTGATTGTATGATTGTGATTGTATGATTGTGATTGTATGATTGTGATTGTATGATTGTGATTGTATGATTGTGATTGTATGATTGTGATTGTATGATTGTGATTGTATGATTGTGATTGTATGATTGTGATTGTATGATTGTGATTGTATGATTGTGATTGTATAATTGTGATTGTATGATTGCGATTGTATGATTGTGATTGTATGATTGTGTTTGGGAGATTGTATTTGGGAGATTGTAATTGTATGATTGCGATTGTATGATTGCGATTGTATGATTGTGATTGTATGATTGTCATTGTCTGATTATGATTGTATGATTGTGATTGCATGATTGTGATTGCATGATTGTGATTGTATGATTGTTATAGTATGATTGTGATTGTATGATTGTGATTGCATGATTGTGATTGTATGATTGTGATTGTATGATTGTGATTGTATGATTGTGATTGTATGATTGTGATAGTATGATTGTGATTGTAAGATTGTGATTGTATGACTGTGATTGTATGATTGTGATTGTATGATTGTGATTGTATGATTGTGATTGTATAATTATGATTGTATGATTGTGATTGTATGATTATGATTGTACGGTTGTGTTTGTATGATTGTGATGGTATGATTGCGATTGTATGATTGCGATAGTATGATTGTGATTGTATGATTGTGATTGTATGATTGTGATTGTATGATTGTAATTGTATGATTGTGATTGTATGATTGTCATTGTCTGATTATGATTGTATGATTGTGATTGCATGATTGTGATTGCATGATTGTGATTGTATGATTGTGATAGTATGATTGTGATTGTATGATTGTGAATGTATGATTGTGATTGTATGATTGTGATTGTATGATTGTGATTGTATGATTGTGATTGTATGATTGTGATTGTATGATTGTGATTGTATGATTGCGATTGTATGATTGTGATTGTATGATTGTATTTGGGAGATTGTATTTGGGAGATTGTAATTGTATGATTGCGATTGTGTGATTGTGATTGTATGATTGTGATCGTATGATTGTGATCGTATGATTGCGATCGTATGATTTTGATTGTATGATTGTCATTGTATGATTGTGATTGTATCATTGTGATTGTATGATTGTGATTGTATGATTATGATTGTACGGTTGTGTTTGTTTGATTGTGATGGTATGATTGCGATTGTATGATTGCGATAGTATGATTGTGATTGTATGATTGTGATTGTACGATTGTGATTGTATGATTGTGATTGTATGATTGTCATTGTCTGATTATGATTGTATGATTGTGATTGCATGATTGTGATTGAATGATTGTGATTGTATAATTATGATTGTATGATTGTGATTGTATGATTATGATTGTACGGTTGTGTTTGTATGATTGGGATGGTATGATTGCGATTGTATGATTGCGATAGTATGATTGTGATTGTATGATTGTGATTGTATGATTGTGATTGTATGATTGTGATAGTATGATTGTGATTGTACGACTGTGAATGTATGATTGTGATTGTATGATTGTGATTGTATGATTGTGATTGTATGATTGTGATTGTATGATTGTGATTGTATGATTGTGATTGTATGATTGTGATTGTATGATTGTGATTGTATGATTGTGATTGTATGATTGTGACTGTGTGATTGTGATTGCATGATTTTGAATGTATGATTGTGATTGTATGATTGTGATTGTATGATTGTGATTGTATGATTGTGATTGTATGATTGTGATAGTATGATTGTGATTGTAAGATTGTGATTGTATGATTGTGATTGTATGATTATGATTGTATGATTGTGATTGTATGATTGTATTTGGGAGATTGTATTTTGGAGATTGTAATTGTAGGATTGCGATTGTATGATTGTGATTGTATGATTGTGATTGTATGATTGTGATTGTATGATTGTGATTGTACGATTGTGATTGTATGATTGTGATTGTATGATTATGATTGTATGATTGTGATTGTATGATTGTATTTGGGAGATTGTATTTTGGAGATTGTAATTGTAGGATTGCGATTGTATGATTGTGATTGTATGATTGTGATTGTATGATTGTGATTGTATGATTGTGATTGTATGATTGTGATTGTATGATTGTGATTGTATGATTGTGATTGTATGATTGTGATTGTATGATTGTGATTGTATGATTGTGATTGTATGATTGTGATTGTATGATTGTGATAGTATGATTGTGATTGTAAGATTGTGATTGTATGACTGTGATTGTATGATTGTGATTGTATGATTGTGATTGTATAATTATGATTGTATGATTGTGATTGTATGATTATGATTGTACGGTTGTGTTTGTATGATTGGGATGGTATGATTGCGATTGTATGATTGCGATAGTATGATTGTGATTGTATGATTGTGATTGTATGATTGTGATTGTATGATTGTGATTGTATGATTGCGATAGTATGATTGTGATTGTATGATTGTGATTGTATGATTGTGATTGTATGATTGTGATTGTATGATTGTGATTGTATGATTGTCATTGTCTGATTATGATTGTATGATTGTATGATTGTGATTGCATGATTGTGGTTGCATGATTGTGATTGTATGATTGTGATAGTATGATTGTGATTGTATGATTGTATTTGGGAGATTGTATTTTGGAGATTGTAATTGTAGGATTGCGATTGTATGATTGTGATTGTATGATTGTGATTGTATGATTGTGATTGTATGATTGTGATTGTATGATTGTGATTGTATGAGTGTGATTGTATGATTGTGATTGTATGACTGTGATTGTATGACTGTGATTGTATGATTGTGATTGTATGATTGTGATTGTAAGATTGTGATTGTATGATTGTGATTGTATGATTGTGATTGTATGATTGTGATTGTATGATTGTGATTGTATGATGGTGATAGTATGATTGTGATTGTATGATTGTGATTGTATGATTGTGATTGTATGATTGTATTTGGGAGATTGTAGTTGTATGATTGCGATTGTATGAATGTGATTGTATGATTGTGATGTATGATTGTAATTGTATGATTATGATTGTATGATTGTGATTGTATGATTGTGATGGTATGATTGTGATTGTATGATTGCGATCGTATGATTGTGATTGTATGATTATGATTGTATGATTGTGATTGTATGATTGCGATTGTATCATTGTGATTGTATGGTTATGATTGTATTTTTGTGATTGTATGATTGTGATTGTATGATTGTGATTGTATGATTGTGATTGTATGATTGTGATTGTATGATTGTGATTGTATGATTGTGATTGTATGATTGCGATTGTATGAATGCGATTGTATGATTGTATTTGGGAGATTGTATTTTGGAGATTGTAATTGTAGGATTGCGGTTGTATGATTGTGATTGTATGATTGTGATTGTATGATTGTGATTGTATGATTGTGATTGTATGATTGTGATTGTATGATTGTGATTGTATGATTGTGATTGTATGATTGTGATTGTATGATTGTGATAGTATGATTGTGATTGTAAGATTGTGATTGTATGACTGTGATTGTATGATTGTGATTGAATGATTGTGATTGTATAATTATGATTGTATGATTGTGATTGTATGATTATGATTGTACGGTTGTGTTTGTATGATTGGGATGGTATGATTGCGATTGTATGATTGCGATAGTATGATTGTGATTGTATGATTGTGATTGTATGATTGTGATTGTATGATTGTGATTGTATGATTGTGATTGTATGATTGTGATTGTATGATTGTCATTGTCTGATTATGATTGTATGATTGTGATTGTATGATTGTGATTGTATGATTGTGATAGTATGATTGTGATTGCATGATTGTGATTGTATGATTGTGATAGTATGATTGTGATTGTACGATTGTGAATGTATGATTGTGATTGTATGATTGTGATTGTATGATTGTGATTGTATGATTGTGATTGTATGATTGTGATTGCAAGATTGTGATTGTATGATTGTGATTGTATGATTGTGATTGTATGATTGCGATTGTATGATTGTGATTGTATGATTGTATTTGGGAGATTGTATTTGGGAGTTTGTAATTGTATGATTGCGATTGTATGATTGTGATTGTATGATTGTGATTGTATGATTTTGATTGTATGATTGTGATAGTATGATTGTAATTGAATGATTATGATTGTATGATTGTGATTGTATGATTGTGATGGTATGATTGTGATTGTATGATTGCGATAGTATGATTGTGATTGTATGATTGTGATTGTATGATTGTGATTGTATGATTGCGATTGTATGATTGTGGTTGTATGATTACGATTGTATTATTGTGATTGTATGATTATGATCGTATGGTTGTGATTGTATGATTGTGATTGTATGATTGTGATTGTACGATTTTGATTGTATGATTGTGATTGTATGATTGTATTTGGGAGATTGTAATTGTATGATTGCGATTGTATGATTGTGATTGTATGATTGTGATTGTATGATTGTGATTGTATGATTGTGATTGTGTGATTGTGATTGTGTGATTGTGATTGTATGATTGCGATTGTATGGTTGTGATTGTATGATTGTGATGGTATGATTGTGATTGTATGATTGCGATAGTATGATTGTGATTGTATGATTGTGATTGTATGATTGTGATTGTATGATTGCGATTGTATGATTTTGATTGTATGATTGTGATAGTATCATAGTAATTGTATGATTATGATTGTATGATTGTGATTGTATGATTGTGATTGTATGATTGTGATTGTGTGATTGCGATTGTATGATTGCGATTGTATGATTGCGATTGTATGATTGCGATTGTATGATTGTGATTGTATGATTGTGATTGTATGATTGTGATAGTATGATTGTGATTGTAAGATTGTGATTGTATGACTGTGATTGTATGATTGTGATTGTATAATTATGATTGTATGATTGTGATTGTATGATTATGATTGTACGGTTGTGTTTGTATGATTGGGATGGTATGATTGCGATTGTATGATTGCGATAGTATGATTGTGATTGTATGATTGTGATTGTATGATTGTGATTGTATGATTGTGATTGTATGATTGTCATTGTCTGATTATGATTGTATGATTGTGATTGTATGATTGTGATTGTATGATTGTAATTGAATGATTATGATTGTATGATTGTGATTGTATGATTGTGATGGTATGATTGTGATTGTATGATTGCGATAGTATGATTGTGATTGTATGATTGTGATTGTATGATTGTGATTGTATGATTGCGATTGTATGATTGTGGTTGTATGATTACGATTGTATTATTGTGATTGTATGATTATGATCGTATGGTTGTGATTGTATGATTGTGATTGTATGATTGTGATTGTACGATTTTGATTGTATGATTGTGATTGTATGATTGTATTTGGGAGATTGTAATTGTATGATTGCGATTGTATGATTGTGATTGTATGATTGTGATTGTATGATTGTGATTGTATGATTGTGATTGTGTGATTGTGATTGTGTGATTGTGATTGTATGATTGCGATTGTATGGTTGTGATTGTATGATTGTGATGGTATGATTGTGATTGTATGATTGCGATAGTATGATTGTGATTGTATGATTGTGATTGTATGATTGTGATTGTATGATTGCGATTGTATGATTTTGATTGTATGATTGTGATAGTATCATAGTAATTGTATGATTATGATTGTATGATTGTGATTGTATGATTGTGATTGTATGATTGTGATTGTGTGATTGCGATTGTATGATTGCGATTGTATGATTGCGATTGTATGATTGCGATTGTATGATTGTGATTGTATGATTGTGATTGTATGATTGTGATAGTATGATTGTGATTGTAAGATTGTGATTGTATGACTGTGATTGTATGATTGTGATTGTATAATTATGATTGTATGATTGTGATTGTATGATTATGATTGTACGGTTGTGTTTGTATGATTGGGATGGTATGATCGCGATTGTATGATTGCGATAGTATGATTGTGATTGTATGATTGTGATTGTATGATTGTGATTGTATGATTGTGATTGTATGATTGTCATTGTCTGATTATGATTGTATGATTGTGATTGTATGATTGTGATTGTATGATTGTGATAGTATGATTGTGATTGCATGATTGTGATTGCATGATTGTGATTGCATGATTGTGATTGTATGATTGTGATAGTATGATTGTGATTGTATGATTGTGAATGTATGATTGTGATTGTATGATTGTGATTGTATGATTGTGATTGTATGATTGTGATTGTATGATTCTGATTGTATGATTGTGATTGTATGATTGCGATTGTATGATTGTGATTGTATGATTGTATTTGGGAGATTGTATTTGGGAGATTGTAATTGTATGATTGCGATTCTATGATTTTGATTGTATGATTGTGATTGTATGATTGTGATTGTATGATTGTGATTGTATGATTGTGATTGTATGATTGTGATTGTATGATTGTGATTGTATGATTGTGATTGTATGATTGTGATTGTATGATTGTGATTGTATGATTGCGATTGTATGATTGTGATTGTATGATTGTATTTGGGAGATTGTATTTGGGAGATTGTAATTGTATGATTGCGATTGTATGATTGTGATTGTATGATTGTGATCGTATGATTGTGATCGTATGATTGCGATCGTATGATTTTGATTGTATGATTGTCATTGTATGATTGTGATTGTATCATTGTGATTGTATGATTGTGATTGTATGATTATGATTGTACGGTTGTGTTTGTTTGATTGTGATGGTATGATTGCGATTGTATGATTGCGATAGTATGATTGTGATTGTATGATTGTGATTGTATGATTGTGATTGTATGATTTTCATTGTCTGATTATGATTGTATGATTGTGATTGCATGATTGTGATCACATGATTGTGATTGTATGATTGCGATCGTATGATTGTGATAGTATGATTGTGATTGTATGATTGCGATTGTATGATTTTGATTGTATGAGTGTGATTGTATGATTGTGATAGTATGATTGTGATTGTATGACTGTGACTGTATGACTGTGATTGTATGACTGTGATTGTATGACTGTGATTGTATGATTGTGATTGTATTGTTGTGATTGTAAAATTGTGATTGTATGATTGTGACTGTATGATTGTGATTGTATGATTGTGATTGTATGAGTGTGATTGTATGATAGTGATTGTATGATTGTGATTGTATGATTGTATTTGGGAGATTGTAGTTGTATGATTTCGATTGTATAATTGTGATTGTATGATTATGATTGTTTTTTTGTGATTGTATGATTGTGATTGTATGATTGTGATTGTATGATTGTGATTGTATGATTGTGATTGTATGATTGTGATTGTATGATTGTGATTGTATGATTGTGATTGTATGATTGTGATTGTATGATTGTGATTGTATGATTGTGATTGTATGATTGCGATTGTATGATTGCGATTGTATGATTGTGATTGTATGATTATGATTGTATTTTTGTGATTGTATGATTGTGATTGCATGATTTTGAATGTATGATTGTGATTGTATGATTGTGATTGTATGATTGTGATTGTATGATTGTGATTGTATGATTGTGATTGTATGATTGTGATAGTATGATTGTGATTGTAAGATTGTGATTGTATGACTGTCATTGTATGATTGTGATTGTATGATTGTGATTGTATGATTATGATTGTATGATTGTGATTGTATGATTGTGATGGTATGATTGTGATTGTATGTTTGCGATCGTATGTTTGTGATTGTATGATTATGATTGTATGATTGTGATTGTATGATTGCGATTGTATGATTGTGATTGTATGATTATGATTCTATTTTTGTGATTGTATGATTGTGATTGTATGATTGCGATTGTATTATTGTGATTGTATGATTGTGATAGTATGGTTGTGATTGTATGATTGTGATTGTATGATTGCGATTGTATGATTGTAATTGTATGATTGTGATTGTATGATTGTGATTGTATGATTGTGATTGTATGATTGTGATTGTATGATTGTGATTGTATGATTGTGATTGTATGATTGTGATTGTATGATTGCGATTGTATGATTTTGATTGTATGAGTGTGATTGTATGATTGTGATAGTATGATTGTGATTGTATGACTGTGATTGTATGACTGTGATTGTATGACTGTGATTGTACGATTGTGATTGTATTGTTGTGATTGTAAAATTGTGATTGTATGATTGTGACTGTATGATTGTGATTGTATGATTGTGATTGTATGATTGTGATTGTATGATTGTGATTGTATGATTGTGATTGTATGATTGTGATTGTATGATTGTGATTGTATGATTGTGATTGTATGATTGTGATTGTATGATTGTGATTGTATAATTGTGATTGTATGATTGCGATTGTATGATTGTGATTGTATGATTGTATTTGGGAGATTGTATTTGGGAGATTGTAATTGTATGATTGCGATTGTATGATTGCGATTGTATGATTGTGATTGTATGATTGTCATTGTCTGATTATGATTGTATGATTGTGATTGCATGATTGCGATTGCATGATTGTGATTGTATGATTGTGATAGTATGATTGTGATTGTATGATTGTGATTGCATGATTGTGATTGTATGATTGTGATTGTATGATTGTGATTGTATGATTGTGATTGTATGATTGTGATAGTATGATTGTGATTGTATGACTGTGATTGTATGATTGTGATTGTATGATTGTGATTGTATGATTGTGATTGTATAATTATGATTGTATGATTGTGATTGTATGATTATGATTGTACGGTTGTGTTTGTATGATTGTGATGGTATGATTGCGATTGTATGATTGCGATAGTATGATTGTGATTGTATGATTGTGATTGTATGATTGTGATTGTATGATTGTAATTGTATGATTGTGATTGTATGATTGTCATTGTCTGATTATGATTGTATGATTGTGATTGCATGATTGTGATTGCATGATTGTGATTGTATGATTGTGATAGTATGATTGTGATTGTATGATTGTGAATGTATGATTGTGATTGTATGATTGTGATTGTATGATTGTGATTGTATGATTGTGATTGTATGATTGTGATTGTATGATTGTGATTGTATGATTGCGATTGTATGATTGCGATTGTATGATTGTATTTGGGAGATTGTAATTGTATGATTGCGATTGTGTGATTGTGATTGTATGATTGTGATCGTATGATTGTGATCGTATGATTGCGATCGTATGATTTTGATTGTATGATTGTCATTGTATGATTGTGATTGTATCATTGTGATTGTATGATTGTGATTGTATGATTATGATTGTACGGTTGTGTTTGTTTGATTGTGATGGTATGATTGCGATTGTATGATTGCGATAGTATGATTGTGATTGTATGATTGTGATTGTATGATTGTGATTGTATGATTGTCATTGTCTGATTATGATTGTATGATTGTGATTGCATGATTGTGATTGAATGATTGTGATTGTATAATTATGATTGTATGATTGTGATTGTATGATTATGATTGTACGGTTGTGTTTGTATGATTGGGATGGTATGATTGCGATTGTATGATTGCGATAGTATGATTGTGATTGTATGATTGTGATTGTATGATTGTGATTGTATGATTGTGATAGTATGATTGTGATTGTACGACTGTGAATGTATGATTGTGATTGTATGATTGTGATTGTATGATTGTGATTGTATGATTGTGATTGTATGATTGTGATTGTATGATTGTGATTGTATGATTGTGATTGTATGATTGTGATTGTATGATTGTGATTGTATGATTGTGATTGTATGATTGTGATTGTATGATTGTGACTGTGTGATTGTGATTGCATGATTTTGAATGTATGATTGTGATTGTATGATTGTGATTGTATGATTGTGATTGTATGATTGTGATTGTATGATTGTGATAGTATGATTGTGATTGTAAGATTGTGATTGTATGATTGTGATTGTATGATTATGATTGTATGATTGTGATTGTATGATTGTATTTGGGAGATTGTATTTTGGAGATTGTAATTGTAGGATTGCGATTGTATGATTGTGATTGTATGATTGTGATTGTATGATTGTGATTGTATGATTGTGATTGTACGATTGTGATTGTATGATTGTGATTGTATGATTATGATTGTATGATTGTGATTGTATGATTGTATTTGGGAGATTGTATTTTGGAGATTGTAATTGTAGGATTGCGATTGTATGATTGTGATTGTATGATTGTGATTGTATGATTGTGATTGTATGATTGTGATTGTATGATTGTGATTGTATGATTGTGATTGTATGATTGTGATTGTATGATTGTGATTGTATGATTGTGATAGTATGATTGTGATTGTAAGATTGTGATTGTATGACTGTGATTGTATGATTGTGATTGTATGATTGTGATTGTACAATTATGATTGTATGATAGTGATTGTATGATTATGATTGTACGGTTGTGTTTGTATGATTGGGATGGTATGATTGCGATTGTATGATTGCGATAGTATGATTGTGATTGTATGATTGTGATTGTATGATTGTGATTGTGTGATTGTGATTGTATGATTGCGATAGTATGATTGTGATTGTATGATTGTGATTGTATGATTGTGATTGTATGATTGTGATTGTATGATTGTGATTGTATGATTGTCATTGTCTGATTATGATTGTATGATTGTATGATTGTGATTGCATGATTGTGGTTGCATGATTGTGATTGTATGATTGTGATAGTATGATTGTGATTGTATGATTGTATTTGGGAGATTGTATTTTGGAGATTGTAATTGTAGGATTGCGATTGTATGATTGTGATTGTATGATTGTGATTGTATGATTGTGATTGTATGATTGTGATTGTATGATTGTGATTGTATGATTGTGATTGTATGAGTGTGATTGTATGATTGTGATTGTATGACTGTGATTGTATGACTGTGATTGTATGATTGTGATTGTATGATTGTGATTGTAAGATTGTGATTGTATGATTGTGATTGTATGATTGTGATTGTATGATTGTGATTGTATGATTGTGATTGTATGATGGTGATAGTATGATTGTGATTGTATGATTGTGATTGTATGATTGTGATTGTATGATTGTATTTGGGAGATTGTAGTTGTATGATTGCGATTGTATGAATGTGATTGTATGATTGTGATGTATGATTGTAATTGTATGATTATGATTGTATTATTGTGATTGTATGATTGTGATGGTATGATTGTGATTGTATGATTGCGATCGTATGATTGTGATTGTATGATTATGATTGTATGATTGTGATTGTATGATTGCGATTGTATCATTGTGATTGTATGGTTATGATTGTATTTTTGTGATTGTATGATTGTGATTGTATGATTGTGATTGTATGATTGTGATTGTATGATTGTGATTGTATGATTGTGATTGTATGATTGTGATTGTATGATTGTGATTGTATGATTGTCATTGTCTGATTATGATTGTATGATTGTGATTGTATGATTGTGATTGTATGATTGTGATAGTATGATTGTGATTGCATGATTGTGATTGTATGATTGTGATAGTATGATTGTGATTGTACGATTGTGAATGTATGATTGTGATTGTATGATTGTGATTGTATGATTGTGATTGTATGATTGTGATTGTATGATTGTGATTGCAAGATTGTGATTGTATGATTGTGATTGTATGATTGTGATTGTATGATTGCGATTGTATGATTGTGATTGTATGATTGTATTTGGGAGATTGTATTTGGGAGTTTGTAATTGTATGATTGCGATTGTATGATTGTGATTGTATGATTGTGATTGTATGATTTTGATTGTATGATTGTGATAGTATGATTGTAATTGAATGATTATGATTGTATGATTGTGATTGTATGATTGTGATGGTATGATTGTGATTGTATGATTGCGATAGTATGATTGTGATTGTATGATTGTGATTGTATGATTGTGATTGTATGATTGCGATTGTATGATTGTGGTTGTATGATTACGATTGTATTATTGTGATTGTATGATTATGATCGTATGGTTGTGATTGTATGATTGTGATTGTATGACTGTGATTGTACGATTTTGATTGTATGATTGTGATTGTATGATTGTATTTGGGAGATTGTATTTGGGAGATTGTAATTGTATGATTGCGATTGTATGATTGTGATTGTATGATTGTGATTGTATGATTGTGATTGTATGATTGTGATTGTGTGATTGTGATTGTGTGATTGTGATTGTATGATTGCGATTGTATGGTTGTGATTGTATGATTGTGATGGTATGATTGTGATTGTATGATTGCGATAGTATGATTGTGATTGTATGATTGTGATTGTATGATTGTGATTGTATGATTGCGATTGTATGATTTTGATTGTATGATTGTGATAGTATCATTGTAATTGTATGATTATGATTGTATGATTGTGATTGTATGATTGTGATTGTATGATTGTGATTGTGTGATTGCGATTGTATGATTGCGATTGTATGATTGCGATTGTATGATTGCGATTGTATGATTGTGATTGTATGATTGTGATTGTATGATTGTGATAGTATGATTGTGATTGTAAGATTGTGATTGTATGACTGTGATTGTATGATTGTGATTGTATAATTATGATTGTATGATTGTGATTGTATGATTATGATTGTACGGTTGTGTTTGTATGATTGGGATGGTATGATTGCGACTGTATGATTGCGATAGTATGATTGTGATTGTATGATTGTGATTGTATGATTGTGATTGTATGATTGTGATTGTATGATTGTCATTGTCTGATTATGATTGTATGATTGTGATTGTATGATTGTGATTGTATGATTGTGATAGTATGATTGTGATTGCATGATTGTGATTGCATGATTGTGATTGTATGATTGTGATAGTATGATTGTGATTGTATGATTGTGAATGTATGATTGTGATTGTATGATTGTGATTGTATGATTGTGATTGTATGATTGTGATTGTATGATTCTGATTGTATGATTGTGATTGTATGATTGCGATTGTATGATTGTGATTGTATGATTGTATTTGGGAGATTGTATTTGGGAGATTGTAATTGTATGATTGCGATTCTATGATTGTGATTGTATGATTGTGATTGTATGATTGTGATTGTATGATTGTGATTGTATGATTGTGATTGTATGATTGTGATTGTATGATTGTGATTGTATGATTGTGATTGTATGATTGCGATTGTATGATTGTGATTGTATGATTGTATTTGGGAGATTGTATTTGGGAGATTGTAAACGTATGATTGCGATTGTATGATTGTGATTGTATGATTGTGATCGTATGATTGTGATCGTATGATTGCGATCGTATGATTTTGATTGTATGATTGTCATTGTATGATTGTGATTGTATCATTGTGATTGTATGATTGTGATTGTATGATTATGATTGTACGGTTGTGTTTGTTTGATTGTGATGGTATGATTGCGATTGTATGATTGCGATAGTATGATTGTGATTGTATGATTGTGATTGTATGATTGTGATTGTATGATTGTGATTGTATGATTGTGATTGTATGATTGTCATTGTCTGATTATGATTGTATGATTGTATGATTGTGATTGCATGATTGTGGTTGCATGATTGTGATTGTATGATTGTGATAGTATGATTGTGATTGTATGATTGTATTTGGGAGATTGTATTTTGGAGATTGTAATTGTAGGATTGCGATTGTATGATTGTGATTGTATGATTGTGATTGTATGATTGTGATTGTATGATTGTGATTGTATGATTGTGATTGTATGATTGTGATTGTATGATTGTGATTGTATGAGTGTGATTGTATGATTGTGATTGTATGACTGTGATTGTATGACTGTGATTGTATGATTGTGATTGTATGATTGTGATTGTAAGATTGTGATTGTATGATTGTGATTGTATGATTGTGATTGTATGATTGTGATTGTATGATTGTGATTGTATGATGGTGATAGTATGATTGTGATTGTATGATTGTGATTGTATGATTGTGATTGTATGATTGTATTTGGGAGATTGTAGTTGTATGATTGCGATTGTATGAATGTGATTGTATGATTGTGATGTATGATTGTAATTGTATGATTATGATCGTATGATTGTGATTGTATGATTGTGATGGTATGATTGTGATTGTATGATTGCGATCGTATGATTGTGATTGTATGATTATGATTGTATGATTGTGATTGTATGATTGCGATTGTATCATTGTGATTGTATGGTTATGATTGTATTTTTGTGATTGTATGATTGTGATTGTATGATTGTGATTGTATGATTGTGATTGTATGATTGTGATTGTATGATTGTGATTGTATGATTGTGATTGTATGATTGTGATTGTATGATTGTCATTGTCTGATTATGATTGTATGATTGTGATTGTATGATTGTGATTGTATGATTGTGATAGTATGATTGTGATTGCATGATTGTGATTGTATGATTGTGATAGTATGATTGTGATTGTACGATTGTGAATGTATGATTGTGATTGTATGATTGTGATTGTATGATTGTGATTGTATGATTGTGATTGTATGATTGTGATTGCAAGATTGTGATTGTATGATTGTGATTGTATGATTGTGATTGTATGATTGCGATTGTATGATTGTGATTGTATGATTGTATTTGGGAGATTGTATTTGGGAGTTTGTAATTGTATGATTGCGATTGTATGATTGTGATTGTATGATTGTGATTGTATGATTTTGATTGTATGATTGTGATAGTATGATTGTAATTGAATGATTATGATTGTATGATTGTGATTGTATGATTGTGATGGTATGATTGTGATTGTATGATTGCGATAGTATGATTGTGATTGTATGATTGTGATTGTATGATTGTGATTGTATGATTGCGATTGTATGATTGTGGTTGTACGATTACGATTGTATTATTGTGATTGTATGATTATGATCGTATGGTTGTGATTGTATGATTGTGATTGTATGACTGTGATTGTACGATTTTGATTGTATGATTGTGATTGTATGATTGTATTTGGGAGATTGTATTTGGGAGATTGTAATTGTATGATTGCGATTGTATGATTGTGATTGTATGATTGTGATTGTATGATTGTGATTGTATGATTGTGATTGTATGATTGTGATTGTGTGATTGTGATTGTGTGATTGTGATTGTATGATTGCGATTGTATGGTTGTGATTGTATGATTGTGATGGTATGATTGTGATTGTATGATTGCGATAGTATGATTGTGATTGTATGATTGTGATTGTATGATTGTGATTGTATGATTGCGATTGTATGATTTTGATTGTATGATTGTGATAGTATCATTGTAATTGTATGATTATGATTGTATGATTGTGATTGTATGATTGTGATTGTATGATTGTGATTGTGTGATTGCGATTGTATGATTGCGATTGTATGATTGCGATTGTATGATTGCGATTGTATGATTGTGATTGTATGATTGTGATTGTATGATTGTGATAGTATGATTGTGATTGTAAGATTGTGATTGTATGACTGTGATTGTATGATTGTGATTGTATAATTATGATTGTATGATTGTGATTGTATGATTATGATTGTACGGTTGTGTTTGTATGATTGGGATGGTATGATTGCGACTGTATGATTGCGATAGTATGATTGTGATTGTATGATTGTGATTGTATGATTGTGATTGTATGATTGTGATTGTATGATTGTCATTGTCTGATTATGATTGTATGATTGTGATTGTATGATTGTGATTGTATGATTGTGATAGTATGATTGTGATTGCATGATTGTGATTGCATGATTGTGATTGTATGATTGTGATAGTATGATTGTGATTGTATGATTGTGAATGTATGATTGTGATTGTATGATTGTGATTGTATGATTGTGATTGTATGATTGTGATTGTATGATTCTGACTGTATGATTGTGATTGTATGATTGCGATTGTATGATTGTGATTGTATGATTGTATTTGGGAGATTGTATTTGGGAGATTGTAATTGTATGATTGCGATTCTATGATTGTGATTGTATGATTGTGATTGTATGATTGTGATTGTATGATTGTGATTGTATGATTGTGATTGTATGATTGTGATTGTATGATTGTGATTGTATGATTGTGATTGTATGATTGCGATTGTATGATTGTGATTGTATGATTGTATTTGGGAGATTGTATTTGGGAGATTGTAAACGTATGATTGCGATTGTATGATTGTGATTGTATGATTGTGATCGTATGATTGTGATCGTATGATTGCGATCGTATGATTTTGATTGTATGATTGTCATTGTATGATTGTGATTGTATCATTGTGATTGTATGATTGTGATTGTATGATTATGATTGTACGGTTGTGTTTGTTTGATTGTGATGGTATGATTGCGATTGTATGATTGCGATAGTATGATTGTGATTGTATGATTGTGATTGTATGATTGTGATTGTATGATTTTCATTGTCTGATTATGATTGTATGATTGTGATTGCATGATTGTGATTGCATGATTGTGATTGTATGATTGCGATCGTATGATTGTGATAGTATGATTGTGATTGTATGATTGCGATTGTATGATTTTGATTGTATGAGTGTGATTGTATGATTGTGATAGTATGATTGTGATTGTATGACTGTGATTGTATGACTGTGATTGTATGACTGTGATTGTATGATTGTGATTGTATTGTTGTGATTGTAAAATTGTGATTGTATGATTGTGACTGTATGATTGTGATTGTATGATTGTGATTGTATGAGTGTGATTGTATGATTGTGATTGTATGATTGTATTTGGGAGATTGTAGTTGTATGATTTCGATTGTATGATTGTGATTGTATGATTGTGATGTATGATTGTAATTGTATGATTATGATTGTATGATTCTGATTGTATGATTGTGATGGTATGATTGTGATTGTATGATTGCGATCGTATGATTGTGATTGTATGATTATGATTGTATGATTGTGATTGTATGATTGCGATTGTATGATTGTGATTGTATGATTATGATTGTATTTTTGTGATTGTATGATTGTGATTGTATGATTGTGATTGTATGATTGTGATTGTATGATTGTGATTGTATGATTGTGATTGTATGATTGTGATTGTATGATTGTGATTGTATGATTGTGATTGTATGATTGTGATTGTATGATTGTGATTGTATGATTGTGATTGTATGATTGTGATTGTATGATTGCGATTGTATGATTGCGATTGTATGATTGTGATTGTATGATTATGATTGTATTTTTGTGATTGTATGATTGTGATTGCATGATTTTGAATGTATGATTGTGATTGTATGATTGTGATTGTATGATTGTGATTGTATGATTGTGATAGTATGATTGTGATTGTAAGATTGTGATTGTATGACTGTCATTGTATGATTGTGATTGTATGATTGTGATTGTATGATTATGATTGTATGATTGTGATTGTATGATTGTGATGGTATGATTGTGATTGTATGTTTGCGATCGTAAGTTTGTGATTGTATGATTATGATTGTATGATTGTGATTGTATGATTGCGATTGTATGATTGTGATTGTATGATTATGATTCTATTTTTGTGATTGTATGATTGTGATTGTATGATTGCGATTGTATTATTGTGATTGTATGATTGTGATAGTATGGTTGTGATTGTATGATTGTGATTGTATGATTGCGATTGTATGATTGTAATTGTATGATTGTGATTGTATGATTGTGATTGTATGATTGTGATTGTATGATTGTGATTGTATGATTGTGATTGTATGATTGTGATTGTATGATTGCGATTGTATGATTTTGATTGTATGAGTGTGATTGTATGATTGTGATAGTATGATTGTGATTGTATGACTGTGATTGTATGACTGTGATTGTATGACTGTGATTGTACGATTGTGATTGTATTGTTGTGATTGTAAAATTGTGATTGTATGATTGTGACTGTATGATTGTGATTGTATGATTGTGATTGTATGATTGTGATTGTATGATTGTGATTGTATGATTGTAATTGTATGATTATGATTGTATGATTGTGATTGCATGATTGTGATTGTATGATTGAGATTGCATGATTTTGTATGTATGATTGTGATTGTATGATTGTGATTGTATGATTGTGATTGTATGATTGTGATTGTATGATTGCGATTGTATGAATGCGATTGTATGATTGTGATTGTATGATTGCGATTGTATGATTGTGATTGTATGATTGCGACTGTATGATTGCGATTGTATGATTGCGATTGTATGATTGCGATTGTATGATTGCGATTGTATGATTGGGATAGTATGATTGTGATTGTATGATTGCGATTGTATGATTTTGATTGTATGAGTGTGATTGTATGATTGTGATAGTATGATCGTGATTGTATGACTGTGATTGTATGACTGTGATTGTATGACTGTGATTGTATGATTGTGATTGTATTGTTCTGATTGTAAAATTGTGATTGTATGATTGTGACTGTATGATTGTGATTGTATGATTGTGATTGTATGAGTGTGATTGTATGATTGTGATTGTATGATTGTATTTGGGAGATTGTAGTTGTATGATTTCGATTGTATGATTGTGATTGTATGATTGTGATGTATGATTGTAATTGTATGATTATGATTGTATGATTCTGATTGTATGATTGTGATGGTATGATTGTGATTGTATGATTGCGATCGTATGATTGTGATTGTATGATTATGATTGTATGATTGCGATTGTATGATTGCGATTGTATGATTGGGATAGTATGATTGTGATTGTATGATTGCGATTGTATGATTTTGATTGTATGAGTGTGATTGTATGATTGTGATAGTATGATCGTGATTGTATGACTGTGATTGTATGACTGTGATTGTATGACTGTGATTGTATGATTGTGATTGTATTGTTCTGATTGTAAAATTGTGATTGTATGATTGTGACTGTATGATTGTGATTGTATGATTGTGATTGTATGAGTGTGATTGTATGATTGTGATTGTATGATTGTATTTGGGAGATTGTAGTTGTATGATTTCGATTGTATGATTGTGATTGTATGATTGTGATGTATGATTGTAATTGTATGATTATGATTGTATGATTCTGATTGTATGATTGTGATGGTATGATTGTGATTGTATGATTGCGATCGTATGATTGTGGTTGTATGATTATGATTGTATGATTGTGATTGTATGATTGCGATTGTATGATTGTGATTGTATGATTATGATTCTATTTTTGTGATTGTATGATTGTGATTGTATGATTGCGATTGTATTATTGTGATTGTATGATTGTGATAGTATGGTTGTGATTGTATGATTGTGATTGTATGATTGCGATTGTATGATTGTAATTGTATGATTGTGATTGTATGATTGTGATTGTATGATTGTGATTGTATGATTGTGATTGTATGATTGTGATTGTATGATTGTGATTGTATGATTGCGATTGTATGATTTTGATTGTATGAGTGTGATTGTATGATTGTGATAGTATGATTGTGATTGTATGACTGTGATTGTATGACTGTGATTGTATGACTGTGATTGTATGATTGTGATTGTATTGTTGTGATTGTAAAATTGTGATTGTATGATTGTGACTGTATGATTGTGATTGTATGATTGTGATTGTATGATTGTGATTGTATGATTGTAATTGTATGATTATGATTGTATGATTGTGATTGCATGATTGTGATTGTATGATTGAGATTGCATGATTTTGTATGTATGATTGTGATTGTATGATTGTGATTGTATGATTGTGATTGTATGACTGTGATTGTATGATTGTGATAGTATGATTGTGATTGTATGATTGTGATTGTATGATTGTATTTGGGAGATTGTATTTGGGAGATTGTAATTGTATGATTGCGATTGTATGATTGTGATTGTATGATTGTGATTGTATGATTTTGATTGTATGATTGTGATAGTATGATTGTAATTGTATGATTATGATTGTATGATTGTGATTGTATGATTGCGATGATATGATTGTGATTGTATGATTGCGATAGTATGATTGCGATAGTATGATTGTGATTGTATGATTGTGATTGTATGATTGCGATTGTATGATTGTGATTGTATGATTATGATTGTATTATTGTGATTGTATGATTATGATTGTACGGTTGTGATTGTATGATTGTGATTGTATGACTTTCATTGTATGATTTTGATTGTATGATTGTGATTGTATGATTGTATTTTGGAGATTGTATTTGGGAGATAGTAATTGTATGATTGCGATTGTATGATTGTGATTGTATGATTGTGATTGTATGATTGTGATTGTATGATTGTGATTGTATGATTGTGATGGTATGATTGTGATTGTATGATTGCGATAGTATTATTGTGATTGTATGATTGCGATTGTATGATTGTGATTGTATGACTGTGATTGTATGACTGTGATTGTATGATTGTGATTGTATGATTGTGATTGTAAGATTGTGATTGTATGACTGTGATTGTATGATTGTGATTGTATGATTGTGATTGTATGATTGTGATTGTATGATTGTGATAGTATGATTGTGATTGTATGATTGTGATTGTATGATTGTGATTGTATGATTGTGATTGTATGATTGTGATTGTATGATTGTGATTGTATGATTGTGATTGTATGATTGTATTTGAGAGATTGTAGTTGTATGATTGCGATTGTAGGATTGCGATTGTATGATTGCGATTGTATGATTGTAATTGTATGATTGTGATAGTATGATTGTGATTGTATGACTGTGATTGTATGTCTGTGATTGTATGATTGTGATTGTATGATTGTGATTGTAAGATTGTGATTGTATGACTGTGATTGTATGAATGTGATTGTATGATTGTGATTGTATGATTGTGATTGTATGATTGTGATTGTATGATTGTGATAGTATGATTGTGATTGTATGATTGTGATTGTATGATTGTGATTGTATGATTGTGATTGTATGATTGTGATTGTATGATTGTGATTGTATGATTGTATTTGGGAGATTGTAGTTGTATGATTTCGATTGTATGATTGTGATTGTATGATTATGACTGTATGATTGTGATTGTATGATTGCGATTGTATGATTGTGATTGTATGATTATGATTGTATGATTGTGATTGTATGATTGTGATTGTATGATTATGATTGTATGATTGTGATTGTATGATTGCGATTGTATGATTGTGATTGTATGATTATGATTCTATTTTTGTGATTGTATGATTGTGATTGTATGATTGCGATTGTATTATTGTGATTGTATGATTGTGGTAGTATGATTGTGATTGTATGATTGTGATTGTAAGATTGTGATTGTATGACTGTGATTGTATGATTGTGATTGTATGATTGTGATTGTATAATTATGATTGTATGATTGTGATTGTATGATTATGATTGTACGGTTGTGTTTGTATGATTGGGATGGTATGATTGCGATTGTATGATTGCGATAGTATGATTGTGATTGTATGATTGTGATTGTATGATTGTGATTGTATGATTGTGATTGTATGATTGTGATTGTATGATTGTGATTGTATGATTGTGATTGTATGATTGTCATTGTCTGATTATGATTGTATGATTGTGATTGTATGATTGTGCTTGTATGATTGTGATAGTATGATTGTGATTGCATGATTGTGATTGCATGATTGTGTGTGTATGATTGTGATAGTATGATTGTGATTGTATGATTGTGAATGTGTGATTGTGATTGTATGATTGCGATTGTATGAATGCGATTGTATGATTGTGATTGTATGATTGCGATTGTATGATTGTGATTGTATGATTGCGATTGTATGATTGCGATTGTATGATTGCGATTGTATGATTGCGATTGTATGATTGTGATTGTATGATTGTGATAGTATGATTGTGATTGTATGACTGTGATTGTATGATTGTATTTGAGAGATTGTAGTTGTATGATTGCGATTGTATGAATGTGATTGTATGATTGTGATTGTATGATTGTGATGGTATGATTGTGATTGTATGATTGCGATCGTATGATTGTGATTGTATGATTATGATTGTATGATTGTGATTGTATGATTGCGATTGTATCATTGTGTTTGTATGATTATGATTGTATTTTTGTGATTGTATGATTGTGATTGTATGATTGTGATTGTATGATTGTGATTGTATGATTGTGATTGTATGATTGCGATTGTATGATTGTGATAGTATGATTGTGATTGTATGACTGTGATTGTATGACTGTGATTGTATGATTGTGATTGTATGATTGTGATTGTAAGATTGTGATTGTATGACTGTGATTGTATGATTGTGATTGTATGATTGTGATTGTATGATTGTGATTGTATGATTGCGATTGTATGATTGTGATTGTATGATTGTGATTGTATGATTGTGATAGTATGATTGTGATTGTATGACTGCGATTGTATGTCTGTGATTGTATGATTGTGATTGTATGATTGTGATTGTAAGATTGTGATTTTATGACTGTGATTGTATGAATGTGATTGTATGATTGTGATTGTATTATTGTGATGTATGATTGTAATTGTATGATTGTGATTGTATGATTATGATTGTATGATTCTGATTGTATGATTGTGATGGTATGATTGTGATTGTATGATTGCGATCGTATGATTGTGATTGTATGATTGTGATTGTATGATTGTGATTGTAGGATTGCGGTTGTATGATTGTGATTGTATGATTATGATTGTATTATTGTGATTGTATGATTCTGATTGTATGATTCTGATTGTATGATTGTGATGGTATGATTGTGATTGTATGATTGCGATCGTATGATTGTGATTGTATGATTATGATTGTATGATTGTGATTGTATGATTGCGATTGTGTGATTGTGATTGTATGATTGTCACTGTATGATTGTGATTGTATGACTGCGATTGTGTGATTGCGATTGTATGATTGCGATTGTATGATTGTGATTGTATGATTGTGATTGTAGGATTGCGATTGTATGATTGTGATTGTATGATTATGATTGTATTATTGTGATTGTATGATTATGATTGTACGGTTGTGATTGTATGATTGTGATTGTATGACTTTGATTGTATGATTTTGATTGTATGATTGTGATTGTATGATTGTATTTGGGAGATTGTATTTGGGAGATAGTAATTGTATGATTGCGATTGTATGATTGTGATTGTATGATTGTGATTGTATGATTGTGATTGTATGATTGTGATGGTATGATTGTGATTGTATGATTGCGATAGTATTATTGTGATTGTATGATTGCGATTGTATGATTGTGATTGTATGACTGTGATTGTATGACTGTGATTGTATGATTGTGATTGTATGATTGTGATTGTAAGATTGTGATTGTATGACTGTGATTGTATGTTTGTGATTGTATGATTGTGATTGTATGATTGTGATTGTATGATTGTGATTGTATGATTGTGATTGTATGATTGTCATTGTCTGATTATGATTGTATGATTGTGATTGTATGATTGTGATTGTATGATTGTGATAGTATGATTGTGATTGCATGATTGTGATTGTATGATTGTGATAGTATGATTGTGATTGTACGATTGTGAATGTATGATTGTGATTGTATGATTGTGATTGTATGATTGTGATTGTATGATTGTGATTGTATGATTGTGATTGCAAGATTGTGATTGTATGATTGTGATTGTATGATTGTGATTGTATGATTGCGATTGTATGATTGTGATTGTATGATTGTATTTGGGAGATTGTATTTGGGAGTTTGTAATTGTATGATTGCGATTGTATGATTGTGATTGTATGATTGTGATTGTATGATTTTGATTGTATGATTGTGATAGTATGATTGTAATTGAATGATTATGATTGTATGATTGTGATTGTATGATTGTGATGGTATGATTGTGATTGTATGATTGCGATAGTATGATTGTGATTGTATGATTGTGATTGTATGATTGTGATTGTATGATTGCGATTGTATGATTGTGGTTGTATGATTACGATTGTATTATTGTGATTGTATGATTATGATCGTATGGTTGTGATTGTATGATTGTGATTGTATGACTGTGATTGTACGATTTTGATTGTATGATTGTGATTGTATGATTGTATTTGGGAGATTGTATTTGGGAGATTGTAATTGTATGATTGCGATTGTATGATTGTGATTGTATGATTGTGATTGTATGATTGTGATTGTATGATTGTGATTGTGTGATTGTGATTGTGTGATTGTGATTGTATGATTGCGATTGTATGGTTGTGATTGTATGATTGTGATGGTATGATTGTGATTGTATGATTGCGATAGTATGATTGTGATTGTATGATTGTGATTGTATGATTGTGATTGTATGATTGCGATTGTATGATTTTGATTGTATGATTGTGATAGTATCATTGTAATTGTATGATTATGATTGTATGATTGTGATTGTATGATTGTGATTGTATGATTGTGATTGTGTGATTGCGATTGTATGATTGCGATTGTATGATTGCGATTGTATGATTGCGATTGTATGATTGTGATTGTATGATTGTGATTGTATGATTGTGATAGTATGATTGTGATTGTAAGATTGTGATTGTATGACTGTGATTGTATGATTGTGATTGTATAATTATGATTGTATGATTGTGATTGTATGATTATGATTGTACGGTTGTGTTTGTATGATTGGGATGGTATGATTGCGACTGTATGATTGCGATAGTATGATTGTGATTGTATGATTGTGATTGTATGATTGTGATTGTATGATTGTGATTGTATGATTGTCATTGTCTGATTATGATTGTATGATTGTGATTGTATGATTGTGATTGTATGATTGTGATAGTATGATTGTGATTGCATGATTGTGATTGCATGATTGTGATTGTATGATTGTGATAGTATGATTGTGATTGTATGATTGTGAATGTATGATTGTGATTGTATGATTGTGATTGTATGATTGTGATTGTATGATTGTGATTGTATGATTCTGACTGTATGATTGTGATTGTATGATTGCGATTGTATGATTGTGATTGTATGATTGTATTTGGGAGATTGTATTTGGGAGATTGTAATTGTATGATTGCGATTCTATGATTGTGATTGTATGATTGTGATTGTATGATTGTGATTGTATGATTGTGATTGTATGATTGTGATTGTATGATTGTGATTGTATGATTGTGATTGTATGATTGTGATTGTATGATTGCGATTGTATGATTGTGATTGTATGATTGTATTTGGGAGATTGTATTTGGGAGATTGTAAACGTATGATTGCGATTGTATGATTGTGATTGTATGATTGTGATCGTATGATTGTGATCGTATGATTGCGATCGTATGATTTTGATTGTATGATTGTCATTGTATGATTGTGATTGTATCATTGTG